>NC_069659.1:193976875-194295000 GCF_027244095.1 Hemicordylus capensis | reverse complement strand
TGATTTTTCGGTTATATTGTGCAAATATTGACCATGCATATTGACCATGCATAGTCAAATATTGACCATGCACATTATTATTATTATTATTATTTTATTTTATTTTATTTTATTATTTTAATTAATTGTTATTGGTATTGTTGTTCACCATCTAGAGTCTTTGGAGGAGGCGGTATATAAGAAAATTGTAATAAATAAATAATGCCTCATCCATTCACAATGCATTAAGCCTTCAGTGCTAACAGAGGGCAGACAAGTTCAAATGGCATGCCTGCTTTTGCATGGGCTGGTTTGCTGCACTTTGCACCAAGTTTAAAACAAACGTTCTTGTTTGTAAGAACATCATTCTTGTAATGTTGTTAATGGGACAGTGCTCTTTGCTGACCAACTTTTCTTTCCTTTTAAAAGCCTGTCAACACAAAACCATTCTCTCCATCTGCTCTTCTATCTCCCTCTTCAATTTCTTCCTTTGCTGTTACAACAAAACCACCTCCCAGACTCACACGCAGGGTCAATATACCACAGGTAACTATTGGATGGGGAGGGGACAAATTGCAGCTTGGAATCTCATGTTTGTTGCTGTTGGCATTGTGCAATTTGCTTACCCATATATATTAATTCCATAAGTCTAGGACATCTCTTGCTTTTTAGAGCCTGCTTCAGCCATGCAAGCTGGTCCTGTATTCATATAGAATTTTAATTTGTCAGGTTTAAGATAATCTAAACAATTTATGTTCTTGTTTGCTTACACAACACTTGCAGTGAATATGCGAAGTGACTCCGCTGAAAAGCATTTGCACTGAGATAATGTGGGAAAGCTCTTGTCTGTGATGTTAGCTTTGTGTAGTCACAGAGTGATTTACAGTGGCCGAGCGGAATGAAATGAAATGAATGAAAAGGAGGTTCGCTGGGTCTCCCATGAATGGGCATGGACTGTTGGTTCTGTCCATGCCTGACTTGGCCCACCTGTGACACTAGCCATGATGCAACGTGCTAAGATGGTGCGGACTTGTTAACCTCAAACCAGAATTCCAGGTGTCCATTTGTGCTTATTTAATCAACATTTGTTTTCTCTGTTTTGGCTGAGCTTAGGAATTCATCGTTCATATTTGGAAAATGAATGCAGCAAATCTTTAAGGGCAATAGAGTATATTAGTTCATCATGTTTTTAAAAAGGAGGAGCTGATTTTTCATTTCAAACCATTTTTTATTTCACCTAGTCCTTTGTGCTGTATTTTATCTAGATTTCTGAATTTGCTCTGAAGCTGGTGATTCTTAGATGAGGGGTGATAATTATTGTTTAACTCAGGCAAAATATTTTCCTCACATGAATAGTGAAGTGTGTGCCTCATACTTTGGCTTTCCCTGTAGGAGTCAAAATGTCCATTAACCTCAAAACTACTGTGAACCTATCCAGTTAGTTACCAGAAAAAATAATCCTAGGCAGAAGCTGTATATGCCTCAAGAGAAATCATATTGGAATCAACATTTCCTTTCCTCAAGACTTCCATTTAAGATCCACTAGACATTACTAGTTGCAGTTGATACCAATTTGAAATGCTCACTACAGTATTGGCATTGGCAATGGTATGAATTCGGATGCTGGACCAGAAGTATGCAGGTGGTGACACAACGTAGGAAGCAGTTGCTATTTGTGTCCTGCTTATGGTTGTTGTTTTTTTAAGAGAAATGTGAAATCCTGTACCTTTGTACACTGAAACAATGGTTCTGGTTTTTCCTGAAAATCAAGGTATTAGTTAAGAATTCTATTAATTCTTAATTCTGCTTTGAGCTTTCTATTGTAATTCTGTTTTGGAAATAGCAAATTTGAATGCATCTCATTGCCCACAGGCTTTTAGCCTTGTGTCATGGGTGTGAATGGTACAATAATCATTATTCTTAAAACTTTCACATTAATTTCACCACATGAATGCAATTATAAATGGGTCAGTTAGGTACCCAGAATGCAGCCAACGTTTCTCTTCCAACCAAATATATAGAGGGGAAAAATGGTTGAGGTTTGGGTTTAGGAAGCCCAAGCACTGAAGCCCCACAGAATGGCGAAGTGAGCAGGTCTGGTAACAAAAGCAGTGACAGAACCATTAACCATCTTTGACCTCTACTGCTTAATGAAACCATAGTAATGTTCACATGGTGACTGAATGCTGCTCAGGTACCAGCCCACTTTCTGTGTGGAAGTCTGTCTAAAATCCTTCATCATAATCTATACTAGTGAGTGGAAGTGCATGTTTAAGTTGCATGAGGATGCATATCTAAATGGAGATACTAGGGGGAAATACTTTCAATGTTATGCTCTTGCTTTAAATATTTACAACTAGTAGGTAAGGCCTGCCCTTGACCTGGCAAAATCATTTTGCGTAGATTACACAGCTGGGAATGTTCAAGAAATGAAATCTAGGAGGCCCTCTAATATTTCAGGAGTAATGTTCATGGAATCTGCAGAACTGGGGTGTTTGAGCTAACCCCCCAAATGGGGTTAGACAGACCTGTAGCTGGGGGAGGGGGGGTGCTAGCACAATCAGCCCCCCCTAATTTTTCTCTACCTACTTACATATTTTTTTAACTAACAAAGGATTTTTAAATAACTGAATGGTATGTTATGTAGTTAGTACTGATGGGGGCCAGATAAGCTGCCCCCCTACTCCCCCCCTCCCGAATGTTTAAGCTGGCTATGGGACTGGGATTAGGTTCCTTAGCTAAAAATCCACTCTTGCGACAAGAGTGAGTGGAGCAGCCTGTGTGGGAAGAGTAGCTATTTAAACTTTAACTCTCCCCGCAGTCAGCTGAGAATTATGGGGAGGTGTAAGGTTAAATAGCCACTCTCCCCACTTTTCGGCTGACATGCAGGGAGGTTTAAAGAAGTGGTGCAAGAGGCAAGAGTGGATGGAGCAGCCTGTGCATCTCGCACTGCTTCTTTAAATGTCCGCATGCATCCACTGCAAAGCTGGGAAAGTGGTTATTTAAGTTGTGTACCAGTTTAGTTGGATGTTTTTTTAAAAAAAAACACCTATGAATAACCAAAACTACAGACACATCTCTGGCGATAACTTGATATTGGAATTGGTTATACTGGGAAATGGCCCGCAAATGAAAAACCACTATTTGAGGGCGACCTGTGCATGTCATATGATTTTTTATTCATATGCTTGCAAAAGGAAAGTAAAATAATATTCTGGAATTTGCAGGATTTCAACTTCAAAAATTGTTCATGTTATCGACTTATTACCATATATTTGAATCACAGCAAATTGAATCTAAGAAATATCTTCTGCTTTTCATGGATGTGTCCTTTTTGAATTAACAATCTGATTATTGAGTGTTAAAAATCTGTTGAGAAAAAGAAGTTAAAATATTATCATCTCCAGAATTTCTTCTAAAAAATACAAAAAACATATATTTCAAGTTTCACTGATTAAAGTGTAAAAAGTGGTGCATTCAGCTAATTTCGGTGGCAGGATTGTGTGTACAAACTTTGGTGTCTGTAGGTCATCAGGAAGCATGACTTTGAGGCTATTCACACGATCATGCAAAACCAGGCTAAGGCCTGGTTTTGCATGCGCTTGTAAACCGCCAGGATCAGGCCCGATAACGGTGGCTCCACGGTGGCAAACCTGCCTAATTAGCCACCCTTCCAAATGAGGTTAAGGGAGCGAGTGCTGCAAAAAAATCCCCACACTGTGGGGAGCCCAGGGATGGAAGGGGAGATCCCTATAATGCACTACGCGCTTGGAAAGTGCATCCTGGTTGTTCCGGGGGCTGGGACAACACATCCCGGCCCCCGGCTCTCCCCGCTACCTTGGTTTGTGGGGAATCATCTGGGCACGCAGGGTACGTGCCCAGCAACAGCACCGTGATCATCTGCTGGGAGGGTAAGTTTAACCCGCCCTCTAGCCCTTCTCACAGATCGTGAGAAGAGGCTCTTTATTTCACACAAACCAACAAATTATTCAAAATATATAATGGATTTTCGCAAAAGTGAACTTATTTTCCACCCAGTATCCCCATGGTGACACCCATATAGGATAGTATGAAGGAGGCTTTCCGGAAGTGTGGTGGCTATGGAGCCTAATGTTGAAAATGGGTCAGTTTTATGTGGATTTCATCAAAGGGATGTTCAATCTCCCCTTAGCCATGTATAACAAACATGGAGGGAGGAGGCAGGGCTGTGGGCACTCTCCCCTTCCATTCATGTTCAGAGAGCCATTGAAAGGGGTGCTTCCGCAACCATATGTGAGTAGATTTGCAAGCCAGCAGGAGACCTGTTTGGGGTATGTATGTGTGAGTACAGCTGTACTTGTGTGGTTGCTCCTTTCTGTAGGACACTCTACTGAATGCACAGAGGTCTGAAAGGGTGTGGTCCTGCTTCCCTGTCCATTCCTTTGTTATACATTGGCAGCATGAACAAAGCAACCTGGGGTCATCTTTCCATTCACTTATTTCTGGAGCTCCAGAAAGATTTTTTCAGTGTTCTTGAAGAGCTCCTTGTCCTCTCCATAGACAGGTGCTTTGTTTTCCATCCATCCATCTCTCATAACAGTCCCATGCACACATAAAATGCTAATGAAGTTGCCTTTATTTCGAGGACCTTGGTTGTCATCTCAGCGCTATGTTCCTTTGCCCACTCCATCTGCACTTGGTCTTAGCACACATGCGCAATTTGACAGTTGTGAAAAGACCCAGTCATTCATTATCTCAGGTTTACAATACTTTACTACATTCAGGAAGGCAGACTGAACCCAGTTACATACAAAGGTGGGAAATGAATCTGAATCTGAATCTATCAGTGGCTGTTTGGAAATGTATATGGAAAGATACGAATGTGTGGAGCCCAACCAGGCTCGACGGGGAGAGTGGGCTTAGCCTGCTCTCCCCGCACATGAGCAGAGAGCCATCCACGACTACCGGTTCCGTCACAGAGCTGGTAGGGGCAGCAGGGATCGGGGGCTGCCTGGCCTCCAGAAGTCCTAGAATCCCCCACGCGAGTGCGCAGGGCATTCTGGGGAGACCCCCAAGGGCGGGAGGCTTGTTGGAGCCTCCTGGTCGGGGGTCTACTTGTGTGTTGGTGCAGCATGGAGCCGCACTGCGGCGGCACACGATCAGTAAAACAGGGTTAGCAGAGAGAGTGCTCCACTAACCTCATTTTAGGGGAAGGGTTCTTAGGCGGGCTAGCCACTGTTGAACCACTGGGCTCACCTGCAAGCCCGGTGGTTCTCATGGTGGAGAGAAACTGGGCTGGGCTCCCTTAGCTTGGTTTCTCTCCATCGTGAGAATAGCCTTAACATATTGTAAAGCTTGTTTCTTTGAGTCCAGTGCTTTTTGTCATGACTAAGCAGATACCTATCTCAAGCTTTTGAGAAGGGGGCAAGCTATAATTTTTTTACTCTCACCTTCCATTTGTAGCTCAGGAAAGTTTAGAAAGCTATACAGATTTGCCAAGGTGACTTGGAATTGGAAAGCTGTTGCTGTTGTTACCCAGAACCCAAACTTGAGTTGCTGGAGCAGATTCCTGTATTGAGCAAAGGGTTGGACTAGAAGACCTCCAAGGTCCCTTCCAAGTCTAAATTTTATGATCGTTTGAAATTCTCCTGCATGCTGAGAGTAGTCTAAGTATTATGAAAAGGGGCAGGGAAGGTGATATGGAAAGGAGTGCTGAGGAGTGTAAACTTGAAAGCCTGCTTATTGTCTACTTCAATATTACTTCTGCCTGTTCTTTACCTCTCATATCCTCAAAATAATTCAGATAATACTTTTAATTTGAGTGGCTGCATCAGGAGCACCGCAGCTGATGTAATGAAAGCATTTCATCTGAAACACTTTGGTTCAATCCTCTTAGACCTCTCTTTCCCCTGAGTTAAGTGAGATGGCATACAAGTAGTTACATTCCATTGGGTGAACAAATGAGGAATGTGGATGGGTGTATTACTCAGACCCATCAGCAAGGAACCTGTTTCTGAGTTCCAAGAAAGGCATATTCTTGCCCCCAAATCTTACTTGAGTTTTCCTCTTTCCACTGGTATTCACCTTCAAACCAGGCAGTCTTGATGTTGTGCATGCCCTCCCACAGAGATTGCCTCGTAACACTGTTGATCTGTTTCCAACTGTATTGCTAATCCAAAGCCACCATTTCACTCTGTTTTCTGTTTCTAACCCACTAATTCTGTGCCTTTATTTTACTTCCTCCTACAGTCACTGTACTAATTACAGTAGTGCTCCATTATGTCAAGCTCTGTTGTTGGAATCCAGTGGTGGATTGATTTGTGTTGTGTTTTCTTCCTTTCCATTTTTTGCTTTGTTCATTTTAATTTTGACTTGGTCATACATGTGCTAAAATGTCTCCCTTACCATGTGCTTTGGTAATCACACAGCCTTCTCATCATTCATTGAGGCCAGGACCAGATCTCACAGAATCTGAAAAGAGCTATGTGGTAAGAGCACTCTTTCCCTGAGATTCATAACTGAAGCCTCTCTTTAGCACAGTCCATACTGCATAAAGCACCCATCATCTGCTTTCTAATACCATGGTCTGCTACAACCAGCATTACTGGTGAGATGACCCCCAATGCCAGAGCTTGGCAGAGCAGGTTTCTTAGTGTCAATGTGTTTCTTGGTGGTTTCTTTATCCACTAAAGTGGAGAAGTTTGGTGCAATTGGTGTCTTTCTGGTCCAACCCTTTATGTTAGCTGTTTTGCCACCACTGACATAGTAGAAAGAAGAAGAAGGATCTGTGGGTCAAATAGAGTCAGATGCCACCACAGACACCTAGCTGCAGGTACTCCACTCTTGGGTACCCTCGAGTTGACTGTGCTTCTTGCTTGTTAGGGTTTTCTCAGCAGATCTTGATAGCAGTTCTTCACTGCTGTGGAGAGTGGTACCTGTGTCAGACCCTATCTAGGGACTGAAAGAAAGTCTGCTCTCAGTAGATAAAGAAAACAGAGCAGAACTACATTAAACAAATGTAGTGTTTGGGAGAGCTTCAGTTGCATGTCTGAGCTGTGTTTTGAACTTTCACACTCAAACTGTGGCATTTGTGATTTTGAGACCCCGGCTGACTAATTGCAACTTCTTTTGCTGCTGCTGCTGCTGCTTTGTTATATAAAACCTAAAACTAAATAGCATACTCTTCTGTATCTTGCCTGTTTTTTCATGCTTACCACCTGGATTCCTTCTTCACTCCACTGCCTGGAATGTGTACCTGGATCTACAACTCTGTTGTCTTATTGGATTTATGGCTACATCTGGATTTTCCTACCTCTTATTGACTATTGGGGGTTCATATCATATTCCTCTCTTCCCTGCTCCCCTGTTGACTATCCTCTGGGTTTTTCCTTGGATATTAATCCTGCCCTACCTGTACCATCCAGGAAACTGTGTGCAATGAGATCATAAACATTGCTGAAAAGTCAGTTCATTACTGCAGTACAATTTCTCAGCCTCTTGCCTCTTGCCACAAGAGGCCTTTTAATGACAATAAATCATCTCTCATCATTTCTCAGCAACCCCAAGTCCTTCCACTGGGAGCCAGCCTCAATAGGAATCAAGCCCCACAAGATATGTAAGTTGATCTGACTTCCCCCTCATACCTTGTTTAGCAACTGTAATTCTTTGGATGTTATCTATTTAGTACTGAAGCTCCAACTTCAGATGGGATTATATTAATTTCAGGTTCTAGTTTTAGATTCTATTTTCCCTTTCCCCCCCAGGTTCTATTTTCTTAATTATAAGTCTGTTACAAAGAACTGAACATTTTTTGCCCCTGGGCACAACACTGATACTGCATTCGTGATCTTCAGCGAGATATTACTAGAGGAATTTGTACCCCTATTTATCCTATCGGATCTTTCTGCAGATTTTATGCTGGGGATGGATCTGTGGGACCTTGCCCCTCTTGGGTAATTCCATTCATTCCTGGAAGGAAGATTTCAGAAGCTAGTGAAAGAGACTCAGCCTTTTCCTTAGACCTGGGGAGTCCCCCTCCTTGCTCCCCTCCTTGTTCAACATGTGGACAAGGCCATTGAACAAGATAGCATGGAGTTATCACACCAGTTAAAGTATCAATATGGTGGTGACATACTGTACTGTTGTACCTCTCCTTTCCACCTTTGTCCTGGGGTCTCCAGATTTTCCCTGCCATAGGGTGTCTGCCATAGGGTGGGGTGGGATGCAAGTGAGCTCATGGTAGCTGAATCCAGATAAAACTGAAGTCATGACCCAGATAAGCCTTGTGGTCAAGGGATGAGCAACTAAAATGTAACTAAAGTACACTCAAACGGTAAATAAAAATACATATTTTAAAAGAGGCTTTTTACTGTTTTATCTGCTGCTTATATCTGGTAGGTTATTTACTGTTTATAGTGCTCAGATTTTAGCTTTTTAAATAACGTTTAATTTGAAACTCTTTTTTAAAAACCCAATAAATAATTGTAATTTTAATTGTTTTAACCTGGGCTTTTAAGTTGTTTAACTTAACTTGTTTAATTGTATTAGTTTCATGCTTTACATGGTGTTTGTTTTATTAATGTTGTGTGCCACCCCAAGCAATAGTGTACTGGAGGGGCGGGGTATACATGTTTTAAATAATTAAATTAAATTAAAGTAAAGTAAATTAAATTAAATTAAATTAAAACTCCTGCTGATAATGGGGTTCAGATTCCTGTGAAGTGCTAATCTTAGGATCTCTGAAGAAGGTAGAAATGTATTGTTAATGCTGGCTACCTGACATTTTTCCATTTGAACATTTTCAGACTTAGCTACCAGGCACTCTACAGCTATATCCCACAGAATGATGATGAGTTGGAGTTAAGGGATGGGGATATCATAGATGTCATGGAGAAGTGTGATGATGGCTGGTTTGTTGGTGAGTAATTACTATAGCCCTCTTCAGATGTTTGGAAAAAGATGGCATATTTGTGAGTGCCACTCAGAGTGGATCCAGCCATCCTGCCCCCAGTGTGTCACTCACTCCCCATCACTCCCCCCCCCACCTGTGCCTCTCATGGTGTTCATCGGAAGAGGTGAATGCTGGAAGTGGGATGGTGGATGCTTCTGTGGTCGGCCGCCTGGGGCACTCCAGGCATGGGGGCAGGGAGTGAGTGATGTGCTGGGAGCAGGATGTCTTTTCAAACTCTTTTATGTGGAAACAAGCTATGATTTTTGTCTTAGTGTTTTTGGCCAGTGTTCAAACTAGATTTATATAATTCAGTTTTATTCAAGGCATGTTTATGTTATCCTTCAGTCATGCTTTTTCCTTTCCATAAGTTGCACTATCGTTCACATTTTTATAATTTTCCAGATATTGAAAAAGGTTTTATTTCAACTATTTAAATGGCTGCATAGTGCTTCATAAATTTTACATTGCCCCTGACAAAGATAGTTTCTCAAAATGCATATAAACTACATATTTTCAGTGCAGATACTTCATTTTCTTTTCTTCCTGCACTGGTGTCTTCCCTCCTTGGTATTCCCCCCCACTAAAATTATAGTTTTTGTGTTATCAGAGATATGCCTTAGAGCGGGGTTGCACAACATATGGCCTGCAGGCCAGATCTGGCCCGTAGGCATGTTTCCTCTGGCCAGCAGTGGAAGCAGGCCACCACCGCTACCCACCTCTGTGACCAGGCAGGCGTCAGGAGCAGTGGAGAGGTGGCACGCTACTGCGGAGGCACCGCTCACCTCCCACCAGCTCCCAAGCCCCTCTGCTCTTGTGGGGGCAGGGGCGCTACTCACCTCCTCCCCTGCCACTCATCTGGGTGGCGGAGAAAAGCAAGCAGTATGCTGCCTTGCCACCACTCCTGCCACCCAGGCTCCTGAGCCCCTCTGACACTGTCCGGGCTGGGAGCCTCCTAGGAATGCGAGCACACGTGCACCTTGTGTCTCCATCAGGGTGCGTCTGCGCACCTTCATTCCCAGGAAGCTCCTGGCCCCGACTGAGGCAGAGGAGCTTGGGACCTGGGGGGAGTTGAGCAGTGTTCCCACCCACCCCACTCTCCCAAGCAGCCCAGCAGCCCCAGATAAAAGCAGAGGGGCTCAGGATCCATGGGGAGGCCAGTGGCATGGCGGGAGGAAGAGAAGAGCAGAGGGCTGGGCCTGGGAGAGTCTGCTGAGGCAATCGCGCCACCCAGGAAGGCTGCCCAGCTGGTGGCTGAAGGGCGACAGGGCCACTGATGGTAAGTGGGTAGGGGCTGCCAGGGACAAATACAGGCCCACCCTCCCCTAGCTATTAAAATTTAAAATTTATTTTAATGTTAAAAAATAAATTTTAAATTTAAAAAAGAGGAGAGCTGATCTTGTGGCAGCAAGCATGACTTGTCCCCTTAGCTAAGCAGGGTCTGCCCTGGTTGCATATGAATGGGAGACTTGATGTGTGAGCACTGCAAGATATTCCCCTCAGGGGATGGAGCCGCTCTGGGAAGAGCAGAAAGTTCCAAGTTCCCTCCCTGGCTTCTCTAAGATAGGGCTGAGAGAGATTCCTGCCTGCAACCTTGGAGAAGCCGCTGCCAGTCTGTGAAGACAAAACTGAGCTAGATAAACCAATGGTCTGACTCAATATATGGCAGCTTCTTATGTTCCTGAATTTATTATTTAAATTAAAAAATTTAATTTGACCTCAGCCCCAGCATACCAAGTCACAGTTGGTTTTGGCCCAACAGGGCATTTGAGTTGTGCACCCCTGATTTAGAGTGATGTGAGAAGACAAGCTCCTTCCTGCAGGAAGGCCAGAACCTAAGGGGTATACTCGTGGGTCAAATGGGCCGTAAGCCAGAATTTGGCTTTTAAAAAGCCAAATTTGGCCACCTAGCTTCCTAGTAGAGGAGCAACAAATCAAAACTCCTTCCCTAAGATCAACAACAGTGAGGGGAGAGGAAAAACGGCACATGATTCATGTGAACAATGCTGTATTTCAGTGGTGATTAAGATAAAGGCCTAAAAGAAAAGATGGGCTGTGAGAAGGATTTTGAAGGAAGAGAGAAAGAGAGGCAGCATCTTACATTCTGGGATCAGAGGCATGGGAACAATGGAGCAAGTGGTGGTGGGGGGACGGATGGTCCCTAGGCTGCCAGGGTCTGAGGGGGCTGTCAAGGCACCCCCTTGCCTCCTCCTGCACCCACTTGGTTAACAAAGTGCTTGCTGGCTGGAAGCTCAAGGCACACCCCTCTCCTCCCCAGCCAATGTTTCATTGAAACGCTGGCTGCTTCTTTCCCTGCCTCATTCCTAATGAGGTAGAGTGGGGGGAAACCCAGCCAGTCAATGAAATGCCGACTGGGGTGGATTGGGAGAGGATCCGAACGGGTAGTAGCCACACACCCCTGCGCTGATGTCAGGTGCAGGGGCCATGGCCACCCAGGGACAGGGCCACTCAGCCCCCACAGAGTTTCTGTAGACAGCAGTTCATTGAATCGCTGACTGGGAGCGCCTTTCTCTGCCCCCTCGTGAGGGGCAAGAGAAAGAAGCTCCCAGTCAGCGCTTCAACAAACTCTTGATTGAGGAAACTCCGTGAAAGCTGAGTGGCCCCATGTCTGGTACTGGGCCATGTCCCCTGCGTCTGATGTTGATGCAGGGGGTGCGGCTTGGGCAGGGGCGCTATGCATGAACACAGCAATCATTTACAGGGGAGCCTTTGGCAGGACCTTTTCCCCCAGCTGTGGGCAAGCTCCAGACAAGGGTGTCTGGGCTGCAGTTTCAGGGAAAGGGGGCACCGGTCTTTTAAAGGGACTTGCTATGCATCTGACACCTTGGTCGGTATAGGTGTGAGTCTTGTTGAAGGCATGTTGCCTAAGCAGCCAAGTCTGTGGTGGATCTCTTAACTGGGTTAATTTGGATATGATCCTGCCACATATGCTTGCAAACAAACATGTGATCGTTGTTCTGGCCTCAACACCTGTTAGGCTGTATCCAGACAGCTAAACTCTCATCCAGTCCACACTTCCATGAAAATTAATCTTCAGCTTTATCAGTCAGTAACTGATAAAGGCAGCGGATTAACTTAACTGTAGAAAGACTTGTAGAAGGTTGAACCACTGAATAAACTGAAGCATGGCAGCAGCTAGCAAGGCGTAACCAGTTGCTAATGGATTCAAATAGGGAAGATTATCGTTGTCCTAGAAGCAGGTATTAGGAGCACCATAACAAGTAACCAAATACCCAGTTGGGGCAGAACAATCATCTAGTTGACATGGGATAGAGCGAACTGCCCCACAGTGCCCTCCTACTGTCACCCATCTTGCAACTGTTTTCTTTCTCTTGTTTTCTTTCTCAATAGGCACATCCAGGAGAACAAGGCAGTTTGGTACTTTTCCAGGCAACTATGTGAAGCTGTTATCTCTATAAAAACAATTGCCAGCCTCTCGTTTTCATAGGGTGGGAGGGGGGACCTTTGGAAAACGAACAACTTCATGAATGTGACAGAGGAGACATGAACATGGAATGTGGTTACATGGTACAGCGTTGGACGGGTGCAAAGCCCTTTGAAGGTTTCCCAGACGTTTGCTGATCAAGAGACAAGAGTGTTGAATTGTTTACAATACTGCTTTTGTATCTGTTTTTACATGATAAGGATTAGTGGTTGTTCAGTATTAAGTATTGCCCTCCAGTGAAACTGGGAGAAAGCAGCATAATGGAGTGAAATAATATTTGGGGTGGGGAGAAAAGATGAGAACAGTTAATACATTGTGGTTATGGATGGCAGTGTTGCTGGCAGAGATGAAGCTGGAAATTGACCTTGTTAAAATTTCATGCAGCTCTTGTTCCCTTCCTTTGGGATGTGCAACATATGTGCAAGGAGCTTCTGGAGACCAGTTTTATATGGAAGGTTGCAGTCAAGATCCTATATTAATCTTCAAACACCAGCAATGGTCACTGGAAGAATGCTGTGCTGGGGATGGATAGGGCCATGTGCTCTCCCCCTGCTCATTAAGAGAATCACCGTTTTTAAAAGGTGCCTCTTTGTTCAGTCAGCAAGGATGACTTATCTCCTGTATTATTATCTTCTGTATTAGTTAAATTGAATGAACATCACCCTGGCTCTGTGTTCTCATGATCACTATTATTTAAAATCAATACTACTCATTTTAAGAAGTGCTAAGTTAAGTTGTTTTAATCAGAGCAAAGCTGTAGAGTTGGATTAGAGCTCTACTGAAGTGTAACTGCTGCCACAAATGCTTTATTTCCCTCTCAACTGGAACAATTCCAGCTGGAGGCTTTTTTTTGGATGTCAGGTGCATTGATTCCATGCATGGGACACCCATAAGCTGATTTCCTGTGTTAATTCTTACTAGCCCCAATAATAAGCCAGAGAATTAGTAAAGTAAGCAAAAGTGGCCCATTGCAAATGATGTGTCGGTAGAGAAGCATTCCACAATACCCCAAACAATGCTGTCCCTCTTCTTGCAATCAAATTGTGCAAGTTGGAATGTAAGTAGCCAGATGCTGCCGTGGTGTTTCAATTTTAAATATATTCTGGCAAAATAATGTTACTGAATGTGCCTTTCTGGGGGGATTTTAGAATTGGGGGTTCTTTTAAATAAATTTGATTTCTGGCTGCTTCCTCAAAAAAAAACCCAGAATGTACAACCAGCCTATATGTCTGGGGTTTCCAAAGCCACATGTGGTGGATCTCTGTGCAGAATGTGACTGTGTTTTCCAAATTGGACTTGCTTGGACTTCCTGCCTGCAACCTTGGAGAAGGCTGCATGATTGTGCATAAACACACTGGGTATTGTTTTCATAGTTGTTATGTTTAAACACTTAAGAAAAGAGGTTGCCTCACACTCCTCTACCTGACAGTACAAGTAGGAAAGGTTTAGATTGCAATTTTGTCATAAGCTATATTTACTAAATATAAAAGGCCTATTTTTCTGCTGATGCTTTTATACAGTTTATTCACAATAACAGCAACTAACTCATTTCTGGCATGATTGCAATTCCTTTTGACATATTTGCCATGCTCCTGGATTTCTCAAACATAGCAGGGCGGCTCTTTTGCTGACTCTCCCCCTGCCCCGAGATCAGCCAAAAAAGCCAACTGAAGTGCTTCAGTAGAATGACTGTAAATATGTATATTTGCTTTTGTATAGACTTACAAATGTACTTAACTTATAGAGAAACAAATAATTTAAATTGATGAAAGCTTTAAAAATGCAGTAAAGAAGAACTTTTCCATTTTTATTTAAATGATGAAGTAATTATTCTGTGTATATTCACATTAAATATGGGGCAAGAAGTATAAATCAATTACAACTATGCCACAAAGTACTGTTTTTAATCAGGGTGGAGAATTAACATTTTAATAATTAATATTGTCCACTGAATATTGTTTCCACTTGAGCCCCATTGAAGTGATTTTTGGTTTCTCACAAATCTCAAGGATATGTGCAGGATAAGCTTTTCCATGGAATGGTACCCTAATGGGTTTTGGCACCATATTGGGTTGGGGTTTTTTAATGCCTTTGATTTTGCCACCTTGTTATCTGCCGCAATGTTTAGACCTGGCATTAAAATACTAAATTAATCCACTCTGCAAAATAGCTTAACAATATTGACAGTATATAACCAGTTCATTTTGATGCCATTTTTAGTTAATACACCTGCATGTTCACACACACATACTTCCAAACAAGAAGTCACTCTTGTGTTTTGTTTTCTCATTTGCAGTGGATTATTATTTGGCAATCAATAAATTGAAATATTGAATTAAAAGTGTGTTCCTTGTACAAAGGGTTTAATAAATATTAGCCCAAGCCAGTGTGGTACTAACTGTGCTTCTGTTGCAGCAACACCCTTGGTTGAACATTAAGTACGGGCAGGGGTTTAGGCTGCAATACAGTTTGTGGAGCAACTATTCACTGACATTTGAGAGCTGGAAGGGAAAACATTTTGGAGAAGAAAACATGGGCTGTGCTAGCACTGGGCACAAAAGGAACATGCCTCAAATGTTTGGCTGGATGCCTTGAACCTCTTGCCTGCCCAGGTGCCCCACACGCCTCTCACCACTGACCCAGTTTGGATTAAACAGGAGTGAGGAGGGGTGCACTTTTAAAATTCCTTCCCGGCAGGTGTTTCCAGGCACTACCTCCTTACTCATTGAACCTTGGTCCTACCCCTTCCGTATGCTTCTGATGGAAAGAGGGAAGGGTGGAGCTAAGCACCTTCTCATTTCCTCTTCCACTGTCTATCCCTTCTCTTTCCATTTGCGCACAAAGGGGAGGGGAAGGTGGTTGTGTTGGGTGCTGGCTTTTTCAAGGCATTGGGTCTCTGCCTTGTACCCCGCAATGATGGCTGAGGAGGTGGAGGAGGAGGTGGGGGCACAACAGCTTGCTGGTGAAAAGAGAAGCCTTGTAGGCCTTCTGCTTAAGGCCTGGAGACTCTTAAGGATAATCATTTCCTGTTGGGCTGACTGAGGCTTCTGGGTGTCAGTGGAAACAACATCACTCATGCTGTCTGGCAGGATGCTACTGAGCACATTCAGGTGTCTCCAATATTACCCCTGATGACTGGACATCAGTATGGATTAAAGAATCAGACCTATTCAACCCTGGGAGTGTAAAAGAAAGCAATTTGAAATACTTTCCAGGTCGCATCTTATACTAGCCAAATTAGTATATATAAAGTGGGAGATGAGCATCATTCTCCATGGGTGGTGACTGTAGCTGCAAAATACCCATGAAGTGGAACTGATTTTCAAACTTGGGAATTCCTACGCTAATCGACTGCACAGGATTGTACGGTCATTTGCATTCTCATTTAAAAAATTCTGGTTGGTTATAGGGGAATAAGAGATTAAACAAATCCACTTCTAAGTATTGCTAACAGCAGCTGCCAGCTGTAAGGACGTGTAAGCCTCATTTTGCATTGCAAGTTCTGAACGGGCAAGGAAGCTCTCCTCAAAATACAACCAAATATTATGAACCCCAGGCAGCCAGCTGCTGCCTCATTGAAGGTAGTGGGATGGGGTTTTGAAGGAAGGAAACAGGAATGATGCAATGAGTGTTTATTGAAGAGTAGATCCCAACGCATTTTGAGTGAAAACTCTTATTCAGGGGACTACAGCATGTAAAATATAACAAAGGAGTAATTATAAAAGGAACCATTAAAAGGTAGGTAAAAACAACCATAATTTTGACCTTGTAAAAAGGGAATAAGATGAACCTCAAGTGCAAAGACAAGAGGTTATAATAACTAATTTCTTAAAAAGACACTAACAAGTTCAAACAGTATGCCAAAGATATATAAACCAAGATGATGATAAATAGCTCCTTGGAAACAAAACTAACTAGTTCAAACAAAAATATTTAAACTAACTAAACCAGAGATGATAATAAATAGCTTCTCACATACATTGTGAGAAACCTTCCGGTTTGAAACAAACATCCTCAAACTGACTAAACCAAGATGAATACAACACATGGGGTGACTAGCCCACATATATTAAAATATCACCTTGACTCAAATAAACTGATAAAGAAAAATAAAAACAGGAACTACAAAAGACTTAAATACAAGAAGTAACTCACAGTAGAGAGATGCACAAAACTGGCTGGTTTGGTTTTTGGCACCAGTCAAACTTGAAACAGTCAAACCAGACTGCCGAACTGGTTCTAACTGGCTTGGAGATCTACTGGTAAAGGGAATCCTCCAGTGAGGATTCCTCTTTACCAGTAAAGGGGCAGGAGAGCTTCCCTAAACCTAGAGGGGCAGGAGGAGAGTGAGTTAGTACTTACAAGTCCCACTGGAAGTGCCCCCCCCCACCCGCTGGCCTCTCACAGAGTAGCTCAGGCTAGCGGTGGCCAGGTTTAGGACTTTGTGCATGTGCAGGGGCCATTTTAGTGACCTCTGCCCATGCACATCACACAAATGGCCCCTGTACTTGTGCAGAGGTCACTAAAATGCCCCCCCCCCGGTATGTGCAGAAGCCTGAACTGGGCTACTGCAAGGACTTGTAAGTACAATCTCACTTCCCACCTGCCCCCTCTAGGTTTAGGGAAGCCCCCATGCCCCTTTACTGATAAAGGGAAATCCTCACCAGATTTCCTTTTACAAGTAGAGCTCTGAGTAGGCTCGACTCAGCCAGTATCTGGAACAGTCTCATTAACAGGTCCAACACTCAAATTGGGCTTTCGGGCCAATGTGACATAATCAGTGTTACTAGGTGGAACAGTTCATTAGAGAATAAATTTTTGCAAAGTTTGGGACTGGAAACTGAGGAGTTAGAAATGTGGTTCAATCAGATTTATTCAGAGAATTAGGTGTACAGGAAGAGAAAAACTGATTAAGCAGGCAAGGAGGCAACAAAATATTAACTAATAGTGCTAATTTAGAAGTTCATGAAGAGGTGTTTTAGCTTAAGGTTCAGATTAGTACAGTATCAGCTCAGGGCTGGCTAGAGAAAGGGCCTGACAAGCAGTTTTAGACTTAAGGAGAAAAGAGAAGATGGCAAGGAGATTTAGGAAGATAGGCAATGTGTAATACCTAATCCAATATCCGGTGGTGTGCCTGTCACACTTGCAGGGTAATATCTGTTGGTGGATCTCCTCTCAGGGACAAGAGGCAGGGAAAAGAAGAGGTAAGCATGCCACTTGCAAGCCAGGGAACCAGGATAGTGTCTGGTTTCAAGAAAAGTCCAAAGGTGTTTGGATCTCTAGGGTTCAATTCTGTAAGGCAGCCAGGCGTAGTGCATGGTTTGGGTCTGGAGACAGGTCCAAACCGGAGCCTGGGATCTGAGCTGGAATCAAAGCTGGAGTAAAAGCTGTAGCTGATTGTATTGACTGATTGATTGATTAAGTGCCGTCAAGTTAGTGTTGACTCTTAGCGACCACATAGATAGATTCTCTCCAGGATGATCTGTCTTCAACTTGGGCTTTAAGGTCTCTCAGTGGTACATTCCTCAGCTCTTCCTCAGTAGCATGTTGAGTACCATCCGACCTGAGGGGCCCATCATCCAGCACTACATCAACTATCATTCCATTTTGTCTATCCATGTGGTTTTCTTGGTAAAATACAGGCGTGGTTTACCATTGCCTTCTCCCGCACAGTATGAAATGATGCCTTTGTCATTTGTCAATGAAGTGATCATCTGCCTCTAGCACCTTCCTATATCTCTGCTGCCCAATATAGGTGCCTGCTTGCTTTAGCTGGGCAGCTGGGATGATCTTCATGCTCTGGGTGACTCTCCTGGCATACTTCACTCATCCCTTCCAAGAACACCCACCCGCCACAATGAGGCAGCATAGCAGGATGGGGTGCGGGGGCTGATTGTATAGCTAAAGCTGAGCACAACGTTTGTTGGTGTTTGGCCTAGAAATAGGCAAAATCATGCCTTCAGGCCTTACACGGTTCACACCTCTTTGCTGTTGGGGCTGACATCTGTTGTTGACAAAAGAATTCATATTGCTTGATTCAATCACTGGTAGGTGTGATTTTGATGAACAATGAAGTGAAATGGTTTGAACAACCTGTATGGGCTGGAGTGAATGGGCGAGCTCAACGCTTATTTGGCACACCAGAAAGACCTTCCAGGTGGGGAGAAAATGAATCTTTTGAAACCAAGGACTGTTCCCTCTGGTCCATGCCAGACCATTAGTGCAGCAATAGTGGGGTGGGAGTGCTCAGCCTTATCTGAGTTCCTGTGAAGATGATTAGTGAAAGGGAGTTTTACTATTCCCTTGAGAAATAGTTTCTCTCCTTTAACTCGGGTCAGCTCAGCCAGCTTCCTTCTCTGAATAGAGAGGGGGCATAGGGTTACACCTTGCTGTTGCTTGTTATACTGACCTTGGGTAATAGTTGCCCCGTGTTTGCTTGTGCTAAGTCAGCAACTTGAGAGTTTTGCCAAATATGGGCATGTGCAGAGTTCACAGTTCAGTGAGCTCATAGCTAAGATGGAGACTGCAAGCCTGCAAATCCAAATCACATAGTGGGGTATTCACAGTGATGTACAAGGCACAATATTCAATTTCTTAGCTATTCAGTAAAGAAAAAATTCTAATATTATATGAAGTAAGGAGACTATGCTGGGGAAAGTTGAAGGAAAGAGGATGATCAGCAGCAAGGTGGATGGACTCCATTACGACAGCAATGAATGCACCACTGAGAGACCTTAAATGCCAAGCTGAAGACAGATCATCCTGGAGAGAATCTATCTATGTGGTCGCTAAGAGTCGACACCGCCTTGACAGTACTTAATCAATCAATCAATCAAGGAGAACACAGGTCTAATTAGTAAAACAGCAAACCACGAGTGAAAGACAATGAAACAAACTTAACCTTTACAATGCAGGATTACAAGGTGCCAATACTTTATTACTAAGACAGAATGAACTATGCAAGGAAAAACCAAGTACAAATGCGAAAACAACAATACCTTGCTGACCATGAAGAACCATGACTAACAGAATTATATTAACGCTGTAAAATCAAAATGCTCATTGAGTCTCCTGGGGCTAAACAGTTCAATCTAAGGATCCGTGTAGCTCCTTTTAACAACAAGATCTTATCAGGTCATGAGAGCACATGTTGTAAAGCCCAGAATGAAACATCTGATAAAGTATGTTTCTGTTGTAACCAATGTTTGACCATTGGTACTTTTGTTATTTTTCTGTTTGATATTACATAATGTAACACACAATGTAGAGTAGTTTGGGAAAGTGCTTTTTCCCCCCTTTTAAGAGGAGTTTCTAATCTGCTCTTGGCAAGTGATTTGTGTGTATTACATTTCAATCATTAAGCAAAAACAAAAACAAACCCTGCCCTCCAAAACTCAGAAGTTTCTCTGTAGGTTTGCAAAAGGAAGACAAGACATTTTAGTATAGCACAAAATAAAGCTTGACAATTATTTAGATTTTCTTAAAAACTAAAGGCTGAACATGCAGACATGATGTACGCCTGGAGAGGGGAACTGGTCTTGTGGTAGCAAGCATGAATTGTCCCCTTGGCTAAGTGGTGTCAACCCTGGTTTGCATTTGAATGGGAGACTACATGTGAGCTCTGTAAGATATCCCCTTAGAGAATGGGTCTGCTCTTGGAAAAGCATCCACATGCTTTTATGCAGAAGGTTCCAAGTTCCTTCCCTAGCATCTCCAAGACAGTGCTGAGGGAGACTCCTACCTGCACCCTTGAGATGCCACTGCCAGTCTGTGTAGACAATACTGAGCTAGAAGGACCAATGGTCTGACTCAGTATATGGCAGCTGTGCTATAAGCTCCCCCCCCCCCCCATGTACAAGCAGCCCACATTATTTACAGGGTTCCATTCTAGCCTACAACCACAGATGATAAGACCTTTGTGTATATGGGAATTGGGGGGTTAGCTTCCAGAGCCCCAGAAAATGAACGAAAAGCCACACACACATATCCCAAAGGCGGGGGGGGGGCAGAAAGAAGGATGGAGCACAGCTCTGGACCTTGGCCACCTCAGCTCTTCCAGGTGCTCCAGCCGTGGTCTTCAGCTCCTCCAGTAACGCGTACTCATAAAGCTTCCCCACCCCACACTTGAAATCCAACACTTAGCAGCACAAACCCCTGGCCTGACTGGTTTGTAGGTTGTCCGGTTGGCCCCAGAGGCAGCACAGAACTGGATCCACTTCAAGTAAACACAGGTAGGAAAATTTCTGCGCTCCATCTCTGTCTCCAGTCTCTGGCTGAAGGTAGCAGAAGCAGGCCCTGCAGAGGCAGACCTCCTGCTGGCATTGTCATAGTCATCATCTTCTTCCTCATAAGAACAGCCCTGCTGGCCCTTCTAGTCCAGCATCCTGTTTCAGACAGTCACCCACCCGATGCCTCTGGGAGTTCCACAAGCCAAAGAAGAAGGCATGCCCTCTCTCCTGCTGTTACTCCCCTGCAACTGGTACTCAGAGGCATCCTGCCATCAAGGCTGGAGGTGGCCTATAGCCCTCTGACTAGTAGCCATTGATAGACCTCTCCTCCATGAAGTTATCCATACCCCTCTTTTTTTTTTTTGCCTTTTAAAATTTTTATTGGTTTTTACAATATCTTAACAATCCCGTTACATCTAATTAAGTAAATATAGACTTCTCGCTCATCAATCTGTGTGATTCATTAACTATACAAGTCAACCATTGCTATAATAATTCAAAACATATATCCTACATATTGCAAACTCGATTTTACTCTACCCAACCTGCTATTATTACTAAATTTCAAACCCTGCTGAAAGGTCCATATTAGAAAAATAGTTCTTTAAGTATAGTAAGAATGGTTTCCAACTTCTTTAAAAGATTCCAAGTTTTCATCCCTTATCAGTACTGTAAGTTTTGCCATCTCAGCATATTCCAAAACTTTTATCAACCAATCTTCTTTTGAGGGCATTTCATTGTCCTTCCATTTCTGTGCATATACTATTCTGGCCGCCATGGTTGCATACATAAAAAATGTTCAGTTTCTTCTGGAAAACTCTCCTCGCGTTATTCCCAGCAGGAAGGATTCTGGCCTCTTAGGAAATGACATTTTAAAAATTTTCTTCAACTCATTATATATCATATCCCAAAAGGCCTT
Source organism: Hemicordylus capensis (assembly GCF_027244095.1). Classification (NCBI taxonomy): domain Eukaryota; kingdom Metazoa; phylum Chordata; class Lepidosauria; order Squamata; family Cordylidae; genus Hemicordylus; species Hemicordylus capensis. The sequence goes on along the minus strand of NC_069659.1, from coordinate 194,273,482 downwards.
TGCCTTCCCACAAGACCACCACATATGAAAACAAGTTCCTTCACAATGTCCACATTTCCAACATTTGTTTGGAACATCTTTATACATTAATGCTAATTTTGGGGGTGTCAAATACCACCTGTACATCATCTTATAATAATTTTCTTTTAAAGTAAAACATGCAGTAAACTTTAAATCCATTTTCCATAATTTTTCCCAAGCTGCCATATCTATATTATGACCCACATCTTGAGCCCATTTTATCATAGTCGTTTTAACCACTTCATCTCTTGTCTCCTCCAAAAGCAACAGCTTATACATCTTAGAAACTAATTTTTCATCGTTTTCACACAGCTCCTTCTCAAATCTCGACATTTGATCCTCAAATCCAATTTTAAGAGCCTTCTTATAGATTTCATTTAACTGATGCTACTGAAACCAGTTACTAACCAAATTTTGTATTTCGATTAGGTTTTTTAATTTACAGCCCTTTTCTTGGAAACATAACAAATCCCTATAGGTACCCCATTCAGATTGCATATTTGTCTCTTCAATCGGGGATAACCATAATGGAGTTTTAGATTCCAACCATTTTTTACATTTTAGCCACACTCTCATTAGACTCCTTACATAATGATTAAGAAAATCTTTATGCACTTTACTTTTATCGTACCACAGATATGAATGCCATCCAAACCTTCTATTGAATCCTTCCAGATGAAGTATTCTGGGATTTTTTTTAATGTTATCAATTCTTTTAACCACATCAAACAAATAGCATCAAAATACAACCTTATATCAGGCAGAGTAAGACCACCTCTTTCTTTAGCATCTGTTAAATTTTTAAATTTAATTCTTGGTCTTTTCCCTTGCCAAACAAATTTGGTTATGTCCTTTTGCCATTGCTTGAAACAAGTTAACGTGTTAATTATAGGAATAGTCTGAAAAAGAAAACATTTTAGGTAAAACATTCATCTTCACAACTGAAATTCTTCCCATTAAAGATAAGTTCATTCTAGTCCATCTTTGCAAGTCGCTTTTTACTGTATTCCATATTTTGATATAATTATTTGAAAACAACAGAGTTTTTGTTTGTCAACCAGACGCCCAAGTATTTAATTTTCTTCTCCACTTTCAGTTCACTTATTTAAAAAAATCTGTCATTAGATTTCTGGTCCATATTTTTTGTCAACACCTTCGTTTTAGTCTTATTTATATAAAACCCAGACAATTGGCCAAATTGTTGTATTTTTTGCAAAAGTCTTCCAATCTTCTCTAATGGGTTTTCTAGAAAAAACACCACATCATCCGCAAAGGCTCTAAGTTTATACTCCTGTTTCCCAACTTTCAGGCCTTGTATTTGTTCATCTCTAATATTTCTGCAAAGCACTTCCAGTACTAATATAAAAAGTAATGGGGAAAGTGGACAGCCTTGTCTAGTTCCTTTTTGTATTTTACAATTATCTGATAGTTCCCCATTTATAATAATTTTAGCGTATTGCTCCAAATATATTGTCTTAATAGCCCTATAAAATTATTACCAACTCCCATTACATCCAGTAGCCTCCACATAAACTGCCAGGAGACGTTGTCAAATGCTTTCTCTGCATCCAGAAAGATCATAGCTATCTGTTTATCATTGTGTTTTTCGTAATACTCCAATACATTCACAACTGTTCTCACATTATCTCTTAATTGCCATTTTGGCAAAAAGCCTGCTTGATCTTCATGAATAAAAAGTCTTAATACAACCTTCATTCTCCTTGCCAAAATGGCAACAAAAAGTTTATAATCATTATTTAAGAATGAGATTGGCCTATAGTTCTTGACTTGCATTAAATCTTGATCTGGTTTTGGAATTACTGCAATATTGGCATACTTCCAAGACTCTGGCATAATTCCTCTTTGCAAAATATCATTCATCATCCATTGCAAAGGCTGTAATATTTGATCTTTAGAAGATTTGTAGTACGAAGCTGGTAACCCATCGGGCCCTGGCACCTTATTAGCTTTGCTTTGATTTATTACTTCTGTTATTTCCATTATTGATATCGGTGCATTCATAATTTCTATATGGTCCTTAGAAAGTTTTGGAATATTTTGTGTCTTGAGAAATTGGTCGATTTTTATATCTTCTACTTTATTTCCTTTATATAATTCAGAATAATATCTAAAAAATTCCCTTTTTATTTCCCTTTCATCATAGGAAAGCCCATTTTTTGTTGATCTCTTGGATATAGTTATTCTTTGTCTCACTTCTAATTTTCGAAGCCAGCTACTTGCCTGGTTTGTTTGCAAATTCAAATGACTTTTGCTTCACATATTTTAAGTTCCGTTCAACTTCATTTAATAGTAACATAGAGAGCTACTGCTGAAGCACTTTAATGACTTGAGTAATCTTCTTCTTGTCCTTAGTCCATAGAAGTTCTCTTTCTTTTTTAGAAATCTCCATCAGTAATCCCTCTTTTTTCAGTCCCCATTGTTTTTTAAAGTATGCATTTTGTTGTATAAAAAACCCTATCATAACCGCTTTTCCTGCATCCCAAACTATCTTATTGCCCATTCCTTGGTTTAAATTCAGTTCAAAATAGTCCTTTAACTTCCTTTTGGCTTTCTCCACAACTTCCGCTTTTTTCAGCAAGTATTCATTCAGTCTCCAGCGAAAGGAAACTGTTCCCTTCTTCTTCCATGTAAAGCAAATTGCATTATGATCTGAAAAGGTTCTGGGCAAGATAGCCATTCTTTTCATACATGGCATAATAGATTTGGATGTCCAGACCATATCTATCCTTGAATGAGATTTGTATCTTTCAGAGAAATAAGTATACTCCTTTGCATCTGAGTTTTTGATTCTCCACAAGTCATAGAGATCCATATGTTCTACTAAATCAAAAAAAGCTTTAGGTAGCCTGCCTTGCAGATTCCTTTCAGACGTTTCAGATTTTATATCCAAGGATGTAGAGGCAACCCCATTAAAATCTCCCAGTAAAACTAAATTAGCACTCGATAACTCAGCCATCTTCGGTTCTAAATATTTATAAAATTCTACCTTTTTTTTCATTGGGTGCATACATTCCAATTATCACCATTTTGATTCCAGAAACTAAAATTTCCAAAGCTAGCTCCCTACCTTCTTCATCTTTAAAAATCAACTTGGGTTCAAATTGTTGTTTCACATAAAGCACTACCCCTCTTTTTTTTTCCCTTGTCAGAGGAAACGAATTCTTGTCCCAAGGCCTTATTAACCAAATATTTTCTGTCTTGTTTTCTAATATGTGTCTCTTGTAAGCATACAAAGTCCAGGCTATTTTTTTTTTTAAAGAAAATGAGAAACTTTTACCCTTTTGGTTTTCTTATTTAATCCATTTACATTCCATGAAGCTATTTTATAATCCATCTTGGCTAGTTAGAATTATGTGTTGAAGGCACTGGGTGCTCAGAAGTTAAAGTTTTTTTGTATTTCCGCCAAAATTCTTGCGCTTTGAGGAGCTCTGTGAATCTATTCCTCTTCCCCTGTAGAAAAAGGAGACCCCTTCAGGTACTCCCCATCTAAAACATATTCCATTGGCGTTTAAAGCATCTGTTAAAAATTTGTAATCCTTACGTTTCCTTAAAATCCTGGATGGTATTTCTTTCAGAAATTTTATCTGTTGAGCTTCAATGGTAAGGGCTTTGGCAAAATGTGCTTGCAGTATCTGCTCTGTAATTGGTTTGGAGTTGAATTGAACCATGCAATCCCTAAATATTTTGTTTCTTGTGGCATATCCAGAATTCACACGGAAAGCTGCATCTATCTGCTGTTCCATCTCATCATTTGAAATTCCCAAAATTAGTGCGAGTTTCTCCCTAAGCACTTTTTTGATATCTTGACCAGTTTTTTCTGGGATTCCTCTAAACCTCAGGAAACGCTCTTTTTGCCTCAGTTCCAACAAAGCCATCTGATCTAATAATTTTTCCCTGTCATCTCTTAGTGATCCCACGTCTTGCTCCAGGCTTTCCACCCTTCTTTTAAATTCTTTGTTGTCTTCCACCAATTTTTTTCACTGTCTCCTCAATATTTGATGTTCTCTTATTAAGTGTTTGTATATCCTGACTTACTTGTTGGAGGGTGCCAGTATTAACTTCTAGTAACTGTTTCATAGCAATTAGTGTCTCATTTAATCTGAAGACATTTTCCCTTCACCCAGGCCTGGGTTTGGAACAGAAAGTCTCCTAATTTGTGTTTGGGTCTGTGTTTGGCTCTGCTGCTTTGCCTTTTGCATTATTTACAGCTCCTCAGCAACACAGCTCTTACAGCAAGATTCAGCCTCCTTGTTGTCCAAGAAAGTAGAGGCCTGGAATTATTTTCCTAACAAACTCAGCTACAGACCACAACCTTTCTATCTCATCACCGCCAGTTTAATTTCCCCCACGGTTCAATGATCCGCCTTCTTGCTCTAATTGGTGCACTTCACGATAGACATATTCAACAGCAAACAGCAAATCACTTGTTCATTGAGTTAAACTCTCTCAGAAGGTACTAAAAAATAATAATTCCAACTGCTTTGCTTTTTTAAGTTTTAAAACTTTTAGCCATCAGTTCAATTTTTAAATTCCAGCATTTAATACACAGATTGAATACCCATCCTTAATTTATAGTTGGCAAACTTACAACAACTTCACAGCATCATCTTGAGATCTGTCCAATCTTTACAGCAAAAGCAGGTAGAATTCCATCAATTTATCACTAATCACGCTGCGAAGTAAGCTTCTTGAACTCTAACCATTAATTATAATCCAAACCGAAAGAAATTGGACACCAGACCGGCTTCTGTCCATTGGATTTCTGATGGAGTGTAGCATGATGAATCCCAGCCCCCACCGCTTGACTTAAATAAAAGTTGTACTTTCCAGCACAGCCTTGAGATAAGGAGCAGGCTCCGGGGGATGCTGTGGTCAATCTTAATCCAAACCCTTTAATCCAGGGTGGTGGTGGGGGTATGAAGGCTCAACCCCCCCCAAATAACTCCTCCTCGGTCTCCCCTGTCGAGAAGCATGCAGCCTCGTTAGCAGTTCAACCGGAAGTCCTTATCCATACCCCTCTTAAAGCCATCCAGGTTGTTGGCTGTCACCACATCTTGTGGCAGGGAATTCCACAAGTTGATTATGTGTTGTGTGAAAAACTACCCCCATTTGCTAGTCCTAAATTTCCTAGCAATCAATTTCATGGGATGACCCCTGGTTTTAGTGTTATGTGAGAAGGAGAATAATTTCTCTCTACTTTCTCCTCACCATGCATGATTTTATAGACTTCCATCATATCTCCCCACAGTCGTCTTTTTTCTAAACTACATAGCCCCAGATGTTGTAACCTTGCCTCATAAGGAAGGTGCCCTAGGACACTGATCATCTTGGTTGCCCTCTTCTGCACCTTTTCCTGTGCTCCTTTTTTAGATGTGGTGACCAGAATTGTACGCAGTACTCCAGGTGTGGCCACACCATAGTTTTGTATAAGGGCATTATAATATTAGCAGTTTTATTTTCAACCCCCTTCCTAACGATCTCTACCATGGAATTGTCCTTTTTCACAGCTGCCGCACATTGAGTTGACACTTTCAACTAGCAATAGCACTTCCATTTATATACCGCTCTATAGCTGGAAGCTCTCTAAGCGGTTTACAATGATTTTAGCATATTGCCCCCCAACATTCTGGGTACTCATTTTACCGACCTTGGAAGGATGGAAGGCTGAGTCAACCTTGAGCCCCTGGTCAGGATCGAACTTGTAACCTTCTGGTTACAGGGCGGCAGTTTTACCACTGCGCCTCCAGGGGCTCAAGGGCTCAACTAGCTGTCCTCCACGACCCCAAGCGCCGTCTCCTGGTCAGTGCCCAACAGCTCAGATCCCATCAGCGTATACTTGAAGTTGCGGGTTTTTGTCCCAATGTGCATCACGTTACACTTGCTAACACTGAACTGCATTTGCCATGTTGTTGCCCACTCACCCAGTTTGGAGAGATCCTTTTGGAGCTCCTCACTATCGGTTTTAGATTTCTCTACCCAAAAGAGTTTGGTATCATCTGCAAATTTGGCCACCTCTCTGCTTACCCCTACTTCTAGATCACTTATGAATAAATTGAAAAGCACCGGTCCCAGTACAGATCCCTGGGGGACCCCACTTCTTACTTTCCTTCATTGTGAAAACTCTCCATTTATACCTACCTCTGTTTCCTGTCCTTCAACCAGTTAGCAGTCCTGGGATAAGGGGACAAGTACATATGTGGATTGCTAAGTTTCCTCAGGAGTTTTTGATGAGGAACTTTGTCAAAAGTTTTTTGGAAGTCTAGTAATGGACTTCCAAAATACTATGTCAACTGGATCACCTTTATCCACACACTTTCTGACACTTTCAAATAACTCCAAAAGGTTTGTGAAGCAAGATCTACCTTTGCAGAAGCCATGCTGGTTCTCTCCCAGCAGGGCCTATTCTTCTATGTGCTTTGCAATTTTATCCTTGAGGATACTTTTCATCAATTTGCCTGGAACGGATGTTAAGTTAACTAACCTGTAATTTTCCAGATCACCCTGGATCCCTTTTTGAAAATCAGTGCTACATTTGCTACTTTCTAGTCCGCCAGTCCAGAACCTGATTGCAGGGATAAGTTATCAGGGGCATAGCTAGGGGAGAGGAGGCCCATGTTCATCCCTCTTTCTGGCAGCCCCCCAGAATGAGGGAGATAATGAAGAAAATAGGGAGGGATGGAGCTGGAGGGCCCTCAGGAGCTGGAGGGCCGTGATCCTTGAACCCTTTTGCTTTATTATAGCTACGCCCCTGAGTTATATATTTTAGCAAGGAGGTCGGCAATTTCACATTTGAGTTCTTTGAGGACTCTTGGATGGATGCCATCCAGCCCTGGCGATTTGCTAGCTTTCAGTTTTTCCAGACAGTTTAGATCATCAACTCTTGTCACTTCTATCTGACTCAGTTCTTTAGCCTCCATCTCTGAAAAGCCTGGTTCAGGAACAGGTATATGCTCAGTTTCCTCTGCTGTGAAGATGGATGCAAAGAACTCATTTAGCTTCTCTGCAACCTCCATATCCTCCTTAATAATCCCTTTCACTCCCTCATTGTCTAATGGTCCAATCTCCTTCCTGGCATGCTTCCTGCTTCTGATGTATTTAAAGAAGTTTTTGTTATTCCCCTTGACACTTTTGGCTAAATGTTCCTCAAACTCTCTTTTCACCTCCCTTATTATCACCTTGCATTTCTTTTGCCAGAGTTTGTGTTCCTTTCTGTTATCTTCATTTGGACAGGCCTTCCAATTTTGGAAGGAAGTCTTCTTCCCTTTTATGGTTTCTGTGATTGTACCTGTTAGCCATGCTGGCATCCTCCTTTACTTAGTGGTACCTTTCCTCCTTTTGGGTATACAATATACCTGGGCTTCTAGTATTGTGGTTTTGAGTGAACTCCTTGCATTCTGGAGCGAAGTGATTCTCCTGATTGTCCCTTTCAGCTTTCTTTTCACCATACTCCTCATTTTAGAGAAGTTTCCTCTTCTGAAATTCAAAATGTCCGTGTTAGACGTCCTTGGTGATTCTCTCCCCGCATGTATGCTGAATTTGATCGTGCTATGGTCACTGTTCCCTAAAGGGTTGATGACACTGACATCACGCACCAGGTCCTTGGTGCCACTCATGATTAAGTCCAAGGTCACCTTCTCTCTGGTTGGTTCCAAGACCAACTGTTCTAGGGCACAGTCATTCAACGTATCTAGAAATCTGACCTCTTTGTCCTGACCTGACTGTGAATTTGCCCAGTCTATGTGTGGGTAATTGAAGTCACCCGTGATTACAGCCCTGCCTCTCCTTGATGCCTCTCTGATCACCTCCTGCAACTCCCAGTCACTGTCAGCATTTTCATCTGGAGGATGATAGCACGTGCCCAGTAGCACATTTCCTTTAAGGCCTTGTATTGTCACCCACAGGGTTTCTGTGGAGAACCCCGGTCCTCCTAGGTTTTCTACCATGTTAGATTCTATCCCTTCTTTAAGATACAGTTCTACTACACCTCCAAAGCATCCCTCCCAGTCCTTTCTATAGAGTTTCAATCCAGGGATAACAGTGTCCCACTGGTTCTCACTGTTCCTCCATGTTTCTGTTATGCCCACTATATCTATTTCTGTTTTAGCAACCAAATACTTCTGCTCAGAGTCTTCTGGCATTGGCATATTTATTTATTTATTGTTAAATTTATATACCATCTTTCATTAAAGCAATCCTAAGCTGGTTTACAGCAAATATATATATTTTTTTAACACAAGATGGTAAAAAAGACAATTAAAATATTAAGTGGGGGGGAAATATTAAACAAATTTGATTAAAAAATTTAAAACAAAAGCATAAAAGCAATAAAAATTATAAAGAGCAGCAGCAGAGAATCAAATCAATGCCTGGGCAAACAGTCAAGATTTTACACTTTTTTCTAAAAGCTGTGATTGAGACAAAGGAGCGAATTGCCACCTATATGCACATATATGCTGGATCTCTTACCTGGTGTAAGCTATCTTTCCTTGGACTATTTGACCAGTTTGCACAGCCCTCTGTCTGCTCTTTATGTGGTTCTGCTCTGTCCCCTTCTGTTTTATCTGAATCCTTTGCACCTTCGCACCTTATGGGATGGCATTTGCTGAACCGGATACTGTCCAGCTCCTGTTGGCTGGACAGGAGTCATTTTAAAATCTGGCGTCATTTTAAAAGCTGCTCTGCAATCTTTTTGATTCTAAGCACCAGCAGTCTGGTTCCATCTTGGTTCAAGTGCAGCCCGTCCCCTTTGTACAGGCCTTGCTTGCCCCAAAATGTATCCCAGTGCCTAACAAATCTAAACCCCTTCTCCTGGAACCAACGACTCATCCACGCATTGAAACCCCTCAGCTCTGCCTGTCTCATTGTACCTGCGCATGTAACAGGTAGTATTTCTGAGAGTGCTACCTTGGGGGTCCTGGACTTCAATACGCTAAATAAATAGCCTAAATTTGGCTTCCAGGACCTCCCGACTACATTTCCCCACATCGTTGGTGCCGACATGGACCACGACAGCTGTCTCCTCCCCAGCACTACCTAACAATCTATCTAGATGCCACATGATGTCCACAACCTTTGCACCAGACATGCAAGTCACCGTGCAGTCAACACGTGGGTCACAAACCCATCTCTCTATATCTCTAATGATTGAATCACTCCTTCCTGTGCCAGAAGACATGGGCTCATCTTCCATGGAAGGGGTCCCTTCTAAAGGAGCATTTCCCTTTTCTTCAGACTGAAGTTCTCCTTACCCAAGACCTTCATTCTCCTTGACAGCAGAGGAGCCATTAGCCCTGGAGTGGGATGCCTTTACCACATCCCTGAAGGTATCGTCCGCATGCCTCTCTGAGCTTCTCCAGATCCGCCACCTTGGTCTTGAGGGAAAGAACTTGTTCCCTGAGAGCCAGGAGCTCCTTGCACTGAGCACACACCCATGACTTCTGCCCATGAAGCAAATAGTCATACATGTGACACTGGGAAGTGCCCCCTCCCCTGCTGACTTTTTATCTTCATAACTGGTTTTGTTGGCAGTTTGCAGTATTTAGAGATAGTTTATTAGAAGGATAGGTCTCAGCTGTATTGGTCAGCTATTTAACAGTCCAAATTGCCTTACTCAAGAATATGAGGGATAGAATTGTACTTATCTTCTCTTCTCAACTGGGCTCCTTGTGATCAGAGGGCTCCAGGCTCCCCTGCACACTTCCTGATAAACCCCTGCAAAATTCCAGTGCCCTGTTCGCTATGCTCTGTTTGCTATGCTCTCAGGCCTTCACCCCTTATGTAGAGAGTAGGCTTCAAACTGATACACAGTAATGTGGGGCCTCCCACAACCCTAGCTGACTCCACCCCTCCAGGCAGGGAGAAACAAAAACTGGATGCCACAGGAGTTTGCTAACCCTGACAAATGACACACACACAGTCTAGGACTTATCACTTAAAGAGAAACCAGCCCCTCAAAATCTCCCCTCGTCTTCTTAGTTTGAAGGTGGGGAAGGCTTGATTGTTCAGTTTAGAAAAGCTTGCTAACCTTCTGAAGCTGTGTCTGCTCTTCCCAGAGTAGGCTTCAAACTGACACACATGAATGTGGCTCATAGGAATGTGGCTCCTCCTCTAAGCCATGGAAAATGCAGGTGCCACTTTCTGATGATGACCACTCTGCCTGTGTGGTGGTAGTGGGTGTATGTAGCTACCTTTCCAAAGTAGCTGGTGATGGTAGTTTGCTTCTCCTTGCTTCCCCTCGCCTGGTAGGTGGCCTTATAGGCTTGCAAAGCAGCCTCCTGCTGCCTTTTGAACTTGATGCTGTGCCCCATCAGTTGGTCAAGTTCAGTCTTTGTCCTTGAAGGTAGTCCCCAGCTGCAGAACCTCAGACAGTCTCTTTGTGTTGAAGGGGTTAGAGAGAGCCCTTCCTCTTTCATGTCCTCCAATTCCTCCTCTGTCAACTCTTCCTAATGGGATTAGAGAAGTTCCTCCACCTCATATGGCTCAATATCTTCCAGGCCTTCTCCATCAAGAAGATCATCAAGGTTGGTGATCTACTCCATTCCGTCCCTCCACTGAAGGAATGGCTGCAGCAGATGAAGAGGTGGCCGGTCCAGGTCACAACTTCTTCCAGACTGTGTTCCATGTCTGGGATTTGATCTCTGCAAGGGATCAAAACATGATGTTCTCAATGCAGTTTGCGATGCTGTAGCTCCCCCAGCAATTGCTGACTGACAGAGAGGGATCAGCTTCCATGAGATCCAGCATCCTCCTGCAGTGAGTGTAATAGGACTTTAAAGTCAAAATCAGACCTTTGTCCATTGGTTTGGATCAAGGAGGTGCGGTTGGGCAGCAAGAAGGCAGTATCCAGGTTCAGGTGTGCAACCTGCAGGGTCGCGGGATGGCCAGGGACATTATCAAGCAGCAGGACCATGCTGGACAGGTTATTCGAGGCCAGATATCTTTGCATCTTATGCAGAAAGTCGTGGTTCAACCAGCCAGAGAAAACTGCTGCATTCACCCATGCTCTCCTGTTGGCGCTCCAGAAAATGGGAAGCTTACTTTTATTCTTCCCTTTCAGGGCGTGAGGGTGCTGCGCTTGGTACAGGAGCATGGGATTGACCACACAGTCCCCTGCAGCATTGCTGCACACCAGCAGAGTGAAGCAGTCTTTGGCTGTCTTGAAACCTGGAGCAGTTCTTCGTTGCTGATGAAGCGAAGTGTTATGCTGATGAAGTGGTATGCTGATGCTGCTTCCTCTTCCAGCTTGACATTGTTGAGGCTGTAGTGCTGCTTGAATATTTCAAACCAGACCTTGCTCACCTGGAAGCCATGCTCAGTGTCTTTAGATGTTTCTGCCGCTTGATCACCACAAGCGCTGCCTGTAGAGCTGCAGCCAGCAGTGTAGGGACAAGATGCCGTGAGCACATCCCACCTGCCCAAGCATGCATAGCCATGCCCCTTCTCAACATCAGATGCGTGCTGACCCTGCATCAGCAGGGTGCGTGGCCAGCACCAGGAAGAGGGGATGCATAGTGTGAATATGGCAGCATAATAGCTTACCTTGGATCCCTCAGAGTTGAGTAACTACAGGCCTGTCTCCAACCTTCTGTGGCTGGGCAAGGTAATTGAGAGTGGGGTGGCCTCCCAGATCCAGACAGTCTTGGAGGAAACAGATTATCTAGACCCATTTGAAACTGGCTTTCGGGCAGGCTATGGGGTGGAGACTGCTGTGGCTGGCCTGATGGATGATCTACAATTGGGAATTGACAGAGGAAATGTGACTCAGTATCAAAAGCCACCGAGAGGTCCAAAAAGGACCAACTATCAGCCATAGTATCCTTCTGGAGTGTCTGAGGGGGTTGGGAGTGGGAGGCACTGCTTTGCGGTGGTTCTGTTCTTACCTCTTGGGCAGGTTCCAGATGGTATCCCTTGGAGACTATTCTTCAAAATCTGAACTTTTGTATGGTGTCCCTCAGGGCTCCGTATTGTCTCTGATGTTGTTTAACATCTACAATGAAATCACTGGAAGAGATCATTAGGAGAATTGGTGCAGGGTGCTATCAGTATGCTGCTAAAACCCACATCTATTTCTCCACGTCAACTCATCGGTAAAGGACATAACCTCCCTAAAGGCCTTCTTGGAGACAGTGATGGGCTGGATGAGGGATAACAAACAGACTGAATCCAGATAAGATGGAGGTCTTCATTGTGCGGGGTCGAAACTGGGGAGATTTTATTTAATTAATTTTATTTATTTATTTATTTGATTTCTAAACTGCTCTTCCAAAAATGACTCGGGGTGGTTTACACAGATAAATAATAAATCAATATATTATTATTATTTCTTGTTTACACAGTCAGACAGGTGTTATTGACTGGTTTGTTTTATCCAGACATTGAGTCCTTCCCAAGGACTTGGGATGGCTGAATTTTATTGTCAATGTTGTTACGGTTATAGGTATTGTCACAGAATATAGGCTGTTCCCAGTAAAGCTGCTTTTTGTAATTGGCTGGTGGTGATTTCTGTGGCCCCTATGGTGTTGAGGTGCTCTTCAAGGTCTTTTGGAACTGCACCCAGGGCTCCAATTACCACTGGGATTATTTTGGTCTTTTTCTGCCAAAGCCTTTCAATTTCATTTTGTAGATCTTTGTATTTTGTGATTTTTTTCTATTTCTTTTTCTTCTATTCTGCTATCCCCTAGTATTATTATTATTAATTCAATTTCTATACCGCCCTTCCAAAAAAGGCTCAGGGCAGTTTACATAGACAAATAACAAACAAATAAGATGAAACCCTGTCCCCAAAGGGCTCACATTCTAAAAAGAAACATAAGATAGACACCAGCAACACCAGTTACTCTCCCCCTGTTAAATAAAGAGAATCACCATGGTCAAAGGTGCCTCTTTGCCCAGTTAGCAGGGATTAAGATGGAGATGAGTTTGATCTGCCTGTTCTGGATGGAGTCACACTTCCCCAGAAGGAACAGGTACACAGTTTGGGAGTGCTGCTGGATCCAAGCCTCTCCCTGATATCCCAGGTTGAGGCAGTGGCCATAAGTGCCTTCTATCAGCTTTGGCTGATACTGCCAGCTGCATCTGTTTCTTGAGATAAATGACCTCAGAACAGTGGTACATATGCTGGTTATCTCCAGACTGGATTACTGCAATGCACTCTATGTGGGGCTGCCCTTGTGTGTAGTCCAGAAACTACAATTGGTACCGAATGTGGCAGCCAGGTTGGTCTCTGGGTCATCTCAGAAAGACCATCTCACTCCTATCTTAAAAGATCTGCACTAGCTGCCGATAAGTTTCTGGGCAAAATACAAGGTGCTGGTTATAACCTATAAAGCCTTAAACGGCTTGGGCCCTGGGTATTTAAGAGAACGCCATCTTTGTTATGAACCCCACCGTGATCATCAGGAGAGGTCCTTCTGCAGTTGCTACCGGCTCGTCTGGTGGGTACTCAGGGATGGGCCTTCTCCGCTGCTGCACCAAAGCTTTGGAACACGCTCTCTGCTGAAATAAGAGCCTCCCCATCTCTGACAACTTTAAAAGGTCTTTAAAGATGCATCTATTAACCCAGACTTTTAAGTAAATATTGTTTTAATAGTTTTAACATTGTTTTAAAACATTTTAAAATTTAAATTGTTGTAATGTTTTAACTTTTACTGTATCATTTATTTTGTTTTAACTGTTTTTTGTTGTCATTTATTTTAAACTAATGTATTAACCTTTTCTCTGTTTGTGTGTGTGTGTTGTAAACCACCCAGAGATGTGAGTTTTGGGTGGTATAAAAACATGTTAAATAAATAAATAATAAAGGAGCCTCAGTAACTTGCCTAGGGAGCAAGAGGTTGCTGGTTCGAATCCCCACTGGCATGTTTCCCAGACTATGGGAAGCACCTACATTGGGCAGCAGCGATATAGGAAGATGCTGAAAGGCATCATCTCATACTGCGCAGGAGGCGGCAATGGTAAACCCCTCCTGTATTCTACCAAAGACAACCACAGGGCTCTGTGGGCGCCAGGAGTTGACACCGACTCGATGGCACAACTTAACCAGATTCATGATCAGCCCCTAGTTCCATGTTCTCTTGGTGGAAGAATGAGAAAGCCAGGCTGCACAGTGTGACTGAGACATGAGTCGAAGTGGCAGGCAGCGTCCTAGCTTTGCCCAGGATCATATTAGCCTCAGCCAGCCTGAAGAGGGCATCCTTTTGCCTTTCTTTCCTCACAGCCCTCCTCAAATATTAATGACAACTGAAAAGCAACATACACACACACAGAAAGGTTGGTGGGTGTCCCAATGAATCTATCAAGGGGATCAGGAGGAAAAGGCCAGTGGAGTCTCTTGGTGTGTTTCAGAGATGCAGCTAGGGACTGTCACACTCCCGATCGAATGACTGGGGTGGGGGGGTCTGGCAGTAATGTGTGAAACTCCAAATTATTTTTGTTAATTATTCCAAGAATCAGATATGTAACATACATATTTCTGTTGGTTACTAGCCACATGCAGTTGTTTCCAGGGCTAACTAAAAAGCAGAGAACAGGGGACACTGACCAACCAGTGTTTGCTCCCCCTTCCTTCTCTGCACAGTTGCTCCCTTTTAAAGAAGTGTGTATGTGCGTGCGCGTGTGATCACATTAGCATGGGTAAATGAGTATTTCCCCCCATGCCAGCATTCCATATACAAGGATGATTTTGGGGGGGTTGGGGTGGTTGAGTTATAAACCAGCTCCAGTACTAACCTTGTGGTCCACATATTTATTGCCATCCAACATGCTATCATGCAGAAATCTACACATGGTCAATTTCCTTAAGTTCCTTTCACAAATCCTTTCCCAGTTATTTTAAGTGATCAGTGCAAATAAAAGTCACAGACAGGATTGACAGAGTCTTCTATCCTGCACTAAATAGGGACCTTGTGCAGTGTTGATGCCATAATCACCTGAACCAACGATGGGAGAGCATTCTTGCTCTGCCAGGGAAATGTGAATCTCTAAACAGGTTTTTCAAACAAACTACTTCACATAGGACCAAAAAAATGTGTGACATTAGCCAACAGCCAGAGGCTTAATGGAGCACTGTCCGCAGTTTCAACACCTGCAGTTTCACGTATCCATGGTTGGGCAATATAGACCCATGCTCCTGTACCAGGCACAGAACCCTTGTGTCCTAAAACATAAGAATAAAAACCAGCTTCCCTTCTTCAGGAGAGCATGGGGGAAGGCAGCACTTCTCTCTGACTGGGTGAACCACCACTTTCCCTATGAGGTACAGAGATATCTGGCCTCCAAGAACCTGACTTTCAGAGTCCTCCTGGTGCTTGACAATGCTCATGGCCATCGAGACCCTGCAGGTTGCACACCCGAACCTGGAGATTGCCTTCTTGCTGCCCAATACCACCCCACTGGACCTTCAGGAGGATGCTGGATCTCATGGAAGCTGATCCCTTTGTCAAGCAAGCAAAGGAACATCACATTTCAAAAGGTAGCCACACCACCAACACAGCTCCAGACAGTCATCGTAGGAAAGCAACACCTGCACTTCCCACAGCTTTGAGGAAGAGGTTGATGATGACAATGCTGGCAGCAGGTCTGCCTCTGAAGGGCCTCCTTCTGCTACCTGAGGCCAGAGACTGGAGAGATAGATGGTGTGCTGCTAATTCCAGCAATGGGGCATTGGAGTGAAGAAATTCCCGTGTGTGTTTACTTGATTTGGATTTAATTTTGTGCTGCCTTTTTGGCCAACCAGTCAGGCCAGGGGTTTGGGATGCTAAGTGTCGGATTTCGAGTGTGGGGTGGGGAAGCTTTATGAGAACGCGTTACTGGAGGAGCTGAAGACCATGGCTGGAGCACCTGGAGAGTGGGAGAGCTGAGGTGGCCAAGGTCCAGGGCTGTGCTCCATCCTTCTTTCTGCTTTTCTTATCTTTTCAGTGATTTTTTGGTCATTTTCCTGCGCTCTGGAACCTAATACCCCAATTCCCACTGACTTAAGGTTTCATTACTTGCAGTTCCACTTGTACTACTAAAAATACTACAAGATTTAGGAGACATCCCTACTGTAGTTAAAAGGAGATCCATCTGAGAAATATTTCTGCCTCTCCCCTTCTCTGCTGATTTTTTTTAAAAAAAAGACAACTTGTCTTTTATTAATTAGGCAGGCCTTCCTGAAGAGAGCATTTCTTTTTGTCCAGCCAGCCTCAATATAATGAAATCAAGCTATCGCAGAGTAAGAAAGCAAAGCTTTTATTAAAAAATACACACACATTAAAACAGGAACTCTAGTCAAATAATCTGTTTTAAATTATGTACACTATATTTATATGTGAATATAAACTGTACAGTTTTATACAACTCTGCAATTAGCACAAACATTGTATAATGAGATTACTGGGTAATTTTCTTCAAGATATTCTATTTTAGAAGTGAAAAGATTTAGTCACCAGATTTCAACCCCCTCAAGACATGTGATTAAAATACACCGTAACTTCATATAGTAATCATGTACTCATCTGCTTGGAAAACCTTATTAAAAGAAAATGTCTACAGAAGATATCACAACATAAAACAGATTTGTTTTGCATTGATAGCTCTTCTATTACCTAAGTTACTAATGGTTCAGTAGGTATCACTGGTCTCTGACAAAGGGTAGGCTGCTTGTGGTAACTCTGAACATTTACATGAATGATGCATAGCAAAGAAAAAAGAAGAGGGCGGAGGGAGGGGGGGAGAGAGAGAGAGAGAGAGAGAGAGAGAGAGAGAGAGAGAGAGAGAGAGAGAGAGACTTACTCTGTCCAAATCCAATGTATTGAGGAATAAAAGCAAAATCCTAACACAAGTCCCAAGTCTTCCACCATTTTAAAAATGTAGCAACTTAAGACATGAGATAAATATACCCCACCCTCTCTTTCAGCATGAAGAAGACTTTTTCTTCAAGTACGTAATTAGGTGTTAGCTTTTATTACTCAACACATTCAGTGGACATCACAACTCTTCCGTGGCCATCACTGTGGCTGCCTATTGGTACCGACTAGCCTCCTGTTTTCTGTGCTTTAAAAGCTTGCCATCTGAGCTTCTAAACAGATGACGTCAAACCAGTGCATGGTGCAAACCAAAAAGCATAATGTAACATTGCCACAAGCAAGAATATGACAAATAAGGCACAGTCAGGCTGAAGAATGATAACTCTGCCTCAAGAAACAAGTTCCAGGTCACAGAAGAACCTATAAAACCATTTCTAGCATCCACTGCATTGGTAGAAGGAGTGTACACATACTTTGGAAAGTTCCTGTTGGTCAACCATATCTAACTTTCTGTTCAAAAACACACTTAGTTCCAGACATTTAAAATTTGTGTTCTTGAATATAATTTTCAACACATCCCCTGAAAAAGCAGATATATGCTATATAGAAAATGGGGGTGGGGAGCGGGGATGGCAGGGAGAGAAGCTTTTCATTCCAGCAGATATTTTCATTCTAGGTAACTAGGTAGGTGGTGACAGCAGTAATAAGATCTGAAGCTTGTACTGAATGTTCAGCAGTTATTCTGCTTCAGCAAAAAGATGCACCAGCAGCACTGCAATCTTGGACAGAGGATGGCACAGAAAGTAGTTTGTCTTGCTTCGGTCTTTGCTATGACTTTGTCATGCTTGTCACGCAAAATTCAAAGAGGCTTTTCAGAGCTCAACGATCAGACTATTTGGTCATTGACAAAAGGAGATTGACCTGAAAAACAAAGCAGAAGAGATTCACTATTGTAGTAATCCAATGGGCAAACTGAGAATACAGCAGACCATGGGTCAGAATATATACCCAGAAAGAGAAGGGAGAAGGAAAATGACGCAGCACCAAAAGGCCAAGACAAAATAAAAATGGTGGCGGGGGTGGGGTGTGTGTTTGTATGTGTGTCCAAAAGATGCTGAGTATTAATCCATCCATTCATTGCCAGATGCCCTTCACATTAGCAGGAATATTCGCAACACATCAGACAATGAATGAAGAAAGAATGGATTTTCAGCATCTTTTCAGAATGGATTTCAGCATCTTTGGAAATTTTTCCTCTTCTTTTTGTCTCGCTTCAAAATATATACCCCAAGTACACAGGCTTATTGCCTGTTTTTCAACATAACCACTCTAGAGTCTAGAAAGAAGTGCAAACATCTTGCTTTTTCTTGGCACATTCAACAGTGCAGTCATTTCTTGTAGCTCTTTTCACCAGGATAACTGAATGTATTTCCACAGCAGCACCACATATGCACCTCTACAAAAGCCTGGGAATTGTGTTATGAAAGGGCTGCTGGTGCCTTGGATCCTCAGAGCAAACACTCTGTCAGTGGTCTAGCACCTAATCAATTTGGCCTCATGTCATGGAACTATCTCCTGCAGTTTGTTGCTTGTGTGGATTGGGCTATGTGTAATTAACTGAAAGGAAATACTTGCACGTGCACTTTTAAACAGACTCCTTCAATATTGAAGATGATTAGAGAAAATGAGGCAAAACCTTGCTTTTTCTTGTAAGCTTCTGTAAGAGACAAATTCCACCATAGAATTTTGCATGTATAGAATTGTTTGTTATTCTGTGCTGAGACCCCAACTAGAGTTTTTCTCACCACCTCCCTGCTCCTTACTCTTTGTTCAAATTTTGCCTCCTCAGATGATAACATCATTTGAATGAATGAATATGAGATTGTGGATTTGTTTGTGGGGGCGGGAGGGGAAGGTTGTACTTTGCGATTACCTAGGGCTACCAAATTTTGCATAAATAATTCTGCCACTGAAACAGCTGAATGCACTACTTTTTACACAAGAATATGGTGGGTCAAAGGTTTAAATCAGGAGTATCAGACTCAATTGGGTTGGGGGGCAAGACCCGACTCCATCACATGCTGGTGGCCGCACGCAGCCCCGCACCGTCAATCCCCCCCACCCCCCATCCCCCACCCCCCCTCCTCACTAATTGCCAGTATTTTCACTTGGGTGTTTTGTTGCTGATTCAAGCTTAGTATGTGTAAGACTAAAATTTATCATCTTTCCTTCCAAGTCTTCTCCTCCTTGCTTAATCTCAGTATCAGTTGACAATGTTATCCATCTTGTCGAGGAGAATTGGCTTTATCTTTCATTTCTTTCTCCCCTTTTTGGGTGCAGATCTGTATCTCTGCACTGTATATCTGCAAGGAGGACATCGGTCTGAGGAAGAGGGAAATGCTCCTTTAGAAGGGACTCCTTCCGTGGATGATGAGCCCATATCCTCTCGCACAGGGGATACTCCTCTGGGGGGTGGGGGGCTCCTTATAGTGGGTGATTTGATCATTAGAGGGATAGAGAGATGGGTTTGTGACCCGCGTGGTGACTGCATGGTGACTTGCCTGCCTGGTGCGAAGGTTGCGGACATCACACAGCGTCTAGACAGGCTCCTAAGCAGGGCTGGGGAGGAGACAGCTGTCATGGTGCACGTCGGCACCAACGATGTGGGGAAATGCAGTCAGGAGATCCTGGAAGCCAAATTTAGGCGGATAGGTAGCATTGTGAAGTACAGGACCCCCAAGGTAGCATTCTCAGAAATGTTACCTGTTCCACGCGCAGGTACAGTGAAACAGGCAGAGCTGAGGGGTCTCAATACGTGGATGAGACGTTGGTGCCGGGAGGAGGGGTTTAGATTTGTTCGGCACTGGGACACATTTTGGGGCAAGCAAGGCCTGTACAAAAGGGACGGGCTGCACTTGAACCAAGATGGAACCAGACTGCTGCGCTTAAAATCAAAAAGGTTGCAGAGCAGCTTTTAAAATGACACCTGGGGAACAGCCGATGGGAGCTGGGCAGTATCCCGTTTGGCAAAAGCCATCCTTTAAAGTGTGAGGCTGCAAAGAATTCAGATAAAACAGAAGGGGACAGAGCAGAACCGCATAAAGAGCAGACGGGAGCCTGTGCCAGCAGGTCAAAGAGTCAAAAGAATAGCATACATCAGGGGAGAGATTCAGCATATACAGTGAGGGAAATAGGTATTTGATCCCCTGCTGATTTTGTCCGTTTGCCCTCTGACACAGAAATGACCAGGCTATAATTGGAATGGTAGGTTTATTGTAGCTGTGAGAGACAGAACAACAACAAACAAACAAACCCTCAAAAGCCCAGTGCCCGAAAGTCAGCGATGGATTTGCAATGTAGTGAGGGAAATAAGTATTCGATCCCCTATCAACCAGCAAGATTTCAGGCTCCCAGGTCTTTTCACTATATGCAGGTAATGAGCTGAGATGAGGAACACCCTCTGTAAGGGAGTGCTCCTAATCCCAGCTTGTTACAGTACCTGTATAAAAGACACCTGTCCATAGAAGCAAGCAATCACTCAGCTTCCAAACTCACCACCATGCCCAAGACCAAAGAGCTGTCGAAGGATGTCAGGGACAAGGTTGTAGACCTGCACAAGGCTGGACTGGGCTACAAGACTATCGCCAAGCAGCTTGGTGAGAAGGTGACTACAGTTGGCACGATAACTCGCAAATGGAAGAAACACAAAATAACTGTCAATCTCCCTCGGTCTGGGGCTCCATGCAAGATCTCACCTCGTGGAGTTGCAATGATCATGAGAACGGTGACAAAGTAGCCCAGAACTACACGGGGGGAACTTGTCAATGATCTCAGGGCAGCTGGAACCATAGTCACCAAGAAAACAATTGGTAACACACTACGCCGTGAAGGACTGAAATCTTGCAGTGCCCACAAGTGCTCAAGGCAGCACATGTACAGGCCTGTCTGCAGTTTGCCAATGCACATCTGAATGATCCAGAGGAGAACTGGGCGAAAGTGTTGTGGTCAGATGAGACCAAAATCGAGATCTTTGGCATCCACTCAACTCGCCGTGTGTGGAGGAGGAGGAATGCTGCCTATAAGCCCAAGAACACCATCCCCACCGTCAAACATGGAGGTGGACACATTATGCTTTGGGGGTGTTTTTCTGCTAAGGGGACAGGACACCTTCACTGCATCGAAGGGACGATGGACAGGACCATGTACCGTCAGATCTTGGGTGAGCACCTCCTTCCCTCAGCCAGGGCATTGAGAATGGGTCGTGGATGGGTATTCCAGCATGACAATGACCCAAAACACACAGCCAAGGCAACAAAGGAATGGCTCAAGAAGAAGCACATGAAGGTCCTGGAGTGGCCCAGCCAGTCTCCAGACCTTAATCCCATAGAAAATCTGCGGAGGGAGCTGAAGGTTCGGGTTGCCAAACATCAGCCTCAAAACCTTTCTGACTTGGAGAGGATCTGCAAAGAGGAGTGGGACAACATCCCTCCTGGGTTGTATGCAAACCTGGTGGCCAACTACAAGAAAGGTCTGACCTCTGTGATTGCCAACAAGGGTTTTGCCACCAAGTACTAAGACATCTTTTGTGAAGGGATCGAATACTTATTTCCCTCGCTACAATGCAAATCCATCGCTGACTTTTGGGCACTGGGCTTTTGAGGGTTTGTTTGTTGTTATTCTGTCTCTCACAGCTATAATAAACCTACCATTCCAATTATAGCCTGGTCATTTCTGTGTCAGAGGGCAAACGGACAAAATCAGCAGGGGATCAAATACTTATTTCCCTCACTGTAGGTGCTTATATGCCAATGCCAGAAGCCTCCGAGCCAAGATGGGTGAGCTGGAGTGCTTGGTTGCTAACGAAGAAATAGATATATTGGGCATAACAGAAACATGGTGGAACAGTGAGAACCGGTGGGACACTGTAATCCCTGGGTATAAACTCTATAGAAAGGACAGGGAGGGGCGCCTTGGAGGAGGGGTAGCACTGTATGTTAAAGAAGGGATAGAATCCAACAAGCTAGAAAACCTAGGTGGACTGGAGTCCTCCACAGAAACCCTGTGGGTGACTATACAAGGCTGGAATGGGAACATGCTACTGGGGACGTGCTATCGCCCTCCGGATCAAAATGCCGACAGTGACTGGGAGTTGCAGGAAGAAATCAGGGAGGCGTCAAGGAGAGGCAGGGCTGTAATTATGGGTGACTTCAGTTACCCATACATAGACTGGCTAAATTCACATTTAGGTCAGGACAAAGAGGTCAAATTTCTAGATATGCTAAATGACTGTGTGCTAGAACAGTTGGTCATGGAACTGACCAGAGAGAAGGCGACCTTGGATCTAGTTCTGAGTGAGACCCAGGACCTGGTGCGTGATGTCAGTGTCATCGACCCTTTAGGTAATTATGGGTGACTTCAGTTACCCACACATAGACTGGGTAAATTCACATTTAGGTCAGGACAAAGAGGTCAAATTTCTAGATATGCTAAATGACTGTGTGCTAGAACAGTTGGTCATGGAACTGACCAGAGAGAAGGCGACCTTGGATCTAGTTCTGAGTGAGACCCAGGACCTGGTGCGTGATGTCAGTGTCATCGACCCTTTAGGGAACAGTGACCACAGTGCCATCAAATTCAGCATACATGCGGGGAGAGAATCACCAAGGATGTCTAACACGGACATTTTGAATTTCAGAAGAGGAAACTTCTCCAAAATGAGGAGTATGGTGAAAAGAAAGCTGAAAGGGACAATCAGGAGAGTCACTTCGCTCCAGAGTGCATGGCGTTTACTCAAAACCACAATATTAGAAGCCCAGTTAGATTGTATACCCAAAAGGAGGAAAGATACCACTAAGTCCAGGAGGATGCCAGCATGGCTAATGAGTACCGTCAAGGAAGCCATAAAAGGGAAGAAGACTTCCTTCCAAAATTGGAAGGCCTGCCCAAATGAAGAGAACAGAAAGGAATACAAACTCTGGCAAAAGAAATGCAAGGTGACAATAAGGGAGGCAAAAAGAGAGTTTGAGGAACATTTAGCCAAAAGTATCAAGGGGAATAACAAAAACCTCTTTAAGTACATCAGAAGCAGGAAACCTGCCAGGGAGGCAGTTGGACCATTAGACAATGAGGGAGTGAAAGGGATTATTAAGGAGGATTTGGAGACTGCAGAGAAGTTGAATGAGTTATTTGCGTCTGTCTTCATGGCAGAGGCTACTGAGCATATACCTGTTCCTGAACCAGGCTTTTTAGGGATTGAGGCTAGAGAGCTGAGTCAGATAGAAGTGACAAGGGATGATGTTCTAAACTGTCTGGAAAAACTGAAAGCTAACAAATCACCAGGGCCGGATGGCATGCATCCAAGAGTCCTCGAACTCAAATGTGAAATTGCCAACCTCCTTGCTAAAATATTTAACTTATCCCTGAAATCGGGCTCTGTACCAGAGGACTGGAGAGTTGCAAATGTAACACCGATTTTCAAAAAGGGATCCAGGGGCGATCCCGGAAATTACAGGCCGGTTAGCCTAACGTCCGTTACAGGCAAATTGATAGAAAGCATCCTCAAGGATAAAATTGTAAAGCACCTAGAAGAACAGGCCCTGCTGGGAGTGAGCCAGCATGGCTTCCGCAAAGGTAAATCTTGCCTCACCAACCTTTTGGACTTCTTTGAGAGTGTCAACGAGTGTGTGGATCAAGGTGATCCAGTTGACATAGTCTACCTGGACTTCCAAAAAGCTTTTGACAAAGTTCCTCATCAAAGACTCCTGAGGAAACTCAGCAAAAGGGTCATTGGATGAATGGCACTGGAATGAAGTGATCCTGGAGATTTGATGCCCAGTGCGGTTCGTGTCCGATCCCAACTGATTTAAAACCAGCTGCCTGTTGCGGCCAAGGCACCTTGAGAGGGAACACCATTTCCCTCTTGCATTGGTGGGGCATTGTGGTCCCTTGGCCCCCTATAACCTTCTGGTCTGCACCGCCGGTGGAAGATGGCTGTCCCCTTTATCACCTTGCTGGGCAGGGGGGACAACCTCTGGCTGGGATCACGCTGCGGTGAAGGCTAAGCAGTGGAGGGAGGGAGAAGGGCTGCCTTGGCTTGCCTCACAGCGACGTACGGGCAGCATGTGGGACCACGTGAGCTGCGTGGCCCCAAAGGCAGGCTGGTGTGATTGGCCCATACAGGGGAGTTGGGAGGGGGCACAGAAGCGTGCACTGCAAGAGAAAATGGGGGAACACCTGCTACACTCTGGTGTGCAAGCACAGCGGCAGCAGCTCTTGGACCCAGGCGACCTGAGCGCGGTCCAATGCACCACTGCCTCGCCCACCCTGAACAGTGGCTCGTCTCCCCAGCGAGGAAGACGAGCCATCCACCACTACAACCCCGCCATCTCAGAATTGCCCCCTTTCCTTTAACACCAGGTCCCCACCGCTCTTCTTTACGTTTTCTTTCACCATTAAAAAAAAAACATTCCCAGCGCCTGCCACGTAACTGTTTTTAAGGAGTTTTGGAGGAGCTGTGCGGGTTTCATTATGTCCACCTCACAAAGTGCAGTTAAGAGCAGGATCCAGATCAAGCCAGGTGATCATGACCAAGCAGCATTGACACAAATGAGAGATGACTAAATTAATTTCAGTGGGTGGTCCTGACTAACGTGGTCTGGATCCGGCCCTGCGACTACACAACTCCAGCTAAAACTCCACCTCCATCAAAAGAGGGTTAAACTGCAGACTTCAGGCTCTACTGAAAACTTGCCCAGCTCTCCTCACCTCCTTTTTGCTTTGCTTGACATCCAACCTGATGAAGAGTTTTGGGGAATTCAAAAGCTTGCTTGTATGTTGGTTTCGTAGTTTTTGAATTTTTCTAATGGCCCAACATCCCCTCTCCATTGAGTAATCACAAGCACCCCCACCCCGCACATACTGGAGACATATTTGTTCACCCAGGCTTTTAGATTCAGGGGTTCTCAACCTTGGGTCCCCAGATGTTGGTGGACTTCAACTCTTATAATCCCCAGCCATAATGGCCAAATGCCATTGTGGTTGGGGGTTATGGGAGTTTAAGTCCCATAAACTGCGCATGAAGAATGTAGCGGTCCTTGAAACTCTGCACGAGGAATTTAGCGATCCTTGACTCCAAAAAGGTTGAGAAACACTCGCCTAGAGCACCTTTCTTATGAGGCAAGACTACAACACCTGGGGCTTTTTAGTTTAGAAAAAAGACGACTGTGGGGTGACATGATAGAGGTCTATAAAATCATGCATGGTGTGGAGAAAGTGGATAGAGAGAAATTCTTTTCCCTCTCACACAACACTAGAACCAGGGGTCACTCCATGAAATTGATTGCCAGAAGGTCTAGGACCAACAAACGCAAAGGCTTGCCCAGAGGCAAGCCTTTATGCTGCCTAGCCTCAGTCACTTCTAAAGCCATCTGTTAAATATTTTCAACAGAAAAAGCTTAGAGCTTTGAATGGAAATATGTTTTGCCAAACCATGAAAGTATAATGTTTTAAAGCACAGAAAGGTATTTTTAAAAGATAAGAACTTTATTATATACCTGCTCCATTGAAGGGCAAGCGACTATCTGGAGATCTTCATTACTAAATTCTTCTTTTAATAGAGCATGTAGCTTCTGAAATACTTGCTGAATATTGTTCTTATAAAGGAAAAAAGAAATTATATTTCAGGTTTTATCATCCTAGGACCAACTTCAAACATGAACACATACAGAGCATCACTATTCTGTTTGGTGAACCACCAATGAGTAAAAGTGACACATGAGAGAATTCCCATTATATAGAGGCTCTCTGGCACTTCTTGCTGGAATAATGCAGAAGTGATCAACACTGGAGTTCATGAGGCATGGATGGAAGCCCAAGGAAGTGAATAGCATGGCGGCCGGAGGGGTGGGGGGAATCCTCTGCTCTGATCTGTGAATTCAAGGTTGTAGGGGGTGGGGGAGATTTGCCCATCACTGCAGTCATGCTCCCTAGTCACATGCAGGCACCCCCATAATCTCCCCATAAGGGCAGCACAGCATAATCTCTGAGATTCTAGAACAATTATAGGTAAGCTAGGAAGGAAGAGAAGCAGCAAAGGCCAATAGACGAAGGCCAATAGAAGGGAGACAGGGGCAATGTGGCAGCAATGGGAGAAGTGATGGGAACAAAGCCTACAACCTGGCTTTTGGCTACAGGAAAATTCTGTGAGCCATTTTGAGTCAGAAGAACTGTGGCCTCTCTCCAGGATACAGCAGAACTGCTATGTCTGCATAAGTTACAGAGCTCACTCTAGCTCGTGCAGTGAGACAGGTCAGCCAAAGTTCACTTTGAGGCATTTTGTTGACCTGTCATCTTCTGCATGGGCTGTATGCAGGAGTGGCCCACAGTTCTTCAAAACGGGAATCGTTTGACTTAAAAACAGAGCATCTATACTAGCTTTCAAATATGAATAAGATGCTACCCAAATAAACTGTTTTAGAACTCTGTAAAGTGTTGATTCTTATATTGAGGAGGAAGTAATTCTACCAAACACTCACCCTAACTGGCTTGAACAAAATGAACTCAGTATCCTTATTAGACAGATACAAGGACATGCTCCGTAGTGTTGCTGGCAGTTTTGTTTTTATTGTCTTGTATGTTGAAGACACCAAGTCATTGACCTTTGCTAGAAACAAAATTCAAACAAGTGTTAATATCACAGAATTTGGCCCATCCCAGATTATCCCAAGCCTTGCCTGAATTTGCTTTTCCTTTCATACATTGCCATTATTTAAAAGGATTGAGGCTATGTTTGAAAATAAAAAGTGATGTAAACCACCCTGAGACTTCTGAAAAGTGTGGGGGGTAAGCAATGATAAGCAAACATGGGTTGGGGGCTGCATACATTGATTAATTTATATCCCTCCTTCCCCCCACAAGAGTTCAAGGAAATATACATGGGGTTCTCAGGTGGTCTTCCACCCACCCACTAACCAAACCTACACAAATGAAATGAAACAAGTAGAGATCATATTACACAACATACATAAAAATAAATATACCTTCCACTACTAGTTAACAGAATAGGCCTGGAATAAGAACCGCCCAGTAGTACAACTACTACTGATAGGAAATATTAAACATGTTAAAATAGCATCCAAATCCAGCCAAGCAGTTTGGAAAGAGAGCAGGCCTGTTAATGGCATCTTACAGAGAGAACAGTGCCCTGGATTACAATCTAAAAAATTAGTAAGCAAGTAACCCACCCAATCCATGGGAAAAGTTCACTATGCTCAGTTTAACGTGCCATTGCAAACACTATGGCTGAACACACACACACACACACACACACACCCCAGTCTGTTATTTGATTACTAGCAAAGGGTCCATCATGAAGACAAAGTAGAAGCAGAAGGACGAACAGATGTACATGAGCTAAATGCTCACTGGAATAGAACAAATGACATCCTCTAACTGAAGTACTGTGTTGAGTAGTGGTCCCCGCCTTCTAACTGTTCAACTGGTTCCCTCTCAACACATTTCTTAAAGCACTTCCTTGTAAATGTCAGAGATTAGGAAGAGGGGAGGATACATTTGGAAGTACAGGAGAACCTCGTTAGTCATAGACTCCGTACCCACGGTCGCATAATTGACACCCAACCTTGGTATACGCAGGGGAATACCAAGTGTATTCCGGCCACCATTTTGATATTGGGAGCCTTAAAATGGATCCTTTAAAAAAGGGGGGGGGAGTAGCAATTTTCAGACCTATCTTTAACTACTCGGGTGCACTGCTGGGGGCCCATGGAGCATGGTAGGCCACTTCCTCCTGTATTTAAAGGGCCATTTTACCCTCTCTCTTTTTTGCCATTTTCCGACCTCCGGGAACCTAACCCCCACATTTGCATTGGCCCAACGCCTCCGTATTTGCAGTTTCCAAATCCGCAATAATAGCAGAGAACGGAAACCCCACAAATACAGAGGTTCTCTGGTATATGTGAAGAGAAATGCCCAAGAGCAGCACATGCTTGCAGGAGGCACGAATAGCTACACAAAGTGCTCAGATTTCTTTGAGCTCTTCTCTTCAGGAAACAAGATTCCTAATGCACCCTCCCTGCCTGCTGTATTCTAGGCAAAAAAGATGTACAGAACGTTTCAATGTCAAAATGTTTCCAGCTCAAAACAGAACACCTCTAAATAAAGGGCCTGTTTTAAGCTTGGAACAAACCACCCTATTTTAACTGAAACGTTTCAACATTTAGACCGCTGTTTTAGAGGCCTGTTTTCCCCTTGCTGGTTAGTTTTCTGGCACTGGCTTGCGATCTCCTTGCACTTGGTTGGCTTGTTACCATACAAATCAAGTGTTGACATGGGCAACTGTGCCTCCATTGACTGGGAGAGGGAGGAGGGGGGGACACGAAAGGAGGGAATTTCAAAATGTGTGTAAAGGGACTGGGAGGTGGAGAGAGCCCTTATATAGTGCCTGAAGAGGATACACCAGGAGGAGGAGGAAGGCAGGTTTGATTTTGTGGTTTTCTTTTCTCAGCACTGAGTATAGTATGCTGTGCTATTGCTGCGATAACTATCTGGTTTGGCTGGATCTCAGATTGACAAAGGCAGAACTTGGGTGCCTTCTTTCCTTGCGGATCCTATGGGGGTTTGGGAGAAAGATTAAGATTTGCTTAAAATTGCCCGCTTGCCCATTTCTTTTGTGGGTTGGGTGGCAGCACCCATCATGCCCTACCACCCAACCACTTTGGTGTCCTTAGGAACTGGGGAACAATGGGGTGTTTTGAGTTTCCCCATTGTTCTCTATTGCCAAAACACCCAAAACATTTCATGTTTGTTTCATCAAAACAGCCGGCTCAACTGCTGTTTCCAACAAAATGTTTTGGCCATTTGTGTTTTGTTATGAGCACGAAACAGAAAGCAAAATCCATTTCATGCACCTCCCTACTAGGCAAGGCTCAACTGCCTCAAGTGGAATCTCCTGTCCTCCACTGGACTTCACTGAAATGAACAGATTGCATTCTACTACTTCTCTACCCACTCTGACTGTATGCAAAGAATGTCGTAAGAGACAGATGAATAACAGACACCCCTTGAATTGCTATTCTACTAAGTTATAGCAAATTTTTACACATTTTTTAAAAACCCTGAATGACAAAGCCTGCAATCCAGTGCCCAGTTATTGTGTTTTGTCTCACCAAAGTCAGAGAACTTAAGCAAGGATAACTAGCTAGAAGTTGCACCAAAGTCATTACCTGGTTGCGCCCAAGGCTGCTGTAAGAGGTTGTACTTGGGGCCCCCTTGAGTAGCCATTGACTTCAGTGCAGAAACCTAACACAATGAATAGGGAGAATAGGGATTACACTACACTACACACACAAAATAAATATACCCCCCATTACCCAGTTAACCAAACAATAAACACTGATATAACAATTACATAGTGGTTTAAAGTGTTCAAAGCACCTCACTCCAGTTAATCCCTACATCACTGTTAAGGTAGGCCAGTAAAATTGCCGGAAGCAGACACCAAGAGAATAGCAGCTTGCCTTAAGGCCACCTAGGGAATTTGTGGCCGAGGTGAGATTCAGGCAGAGACTTGATGATTCAGAGAGAGCTACTGCACTAAACTAGTTCTCAGTAGACACTTGTCAAAGAAATCGTTACCAAATTGTAGCTACTAAAGGATGGAAATCTGGGGGCTGGGGCGGGAAGGCAATTGTATGTGCTTTTCCTTATAAAGGAAAAGAGTTACAAATGCTATGGAATCTTTCCAGAAAAAATCTCATTATAAAGCGAAACTATTTTGTTTTCTTCTAACAGTAACCCACCAAATACTGGGAGAGTGCATAGCTGGCAAAATACTAAACTTCAAAGCTAAAATGAGACTAGTATAAGTGTGGGGTGAGGGGAATGGATAATAACTGGAAGCTACCTATTCCTGCTAGAACTACTAAAGTCTTGTCTTCTACCCACGCAGAGCCCAAAACAGGGGGAGAAGAGCACCTCCATACTTACCTGGACGTCTAGGGGAGAGTGGTGAGCAAGCTGGCACTCTCTTTTAGTAGGGACAAATAAGAATGTACTTCTTTGAACCCAAAATTTCTCTCAAGGCATGCTCCCTTTAAGGCGTGCACATGCATACAAATTTTTAAATATCTGCTCAGTTGATTTTAGAACTCGGTTGAATCAGGAAGGCCCCACTCTGAATGCATGTATGCACACAGTGCCTTGATACTACTAGCCAGAATAAAACTCATTCTGCATACAGATGGAAAAAGATTAGAGCAAACACTGGTGCAGGCATCCCATCATCTTGCTTATGAGCTTAAGAGGATCATTCAGCAACACTAGCATTTACTGAATAAGATTCTAGGTTGTTCTGAACCCCATGTTTTGAGGTTCCAGCATCCAGAAAAGTTTACACTTTTTCTAATAGACTCTGATCTTCTTCATAATAAAAGTTCTGTCTAATCTACACTGATCTGGATCCAGACTTACGCTATGCAATGGTGTGGGTGCAACCATATTCATTACCTCCTCCTGCCCCTGAAAAGGCACTCTGAGAATCATGGAGCCCTTGGGAATCGTGTGGGATGTTGCACGGGGTGGCTTCAGGGGGTAGAGGGAATCCCCAAAAACTGGGTGCATTACAAACACCTTCCATGAGTGGAGAACTGCTTATGGATATGCTTGCGAATTCTCCCCATCCCCTACAGCCCCCACACCACATCTAGCACTGGTCTCAAGAAAACACCAGCTCTCCAGAGCAGCATTTCAAGGGAATGCAGTGGGAAGGAATTTTTTGCATGCACATTGTTGCTATATAAAGGGAGCTCTGGAGAATTTGGAAGGTAGCTATTGCAGCAAATTGCTGTAAATACATATTCTAATATGACTTGTATTGGCTTGGTTTCCACAACCACCACAGAAGTTTACACCCCAGCCATATGTAAGTTGTGTTTCTTTTTGAAACAAATCCAGGGTGAGTACATCACACACATCCAAACTCGGAATTTTAGATCTCTCACTACAAAACTTGAAAGCAATAATACAAGATACCACTGCTGAAGACGACATTTGTCATCCCACCAGGTTATGATTCTCATCCATTTTTAATCATGAATACGAATGACTAAAGCAATTTCTGCAACAGGCTGTCAAGATGGGCTACCTGTCAAGAATTTTTCTGAGATTCCTTCTGTCACATTTCAATTATGACATTATCCTTCGATATATTTATCATTTTGACACGTTACCAAGCTGCAACAAACATGTCTTTTATGTATCATACCTGTATGCCCTGAACAAAATACAAGATGTACTATACATATATTATGTGGACTCAATTATCTTCATTTAACTGATTCCTCAGTATCAGTGACCAGGACAAGGCTATTAATTCAAGAGCAAGAGAAGTCCACTCTTATCTCAGCCCAGCAGAGCAGATGACAGTGCAGGTATCTCAACGAAATATGGAGGACTTGTGTAGTGAGAACAGCTATTGCTGTCCAGTGTTTCAAGAGAAATACAGTAGTCCCTCGACTTACGAAGATAATCCGATCCGAACGCACGTTCGTAGGTCGAAATTTTCGTAAGTCGAAAAGCGCATCCACGGAGGTCCGGAAACACTCGTAAGTCGAGGAAACCACATCTAAAAATCCGTAGGTCGAGGAAGCCGCATCTAAACCGGCAACGACTTCCGGTTTTTTTTGTCGTTCGTATGTCGAAATCTTCGGATGTCGAGTGCTTCGTAAGTCGAGGGACCACTGTAAGTTACCTTCTCATTCTCATATTACTTGGCTATTCTAAGCAAGCCTGGGTTGTTTGGGAAGGATGATGGTTCAGTGATAAAGCACATGCGTTGCATGCAGAACATCCCGGGTTCAACCCCGGCACCTCCAATTAAAATATATCAGAAAACAGCTCTGCTTGGGAGACCTTGGAAAGTCAAGAGTTACTGGGTTAGATGGAACAATGATCTGACTCGGTATACAGGAGTTTTATATGTCATTTGTATTCTTTCATTATTTTGGACTAGAATGATGTTCTATTTACAACCTCCTTGCTGTTCTATTTTTGTCACAAAATAAGTTTAAATACAGGAAACCTTCAGTTTAAAGCATTCGTGGCAAGTCTTTAGTATCTTAGTACCTTTGTCAGGAATTCTTCCAGAGGTGCTACAAACTGTTTGGTTTGCTGTTGAATGAACTGCTCACAGGCGGACTTCAAATGCCGATCTACATCCTTCTTAGAGTCAATATAATGTTCTCTGATCTCTGGAGTGCCCTTGAACAAAGATAATAGAGTTCTCCATTCTCATCTCTTCAGAAACTGCCACATTTCAAGAACAGATTTTTCCAGTATAGTGTAAACAAATGCTCATTACCTCCAGTAAGAATTGTATCAGCGAATTGTTGCTACTTAGTCTAAATAAATGTGGAACTGTCATAGGATTCAGGATTTTAAATGCAGCATCTGTGAAAACAAAGCCATTTGCATAAAATTCAGAGCATATCGTCTTAAAGACTATTATACTCATAAGCGATTTTGAATCTCCTCATCAATGGAAGTTAGTATGATGATTTATCCATAATCTCTATATCCTAACCATAATAGTAAATAGATCTGTCTCAATATAATGCACTCTGATAGTCATCTTTACATAAAGATAATCATAGGGGAATTTGGTGACAAAATACATTTGCTGCGTTATAGGTAGCAAAAGCCTCACTATCTACTGGGTTGTGGCCAGAGTGCATTCTCTGTTTGTTTGCAATATTTGCAACACAGGCAAGAAAAATACCACAAGTTGATATTATGTTGGAACTATTCGACAGAAAAACTTTGTAGCACTGAATTACCACCATATGTTAAGCACTGTATATTGTATATACAATGTATATATATTGTAGCATTGAATTACCACCATATATCTGGGTTAAGAATTCAATCTTAACTGTGAATTATGATTGGTTGCCATCTTTATATCATTTTAAGATACCTAGCACCCTCTATACTAAGAAAAGTAAACAATTTATTGTGATAAACTCATATTGATGTTATTGTTTAAGTCATCCCCAAAATGTTATGTCATACAGTCATCCCTTGCCAACCACTAGGGTTCTGTTCTGGCAAAACCTCGGTGTTGCCAAATTCACAGTTGATGAGGCATTAAAGTCTATGGGAAACAGGGGACTACGACCACAAAAAGGACTAAAAATAAAAGGGGGGAAATTTAAAAATTGCTTTAAAAAAAAAATCACAAAAAATCCTGCAATATTGCCATGAGTCACCAAGAATAATGAACAGATCAAACTTCTGGAAATTTTTTGAAACCCCCCACCCAAGGCATTTTAAATTGGCAAGGGAGAGCAAGGGTCACTAAGAGGAATGAGCAGATTGAACCTCTGAACCCCCCCAAATCACGGAAGCCCCCTCCCCCATCACTAAAAACCCCTCACCAACCGCGGATACTCGGGTCATGGTTGGCAAAACCTGTCACAATTTCCCATTCGCATATACTCAAAACTGCAGATGGCAAGGGATGACTGTATACCCTCTCACCACAGCATTAATATTGTGAGGTGCTATAGATGCACTGAAGACAGACCCCTTGGGGCACCACAGCACCTTTACGAATACAAATGTTTATATACTGCTTTTCAACTAAAGATCCCAATATTTATGTAAATATATTTACATTGATATAAACAAACAAAATGGCTGCCTGTCCCCAAAGGGCTCACAATCTAAGAAGAAATATAAGATAGACACCAGCAACAGCCATTGGAGGGATGCTGTGCTGGGGGTGGATAGGGCCAGTTACTCTCCCCCTGCTAAATAAAGAGAATCACCATTATAAAAAGGTGCCTCTTTGCTAAGTTGGCCTGGGGAGAAAGTAGTTTTTGAGGGAGGAAGAGTGGTTTTTGGCAATAAAATGGCAGATGTAAAGGGTTAAACAGCACCTGCCTCTGTGATGTAGTCCTGATATGCATCAGGCCCCTGTGCACCCATTTTAAAGCTTTTTTTAAAAAAACCCTCCAAGCAATAGTAGATTGATACCAATGATACATCCAAGCCAGTCCTGCCCACATGTGACTATAGATATGCATGACCACATCCTGTTTTCCTCCTGGCATATCTTTCCCCTTATCCTGGAAGGAGTGTTCATCCAAATCCTCACACACAATCTAGATACTGCATTTAGATGGTGGCTTGCTTCCTGCGCCTCACCCATGCGATTAGAAGAACGGGAATGATGCACAGAGAGGGGGAGTAGTCCAAACTATTCCGATTACTTGTTTAATGTCATGTCTAGTCTAAATCCCTAAAATTTAGAGCCTGGAAAATCAGGATGGCCTTATGCCAGAGTTTTAGGACCTTGAACATTTCACTGGGAGCTTTGTTCCAGTAGAGTTTCAGTGCCAAGTGAACCCCTATATTCCTCTCAGCTTCTTCATGCTATGGAGTAAAAGGTCAGCCCTTAGGCCTGAAGGTGAACACACCATCACTTCTCCATCTATTCCCACCTGGTGCATTGACTGGTGAGCTGATGAGCAGACACTAGAGTGCTAAGCATAGATGGGAGCCTAGCACAGGGAGTTTGAGATTCCTGGTTAAAAGTAGGGTTCCAGAGGCTCCTGGCTGTCATTCAGGTTTGATGTCATGGGCCTGGAACCTGCATCTCTGCAGCCAGTAACGGCGCTCTGGACCTGGCTGGCTCCTCCCCTTCTGTGTCTGAGTCCTGGCTGCTGCTTGAGGTTAAGATCATGATACCTCTAATTCTCCAACCAAGATACATGCTTTGAATTGACTTCTCCCCTCACCTCCCTTTGCTGGATTATACACTCTGATTTAGTGTTGGGAGGTGTGCTCTTTTAAAAAACACACACAGTACTCAACACAGTACTTGAAACACTCATCTTCTGAACTATCTCTTTTGGCATGGTGTCTGCAAATGAAATCATGTGCATTGTCCTATCTTGTTTATTTCTCAAATTTCATGAAACAAATCCTGTCATTTAGCACATCTCATGAGATAAAAATATGTATAATTATGTGGAAGATAAATTAACACTTTTCTGGACTACCAGATATTTGGGATTTTATTATATGCAATAATACATATACAGCAATTAATTATATGTAAGATACTTTATAGGAAGCAGACATCGACTACATGCCTCAATATTTTTAGAGCACTGGAGATCAAAGCAGGTCTATTACTGACTACTATTCTGAGGGCTATAGACCACCTCCAGCCTCAGAGGCAAGATGCCTCTAAATCCCAGTTGCAGGAGAGTAGCAGTAGGAGAGAGGGCATGCCCTCTTGCCTGTGGGCTTCCCAGAGGCATCTGGTGGGCCACTGTGTGAAGCAGGATGCTAGACTAGATTGGCCTTGGGCCTGATCCGGCAGGGCTGGTCATAAACCACATTTCTGAAGGGATTTTGTATCAATAAGAAGTCAGGACTGTTAAAAAAGATTATGAAGGATGTGCTTAAAAGGGCATGCTATCTGAAACATTGGATTTACTGGCCAACATCCAAACTATCCCTCCATGGATGCACCAGGATGCAGCATGTCGGGAGGAGTGTTTTAATCTTCAACCCCCACCATGGTCCTGTTCTGAATCATTCTCCTGCCCCTAGACAGCAGCTATTTGGCTCAGGAAGGAAGCTCAATGACATCAATAAAATGTCTCTCCTAAGGCAAGCAGCAACCAGCAGGGATGGAGAATGGGTGAACAATATGAATTTTCAAGTATTGTCTTAGCATATCCCCTGGAAAATAAAATTGTCTCAAAACATGTCTGGATACACTATCTTCCATGTCACATTTAATATCTTTGCACCATTGTGTTTTGCTACACATCTCTAAATACAACCATCTTATCTTCCAATACAGAACAAAATCAGACCCAAATACTGTACAAATGTGTCTTCAACACAAAGTGTCATGTTTTATTGCACAACTTTATCTGAATTTCTGAGGTTAATGACTTTTAGTCAGTCAACAGCAAGTTAGTACGTTTCCTCAAAATCCTTCCTATTTGCAATGGATGTGAAAGAAATCTTGCGGTGGGAGATGGTCAGCATCACTACATAGCAGCCAGCAGAGATCCTGATGCATGAATAGACAGCATCCTGCAAACACACGGGGGGTGCATGGGGTGGGAGCAGTATTTCCTTCAGGCAGCAGCTCTTCCCTCCTCATAGGATACCACTCTAATCACCGCCCCTGCAGCTAATGCTGGAACAGAAAACTGGGGGGGGGAGGACACGGGACGGGACAGTGTGCAAGCAGACCACCTCCTCTAATAATTTGGATGCTGCCCCATGTACTACATTCTCTAAAGACTGCTACCCACATATACAAAATTGCTCGTTGGCCAGCATTTGGCACATATCTCAGAAATAAATCCGTTTCCTCTCATCTGGCAGACGTACGTTTCCTCACAGTGCTACTAATCTCCCGTCTCCTACAGCAAGATTTATTTCATATTCATTGCAAATAGGAATGATTTTGATGAAACATACTAACTTACTGTTGAATAATTAAAAGTAGAAACAGAAAAACAGGTTGCTTACCTTGAACTTATGATCTGGATGTGATCCATTGTAGCCATAAGGAATGGGTTCTGCACCTGCGCAGGGACCTCACGGGCTGATTGATTAGCTCCTCTCGACACCCCACCCACCTGCACGTGCTGTTCAGAGTCCATTAGAATTGGCGGTTGGGGCGCTTCCTTTCCAGTTTCTCGCAGACCGCCCCTAGGGACGATCCACAAGATAATTAGTCTTTTTCCACCAACTAATTCTGCAGCGGGGATGGCTTGGGAGGGACTTATGGCTACAATGGATCACATCCAAATCATAAGTTACAGGTAAGCAACCTGTTTATCTGGATTGTGATCCATTGTAACCATAAGGAATGGGTGATTAGCAAGCTTCCCCATTATGGAGGTGGGTGCAGATGACCCATAGCCTATGCTAATACCCTCTTCAGAACAGTTCTCCCAAAATTTGCCTCTCGTGCCATCCTCAAATCTATAGCGTAATGTTTGACAAATGGCAGCTGAGAAGACCACGTGGCCGCCATGCAGATATCTGACATCTTGATGCCCAATAGATGGGCTGCTGACGCCGCATAAGTTCTAGTAGAGTGGGCCTGCACCGTCTTGGGCAGTGTCACCTTTTGACATTTATAGGCTTGAAAGATTAGTTCCACTAGCCAATGTGCTAGGCGCTGGCGAGATATCGGACGGCCCTTACAACGTCCATTATATGAGATGAAAAGCTTTCTACTTTTCCGGAAATCATGGGTCCGATCCAAATAATACAGAAGAACCCTTTGCACATCTAGTGTGTGGAGTGCCCTTTCCAAATCTGTCTCTGCATTCTGGAAGAAGGTAGGCAGGACTATCTCCTGATTCAAATGAAATTCAGTCACCACCTTTGTACGGAAGCGTGGATCAAGCCGCATAACAACCTTGTGAGGATAGAACTGCGTGTAAGGCTTATCCATACGTAGAGCTGTCAATTTGCTTACATGTTTTGCCGATGTGACTGCTACCAGGAAAGCTGTTTTTAGTGACAAAAGCTTAATGGGTATTGTTGCCAAGGCTCAAATGGAGGCTCCGTAAGAGCTGACAACACCAAAGACAAGCTCCACTGCCCCATTGGGCGACGTACAGGTGGATACAAGTTGTTGAGGCCTTTTAGGAAATGCTTACACTCTGGGTGGGAAAACACAGACGAACCATCCCAGCCCTTATGCTTTGATGAAATAACAGCCAAATGCAGCTTAATAGAGACATTGGCCAGGCCCTTAAGCTTTAGCGAGGTTAGCTACATCAACACCGTGGTGTAGCGTGGAAGGGTTTGATCCCCTTCTCCCTCATATATGTCCGATAGCACTTCAATTTGGATGCGTAATTGCGCCTTGTAGTTTCACGCCTGCTATTTAGTAGGATATCTTTCAGAACTTGATTCTCCAGGCAGTCATCTTAAAAGCCTAGACCTCGGGATGCAATACTCTTCCTTGCTCTCTTTGCAACAGGTCCGCTCTGTGTGGGAATCTGCGGAAATTGCCCCCCCCGACAACTGCAGAAGTGGGGCAAACCACGGCTGGCGTGGCCACCAGGGGGTCAGAAGAATGAAATTCGCCTTGTCCCTCATCACCTGCTCCACTGTCCGTCCTAATAGAGGCAGCGGTGGGAAGAGATACAGTAGACCTACATTCCAGGTGTGTTGAAATGCATCTCCTAGGGAGCCCCGGCCTATGCCCGCACGAGAGCAGTAGTTGACACACTTTTTGCTGGCAAGAGTTGCAAACAAGTCTATCGAGGGGACCCCCCAATCCTTGAACACGTCTCTGAGATATACAGCTTTTATCTTCCACTCATGCCTTTGGCCATAGTCGGTGATCCTGCTGAGGCTGTCGGCCAAGCACTTGTCCACCCCCCTTATGTGGATTGCCACCGGGTAGACTGAGTGCTGAATGCACCAATCCCAAATCTTTTGGGCAAGCAGACACAATGTCAAGGATACTGTCCCCGCCCCCCCAGTGATTGATATAGGCAATCGCCGTCGTATTGTCCAGTTTCAGCTGCACCGTCTCCCCTGTGACAAGCGGCTCAAACAACTTGAGTGCCAGGAATACCGCCATTAACTCTAAGTAGCTGATGTGCTGTTGAGTTTGCGGATGCGTCCAAGTCCCCTGGATGCAGTGGCCTGAGCAATGCGCCCCCCATCCTGTCGTGGATGCATCTGTTGTCACCTGACACGGAACCCGTGCTGCGAATCCCACACCCTGAATTAGATTGCGCTCCTCCATCCACCAGCGCAAACTTTTCAGAACCATAGGTGGCATTGTCAAGCGCATGTTTTGATTGTCTACATTGGGGAGGAAGTTGCAGAGATACCACAGCTGCAGTGTGCGCATGTGTAATCATGTATACTGCACAGTTGTGGTACATGAAGCCATTAGCCCCAGAAGCTTTTGAACCCGTACAGCCGGTTGCTGTGGGGTTTCCATAAATTGCTGGATGAGTAATTGTATCTGGCCAATGTGCTCCAATGGCAAGAATGCTCTCTCTTTCTCCAAATCCAGTACTGCTCCGATGAAGCTCACCCAAGTCATCGGGTCGAGATTCGATTTCTTCCAGTTGATGTTGATCCTGAGGTCTTCCAACAGGTGCACCACTTGTTGTATTTGTTACTTCAAGAGTTCCCTGCTGTGATTGACCAAGAGCCAATCGTCTAAATACAGATAGACCATCATCTCCTGTGTCCTCAGGTAGGCTACTACAACTGCCATCACCTTCGTAAATACTATAGGTGCTGTTGACAGTCCAAACGGGAGCACCATGTACTGATATATCTGACTTCCCACCGTAAACCTGAGGTATTTGCGGTGGTTCTCCTGGATGCCGGCATGAAAGTAGGCAGCCTTCAAATCCAGTGTTACTGCCCATGTTCCACGCACCAAAAGGGGAAGGATAGACTGCAGGGTGATCATTCTGAATTTCTTGGTCAGAATGTAACAGTTGAGACCCCTCAAGTCCATTATAGCTCAGATCCCGCCATCTCTTTTCGGGATCTGGAAGTAACGGGAATAAAACCCCATCAGTCTGTTCTCTCACTGCACAGGTGTAATTGCTTGCTTCTCCAGCAACACCTTGACCTCCTCCTGAAGTATCTCTGTGGCTGGCGTGTATGTCAGCCCTGAAAATGGAGATTTGGTCTCGAATTCCAACGCATATCCGGTCTGCACTATATGCAAGACCCACTGATCTGATGTCATATTGTGCCATGCTTGGGCATGGCTTGCCAGTCTGATGGTATTTCTGGCAACCACAGGGCCGATGGTGTGGGTCCTGGATAGGTTGGCCAGTGGTGGTGGAATTGGACCAATGGTTTGGTTGCAAAGTTTCACAAGGTTGTGCAGTGAATGAACAGTCCCATCAAAAGCTTTGCTTAGAAGTGTCCTTGTCATGTTGTCATACTGTTTTCCCTTTTGCTTTCTGGTTATACCCCCTATTGCACTGATAGGGCCGGTATTGTCTCTTATAATCCTTCCTGTCCTGAAATCTACTGGGTCTCTGCCGAGAATAATTTTGATTTCTAGATGTAGTACTGGCCCCACCTGAGGGTGCCATAAAAGTATGGGCTGTAAATTTTGACTTCTTTAAAGTCTCCATAGACACATCTGTATCCTCATGGAACAACCCCTTTCCATCAAATGACATAGATTCTACCCTGTCCTTCATGTCAGGTTGGAGAGTAGCAGAACGGAGCCATGCATGCCTGCGCATACCTACTGCTGTAACCATTCTACGAGACTCCGTTTCTGTGAGATGTTTGAAAGCACTCAATTGTTGCCTTGTCACCGCAGTGGTCCTCTCATAGGTATCATTAAATTTCCACTGGAACTCTTCTGGTGTCATAGAAGTGGAGTCCTGCAACAGGGCATCCCACAAAAGGTGGTTATAACGAGCCATGCAGGCCACATAGTTGGCAATTCGAATAGCCAGGCTAGCTGTACTATAAACCTTTCGTCCCATAACATCTATCTTCCGCCCTTCCTTATCCGCAGTTGTTGTATGGCGGTGACCACTCTTGGACGTAGAGGCGCAGTTCACGACCAACGAGTTGGGCACTGGATGGCGCAGCAGGTAAGTATTTTCCTCCTCACTGATTCTGTATAGATTTTCTAAACGTTTAGAAGTCGGAGTCGTGACATTCATAACCTCCCATGCTGTCTTAGCCGCTTTGCTGATCGCTGGAATCATGGTAAGTGCAACCGGGTGAGAAGATCTAGACTTCCCCATCATATTGTACACTGGGTCTGCAACATCTGTATGAGGAGACTTTAGCTCCATTCCAAGCACCTCCACTATATTAGGGGTGTGCAATTCGGATTTTCGGGTGATTCGGCTTGGACCCGAGCCGAATCACCCCCGTTCTGTTTTGTGCCCGAATCTGGGTCACCCGAATCACCCTTGATTCGGTTCGGATTCGGATTTAATCCGAATCCGAATCGATTCGGGGGGGTAAAAAGGGGCCCAGGGGCAAAATTTTGGGGTGGGGTGGTAGTGCCCAATGGGTAGAGTCTACCACCCCAATTTCAGGGGGATTGGGCAAAGTCCTGATTTTTTGTGAATTTTTAAAGTTTTAGTGACTTTGGGGCAGTTCGGGGGCATAGCATGGGATTTGGGCAAAAGGAGTGGGGTGGGGTGGTAGTGCCTAATGGGTGCAGGCTACCACCCCAATTTCAGGCGGATTGGGCAAAGGGCTGATTTTTGGTAAATTTCTGAAAATTTCATGTCTTTGGGGCAGATTGGGGCATATTGGGGCAGAAAGTGGGGGCTGGGGCAGAATAGTGGGGTGGGGTGGTAGTGCCTCATGGGTGCAGGCTACCACCCCAATTTCAGGGGGTTTGGACAAAGGGGTGATTTTTTGAGAATTTTTGAAGTTTTGGTGACTTTGGGGCAGTTTGGGGGCAGAAAGTGGATCTGCCCCAAAATAGTGGGGTGGGCTGGTAGATAGTGCCTGATGGCTGGAGGCTACCACCCATCCCCAATTTAAGAGTGATTGGGCAGAGGGGTGAATTATGGTGAATTTATTTGTATGAGGTTTGTCTTCATAAGGTGAAGTGTGCTAAATTGATTACTTCCTCATATTCATAGTAAAGGAAAGTGTGAAACAGTGAAAGTGGGGTCATGAGAGTTGTTTAATTGAAAAAAATCTCATTTGCTATGATAGAATGAGAATTCACACCTCAGAAAAAACTTCTGAGGTGTGAATTCTCATTCTATCATAGCAAATGAGATTTTTTTCAATTAAACAACTCTCATGACCCCACTTTCACTTTTTCACACTTTCCTTTACTATGAATAATATGAGGAAGTAATCAATTTAGCACACTTCACCTTATGAAGACAAACCTCATACAAATAAATTCACCATAATTCACCCCTCTGCCCAATCACTCTTAAATTGGGGATGGGTGGTAGCCTCCAGCCATCAGGCACTATCTACCAGCCCACCCCACTCCTTTGGGGCAGATCCACTTTCTGCCCCCAATCTGCCCCAAAGACACCCAAACTTCAAAAATTCTCAAAAAATCAGCCCTCTGCCCAATCCCCCTGAAATTGGTGTGGTAGCCTCCACCCATGCGGCACTACCAGCCCACCCCACTATTTTGGGGCAGATCCACTTTCTGCCCCCAAACTGCCCCAAAGTCACCAAAACTTCAAAAATTCTCAAAAAATCACCCCTTTGTCCAAACCCCCTGAAATTGGGGTGGTAGCCTGCACCCATGAGGCACTACCACCCCACCCCACTATTCTGCCCCAGCCCCCACTTTCTGCCCCAATATTCCCCAATCTGCCCCAAAGACATGAAATTTTCAGAAATTTACCAAAAATCAGCCCTTTGCCCAATCCCCCTGAAATTGGGGTGGTAGCCTGCACCCATTAGGCACTACCACCCCACCCCACTCCTTTTGCCCAAATCCCATGCTATGCCCCCGAACTGCCCCAAAGTCACTAAAACTTTAAAAAATCGCCAAAAATCAACCATGAACCGAATCACCCGAATTTTTTGTGCCCGAAATTCGGGTGATTTGGCTCGTGCCCGAAAAAATTCGGGGGGCATCGGGGGTGATTCGGTTCGGCCCCGAATCACCCGAAATTGTTCATTTCGGGCACAGATCGTTCTGTGCCCGAAATTTTTTGCACATCCCTACACTATATCCCTTATCAGGGCATGATAAGCTTTTAACTCCTCCGTTGGCGAAGTAGAGAGCCTAGGTGGAACATCCGAGACCGTTGACTGACGTCGTCGGATTCCGAGCTCGCTCCAGAGTCATCTTCTATGCTAGCATCACCTGGGGAGAAAGGCGTCTCTGACGGCGGGGGGTCGACTTCCACTTTCTCTTTCCACAAGGTTTAACTGAGGCATGCCAAACCGGTGCTTGAATCTGTGGCGGTTGTGCCGCTGGTGGCTGTGGTGGAATAACTGGTAGTTGAGTCTGAATGACTGGTTCAGGATGTGGCTGAATCACTGGTTCAGGTTGTGTCTGAACGGATGGTCCTGGCAGCAGTTGAGGAACGGGGGCTTGAGATAGTGACACTGGTTGTGTAGCAGAGCGCCCCTGCAAGGTCTTCCAGCGCAGGTAATACGCATAGTCTGCTGGCAAAGTGTGGCGAAAACTGCAGCTGTGGGTAGGCTGGACTGAGGGTTGCCCCTGCAATAATGTCGGGGCAGGAGCGCCTAATCCTGTTTCCTGGACACGCACAGGT
Organism: Hemicordylus capensis; assembly: GCF_027244095.1. Taxonomy (NCBI): domain Eukaryota; kingdom Metazoa; phylum Chordata; class Lepidosauria; order Squamata; family Cordylidae; genus Hemicordylus; species Hemicordylus capensis. Next base: position 194,230,362 of record NC_069659.1, on the reverse strand, counting down.
GAGTAAGATGGGGTACTAGGCAACCTCATCGGTTCCCCTTCATCACGATCCTCATCCAGTCCCGCGCTCAGGAACCCCTGGAAGGTAGACCCTGAAGGAGTGCTCGAAGCCGAGTCAAGTAGCTCATGGAGTCCTCCATCCTGCGCAGTTAAACCTGGTGTTCTTGGTGTTGAAGGGGACTGAAAAGGGGTATGTGCTGGAGACAGCAGCTGAGAAATCCTTCTTCCCATAGCTACATTCGATGTTGAAGTAGGCATTGAGGGTCCACCGAAAATCTGCTCAGGCACTGTCAACGTTGATGGTGGGATCTGGAACAGCAGCTGCGTCGTCGCCAACATTGAGGTCGAGACCGATGTCGACATCGATGTGGAAAGAGGGAGGTGAATCTCCAACGTTGATGTCGTTGCCAACCCTGGTGTCTGTGCTGTCGATGTCGACGCCGGAATCCCTGCCGTTGATGCCGTAGCTAATGTCGAGGTCGAGGCAGACTCATCTGAGTCGCCATCGAAAGCCTGCGCAGACACTGGCGAAGGCGTACGATGCGCCTGTAACTTTTGCGTATCCAAGCCCTTAGCTTCTCCCCTCAAACGGTGATCTTGATCCTTGTGTTTTCATTTCTTTGAAACTTCCTTGGGTTTCTTGAAAATCTCTTCAGTCGTCTTTGCAGCACTAGATAACACGGTTTTAGACTGCTGTCATGCAGTTCCGCCGTTACCCGGCCCTGAGGAGCCCAATGTCGACCGCGCGCTCGATATCATTTGAGCGCCCGACATTGAAGGGGAGTCTGGCGAAGCACTCGGCCGAGGCGTCGGGCCTCATCATACCAAGCCGCTCGGAGGCGTAAAGCCCTATTCTGCCTAGTTTGTTTCGAGAATGAGCAACAAATGTTACAAGTTGTAGTATCGTGCTCCTCTCCTAGGCACAGCAAACAAGCGTCATGGTAATCTGTAGACGGCAGTTTGGCCCAGCATTTTATACACCTTTTAAAGGTTTTCTTCGCCTCCATTGTCCAATATCTCTCACCAAATCAAGTAGTCTGTAGAGCAAGCACAGTCCGCAATCCGTTCCGAGTCAAAACACAAAGGCAAAACGATCTTTCAACAAGGCTGTCCATTTAGAATAAGCAAACGCTGTTCAAATTCCGTTCCAAGGTCAAACCGATAAGGCAAACGATCTGTCAACTAGTTAGTCCGTTTAGAGTAAAGTCGTAAACAAGTCCAATCCGAGTTCAAGCCAAAGTTCAAATAATTTCTGAATCGAGGAGCAACAGCTATGAGGTGTGATCGCTTAGGCGGTCAAAGAGAAACTGGAAAGGATGCACACCCAACCGCCAATTCTAACGGACTCAGCACAGCACATGCACGCGGGTGGGGTGTCAAGAAGAGCTAATCAATCAGCCCGCGAGGTCCCTGCGCAGGCGCAGAACCCATTCCTTATGGTTACAATGGATCACAATCCAGATCCATAAGTTCTGGAGAGCTTTTTAAAAAAATGGAATGTAAGACATCCTGAGTAAATAATCATGACTATCATCAGTGTTTTTCCCATCGTAAACAGGGCAGATATTCATGACTAAGCACCACTGAAATCAATGGGAGACGTTAGTGAATTTCAATGGGACTTAGTCATTACTTCCTTTGGATACAACCCAATTCCATATATGGTTGGTTGCCAAAAGGAGTACACTTTCTCCAGCACTGGAATGGAAGTTGTGCTGCAATTTGTTCTCTGTGAGCGATCATGACTTGACAGCACACTAATGGAATTTCAAACTTGCATTTCAGTTACTTACCACCCATCAAACAACTAGCTGATATAAAAATTTATTCATCTAAAGAAGTTCAGAACAAAGTTTTATATCAGCTAGAAGAAGACACCAGCAGGACATATTTACCCTTTAACCTCCTGCCAACTAGAAACTACTTCATGTGGTTAGAGGTCTCATCCATGTTCAGCTGCAATGGGTAGTAAGAGCAAGTTTGTTCAAATTAAAAGTAGTAGCATAGTAGGTAACAAGCAAGATTATAGCCTCAATGTTTCTGTTAATAAGAAGAATTTAGTTCAGTGTGAATACCAGCATAGGAGGTAAGAAGCAAGAATGAACAGAAGCAGACATTTCCAATTCCCTTTCACTAGCACACAAGCAATCAAGTCTAAGCTTTCTGTTTACCCTTCCTTCTTTTCTGCTTCCTCCTCAGTTTTTTCCATGCACTCAGAAAGCAATCTGAGAGTGTTACCTCTGCTTAATTTTTTTCACTTTAACAAGTTAATCTGCGAGAAATTCACAAAAACAAAATTCAAATAAACACTCTACAAAACACGCAATCTAGGGTAGTTGGGGAAGTGCTTTTTTCCCTTTAAGAGCAGTTTCTAATCTGCTCTTGGCAAGTGATTTGTGTGTATTAAATTTTAATCATTGAGCAAAAACAAAATCCCCAGAAGTTTCTCTGTAGGTTTGCAAAAGGAAGACAGTTTAGTATAACACAAAACAAAGTTTGGCAATTATTTAGATTTTCTGAAAAACTAAAGGCTGAACATACAGCCATGATGTATGTCTGGAGAGTAGAGCTGGTCTTGTGGTAGCAAGCATGAATTGTCCCCTTTGCTAAGCAGGGTCCAGCTGGTTTGCATTTGAATGGGAGACTACATGTGAACTCTAAGATATTCCCCTTACAGGATGGGTCTGCTCAGGGAAAAGCATCTACATGCTTTTATGCAGAAGGTTCCTTCCCTGGCATCTCCAAGTCAGTGCTGAGGGAGACTCCTACCTGCAACCTTGGAGATGCCATTGCCAGTCTGTGTGGACAAAACTGAGCTAGAAGAACTAATGGTCTGGCTTAGTATAAGACAGCTTCCTATTTTGATGTACAGCAGGCATGATGTCCCTGTATTAACTATGCCAAAGCCACAGAGAAGAGTACCTAACCCAGTTCCCCTGCTTTCAGAGGAGCTTTTTATGATATAAAATGGTGCCACTCTAAAGAAGTGATGTACCACAAAGCTTTAATAAGTGCAATAGTCTCCTCTCTCTCAACCCTGATCCTGGGAGACCAATGGAAAAATATTGTCAGAACAGAAAGTAGAGTTACCAGTCACTGTATTTCTTTACAGAAATACAGAACTTAGGTGGTTCTTAGCACTTAATTATCAGTGATTAAAAGCAAGCAAGCAAACAAATCCTTTATTACGGTCTTTGTCCAGATAGAGCTCACAAGTGCAACGAAATATGCATGCACATGAAATTTTCTAACTAGTTCACTCAAAATAAAGCAAAGGCTGAATCAGAAGCGTTAGTTCAATGCAAGAGCATGTGTGAAAGTATGCAGGGGATTGCAGGTGAACATAAATGAGGGCCAAACTACACATTGCATAGATGAGCCACGACTGGATCTCCCAATAGCTTTTTCTTTACTTGGGAGCAGCCGTGGAGCCTCCCAGACTGCATCAGCACTGGGTGGGTGGGTGCGAGGGAGCAACAGAGTGAGAACATTCTCCAATTAAAATTGTCCCCATGTTCAAGAATATGATGCAATGGAAAACTGCTGAACTCCCTTCATTCTCAGTGCTGGTGCTCTAATTAATTTGGGGCTGCTTTTCAAGAAAACAAAAGGATGTGACAGATCCAATAATGGATCTCTCAATGCAATGTGCATTTTGGCTCTCAACCCCATGGCTGGCACACTGTAGGCGGGGCAAGCCCACTCTGACCAGTCAGCACAATTCAGTACCTCTAGTTCTCTTAAGGTCCAGGGAAATTTCCTTAATGGTGAATTCAGTGTGGAAAGGAGCAATTTGTTCACGAAGAATCAAAAGGTGTTTTATTAAGAAAAGTTGTCCATTGATCTGGGTCTATATTATAACAAAGAAAGAATTATATGTCAAAACAAGAAGAAAAGGGGAGAAATGGCCCACTGACAACAATTTCATTTGCTCTGTACCCCAACTTAAGCTAGATCTTCCATTTCCTACTGATCAGTAGAACAAGCCATATGTGTCCTTCTTAATCAACTTGTTTAGAGAGAGACAGCAATTAATATTCAGAGCAAATACTACTGTTCACAATAATTTACTCCCTTATATTACACTCATTTGGAGAGTGTTTTTGCCATCAAATTACTCTGGTTTTGAAGCACAAGATGCAAATTACACAACAAGCTATTTTAAATCTTTTTCAAATGATTTACCAACCAAAGATATCCCACACTGGAATATGCTTTTCCCTTCAGTCTTTTTGTACCCCTTTTTATAATGTGTATATAAGGTGAGGATATAACTGTATTTACATAAATAATGCCCAACTGCCCCCATTTTCTCTCTTAATCTCAACTGCACACGCACACCCCACTGTCCACCAGAGACTCCCAAAATGCCTATTCCTTTTGGCAAACTCCCATCATAAGCTCCTTTCCCCCTTGAATGAAGCAGAAAAAGGTCCATGAGCCTAGCAGCTACTTGTAACACAGAGTCCTTAAGCAAAAAGGGGTACCTGTACTTGAAAAGAGGCAGGAAAAAAAAGAGGCACCTGTACTTGAAAAATATCGACTGTGTCTAAGAAACACAGTAGTCTGCACTTCTAGAAACAATTTAAAGATCTGCATTAAAATATTTTTCAACGGTTGTACTATATTCCTTCTGTACAAGGTAACATTACCTGACCTTGTTTTTGGCAATGGAATCTGCAGCTACTAGTAAGGACTGTATGCAGGCAGATAAGGCTTCCTGTGACAATCCTTGGAACACTGCCCTCTGGAGGGAAAAAGAAAACACGTCCTTAATCTTTCCACAGTTCTAGAGAGGAGTCTTCTAGATTACAGCTGGCAACCTCAATTTGCAAATAGGTGCATGATCAACCCAGGCTTTAACTTGTTCTGTAGTTTCAAGAAAAATGACAAACCTCTCTTATGGCTAAGAAAAGGGATATAGCAGTGTAGATGTGGTTTTACTTCTGCAACCATGGTCACAGCAAGTGTGGGTGATCCAAGGCAGTCAGCAACACATTGCTATTTTGTCTGCTCCCTGCACCTGCTCTTGCATCTCAGAATGGGCAGCTGGTATTTACTGGAAGCTCCTACACTGGTATGTTTCAGATAAAAGTAAACATGTATCTAGTATGTTTTTAAAGAAAACTGTACAGACTAATTTAAAGACATGAAGTGATATGCAAGGTCAATGCGTTGTTCCTCCCTCCGAGCTGCAGATGTCTCCCGCACTTCAGTACAATTAAGTGTTGCAAATCAGCACTGGGTAATATGGGTTCCTCTGGGATTTGAAACCAAGGTGTGAAGCTTGTTTGCAAACCCTGATTAAGAGAGACTCTGGTTAAGCTTTTAACCAGGTCTGAGAGTATGCCATGATTGCACGGGAACACAGAAAATTCACAGGATGTGACAGTGGTCACAGAACTCCACTTCCTTGTAATCTCAACTTTTAAACATACAAATTTAATGGGTTTCTAGCCTTTTCTGTTATGAAGATATGCCTGAAAGTGTGGGGGCAACACCTGCTGAAGTCTCAGAAATCAGAAGAGTTGCTGAATAAGATTTCCAGTGGCTGGGAATGAGGCTTCAGAGCTTTGCATTCCTTGCCACTGCTCATGATTAAATTATTAAAAATGAAAGAGATAGACAATCTTGCTTAACTGGCACAATGTATAGATATTACAGAAAAACAGTTGCTCACCTGTAACTATTAACCAAGAGTGGGTTCTGCACTTGCGAGGGGCCATTCAGGCAGAATTGACTAGCTCCTGGAAGCACTTAGCCCACCTGCGGCACATCGTGCATTTCGAAGGTTTGGGCGGGCTAGCATTTCTCTCCTCAGCTCCTGAAGGGCTGACATTTGGATGGAATCATTGTATCGAAGCAGACCACAGTACAAGATAAGTTGCCTGAAGTATTCTTGTAAACATATGTTTGTCACTTCGTATACCGCAGCGGGGCCAGTGTGAGGGTCTTATGACTGCAATGGATCATTCCTGGATCAATTGTTACAGGTGAGCAACTTGTTTATCTGGATCGTGATCCATTGCACTCATAGGAGTGGGTGACTAACGAGCTGTAGTCTGGAGGCTGATGCAGTAAGACTCTTTTCAGCACACCCCTTTCTGAAGTTGGCCTGAGCTGCAGAGCGAAGGTCCAATGTGTAATGCTTCACAAAGGTATGCTCAGAGGACCACGTTGCTGCTGTGCAGATTTCTCTGAGCTTAATGCCAGCCATATGGGCAGCAGAAGTAGCGTAAGCCCTGGTAGAGTGAGCTCATATGGTCTTCGGGGGCTCTACTTTCTGGTGCTTGTATGCCAGGAAAATAGGATTATACAATCCAATGGGATAGTCTTTGTTTAGAAATTCGGCAACCTTTCACCTTGCCCTTGTAGCTGACAAAAAGGTGTTTTGTCTTCCAATAGAGTTTGGTCAACTGCAAGTAGAAGAGGAGTGCACGCCTTACATCCAAGAAATGCAGCAAACACTCGAGCGCTGTTGTGGGATTCCTGAAGAGGGCAGGCAAGACAATGTTGCTGTTGACATGACAGTCTGTAACCACTTTAGGCCTAAACTCAGGGTCCAGGCAAAGCACTAACTTGACCTAATGAAATTTAGTATAGGGGACATCAATGTGAAGGGCATTTAGTTCGCTGACCTGGAGCTGATGTTATGGCTAACAGAAAGGCCGTCTTCAGTGCCACAAGTTTAGGAAGGGCCATTGCCATGGCCTCTGTTAGAACAGACAGAACAAGGGACAGGTTCCATGGGTCGGTAGGCCATCAGATAGGCAAAATAGGTTGTTCAGACCTTTTAGGAATCTTTTGGAGTCTGGATACGAGAAAACTGACATTCCGTCCCATCCAGGATGATGAGTAGAAATAGCAGCCAGATGAACTTTGATGGAAACGTTGGCCAGTTTCTGCCGTTTCAAGTTCATGAGGTATAGCAGGACTTGGCAAGAAGTAGCAGAATGAGGCAGGAAGCCTTGCTTTTGTGCATACACCCTAAATTGCTTCCACTTGCTCTTGTAGTGGATGCCAGTAGATTTCCTCCAGTCGTTGAGGAGGATGTCATTCAAAAGCCTATCCTCCAGGCTGTCAAGCTGAGGATTTTCAGATCGGGATGGCGGAGCAGGAGATCCTCGTGTTGAGGCAGATATATGTGGCAACCCTTCGACAGACTGAGTGTCTGTTGAAACCATGGCTGCCAGGGCCACCATGGAGCAAATATACAATCTGCAGACTCCTGAAGAATTTTTGCCAGAACTCTGTTCAGCAGAGGGTAAGGAGGAAAAATGTATAGCAGCTTTCAACCCCAGTTGAATTGGAAGGCATCCCGCACTGGAATCGAGGCCAATTCCGGCCCTCAAGCAATACTGGCGGCACTTCTTGTTCACGGACATTGCAAACAAGTCAATTTCAGGGGTCCCCCAAGTAGTGAACAGCAGCTGAAGATATTGCCGATTGATTTCCCATTTGTGGTGTTGTAGAAAAAGTTGTAATCTGCTGAGATGATCCGCTAAGGTGTTCTCCACACCTTTGATGTGGATTGCGGTCAGGGTTATCCGCTGTGCTATGGCCCGGTTCCAAATCTGCAGGCTTAGCATGCAAAAGGAGCAGGAGACTGTCCCTCCCTGGCAGTTTAAATAAATGATCACCGTAGTATTGTCCAGGATGATTTGGACCACCTTGCCTGTCAGAGACTGTTGGGAAGACTTTAGAACTGCTGGGAGTGTTCCAGGTGCTCAAAGGTTGATATGCATTTGGTGCTGGTTTGGAGACCACCGACCCTGTGCTTGAAGATCCCCGCAGTGGGCTCCCCAGCCTTGCAGGAAAGCATCCGTTGTGACCCAGGCAGACAGTTGAGGCACGTGGAAGGGGACTCCTGACAGAAGGTTGACTTCCATTGTCCACCATTGGAGTGACACCAGGATCAGGTAAGGAATTGTCAGCAGCATTTGAGCACATTCGGCTGGAAAATTGACAGATACCAGAGCTGAAGACGTCTGGGTCAAATTTTGGCATAGTGCACAGTGGAGTTGCATGACGCCATGAGGCCCAGCAGCTTCTGTATCTCGTGAGCTTTCTTTCTTGGTTGTGCCATGAAGATGGTTATCAGGGTCTTGATGCGCAAGAAGCATTCTTCAGGCAGACATGTCCGCTGTGCCTCCACATTTCACTGGCTGGAGCTTGGACTTTGACCAACTGAAGCAAGCTCAGGACTGTCAAGACCTGTGAAGCTAACTGACCTTTTATTCTTTCTGCCAGGAGCCAGTTGTTAAGGTAAATAAGAATTGCCAACCCCTGCAACTGTGGTTGTGCTACGATCATGGCTATGCACTTTGTAAATATATGGGGCACTGTTGCCAGACCGAATGGGAGGATGTTGTACTGATAGATCTGGTGCCCCAAAGTGAACTTGAGGGACTGCCTGTGATTGTGCTGGATTCCAATGTGGAAGTATGTGTCTCTGAGATCCAATGTCATGAGCCACTCCTTTCCATGGAAGAGAGGAAGAATGCTCTGCAATGTCACCAAGAGAAACGTTCACATGTCCAAGTGATGATTCAGTCATCATAGGTCCATGATTGGCTGTAGACCCCCATCCCATTTCAGGTCCTGGAAGTTTTGATAATAATTGAGGAGCAACAGCCAAGAGGTGTAAGCGCTTTGGCGGTCAAGAGAAAACTGAAGGAGAGGCGCCCCAACCGTCGATTCTAACGGAAGCTGCAAGGCACGTGCAGACGGGCGGGGCGCAAAGAGGAGCTAGCTAGTCAGCCCGGGAGGTCCCTGCGCAGGCGCAGAAACCCAGTTCTTATGGATACAATGGATCACAATCCAGATCAGGTGATATCGCCTCCTTGACCAAGAGAGTCTGAACTTCTTCCATCAGCAGTGGGGATGCAGGTGTATACTTGATCCCATTGAACGATGGCAGTGTCTTGAATTCTATTGCATATCCCATCTGGACTGCGGAGGACTGAGCGGTCTGATGCGAAGATGGAAGGTTGTATAGAAGTCGATGGTGGTGACTCCTGGACAAGGGAATTTGGTGGACTGACCTTGCGATCAAAGATGTTTGCCTGAATCGGTAGTCTTCACGCGGGTGCTTTGCGAGGCCTTCGACTTCTGGTTAAAGGGCTTCCTAATGAAGCATTGATATTGCTTACGGACGTTTCTCTTGTCCATCTGCTTGTATGAGTACTGTCTCCTACCATACTGATGGTATTCGGAATTATAAGTCTGGGAAGGAGCCAAAAATGTTTTAGCAGTGAACTTCATTTTTTGGATGGACTCCATGGTGAAGTCTGTGGTTTCACAGAAGAGATCCTTCCCGAAGGGATCTTTCATATCCAGGTTGAAGTGTGGTGGAGCAAAGCAAAGTGTGCCTCTGTAAGGAGACAGCTGTTACCACAGTCCGAGATTCGGTTTCCACTAGGTGCTTGGCGTTATTCAATTGCTGTCTATAGTTAGGAGGGTAACTTTGGAGTGGATATCGTTAAACTTGGCCAGAAATTCCTCCGGAGAAAAGTCAGCCTGCTCTTGAAAAAACTCATCCCAGAAGGTGTGAATGTATTTTGTGAAACAAGCAGTGTAATTGGCAATCTTTACTGCCAGGCAGGAGGTAGAGTAAATCTTTCGGCCTAGGACATCCAACATTCGTCCCTCCTTGTTCCCTGTCACGTCTCTCTCAGCCTAACCTACTTCACAGGGTTGTTGTGAGGAGAAACTCAAGTATGTAGTGCACCACTCTGGGCTCCTTGGAGTAAGAGCGGGATATAAATGTAGCAGCAATTAATAATAATAAAATTAATAATAATAATAATAATAATAATAATGTCTTCTGCCAGATTTAGAAGACGAGGCACAATCCACAAAAACAGAGGTGGATGTTTTAATAGAAAGTCATTTTCTTCTTGAATTCTATATAAATTTATATTATTTATTATTATTTATTTTATTTCTATACCGCCCTTCCAAAAATGACTCAGGGTGGTTCACATAGAGAATGAATGAATGAATGAATGAATGAATAAAGATGGATCCCTGTCCCCCAAAGAGCTCACAATCTAAAAGAAACATGACACCAGCAACAGTCACTGGAGGTACTGTGTTGGGGGTGGATAAGGCCAGTTACTCTCCCCCTGCTAAATAAAGACAATCACCACGTTAAAAGGTGCCTCTTTGCCAAGTTAAAAGGGGTTAAACTCTCCAAGCGCTTGGAAGTGGGAGCAGAGGTTTGGAGAGTTTCTCATGCCGACTTGGCAGCCTTGGAGACAGAGTGCTTTCAGTGGAATCCAGCATATTCAAAAGATGTTGGGCATCACCCAGCTCCAAATTAGCTTCCAGATTGTCATCCTCGGTGTCAATGTTGAAAGAGACAGGGAAGATGGAAGATGAAGAGAGTGTTGTGTGCGAAGAGTGGCTGGAGACAGATTGCATCAGTGTCCTAGCGGGAGATAGGGAGAGCTCACAGTGTCAGGCAGTCGGCACTGTAATTGGTGTTGATGTCGAAGCAGGGCATCAAGTCGAGGGCATGGAAGAGCCAAGCTCCACAATCTCTGGAGTTGGTAGATGAGATTGAGGAGTCATCAACGCCAACTGGAGAGTTGGAGAAGGGGTAGCCAGCGAAGTGGTGGGAGTCTCCTCGCATCTGGTCCTGGCATTCTTCTCCCAATGTTTCTTGGGAGGGTGTGCCTCTTCAGCATCGGAACCCTGATGTCAAGATTTGTGTCATTTACAATGGGTCGAGTGAGGCTTAGGCGTCTTAAACGTATCAGTGGTAGATGCCGAGGCCGTTCGTGTTGAGGTTTTAGACTGCATGATGGAAGACCCCGACTTCAACACCAAACCCGATGTCGACCTCAATGCCATACTGGATGTCAAAGGCGGGGGTGGGGGGGTGTCAGTTGGAGACCCAGGCGTCGGAGTTCCGGGATGCAGCACATCATAAGAGGCAGCCCGCAGACAGAGGGCTTTATTTTTCCTAGTTTGATGAGAGAAAGTAAGACAGATCTTACAAGCAGAGGTGTTGTGCTCCTCCCCCAAACAAAGTAGGCAAAGTTTGTTGTAGTCAGCTGAGGGGAGTTTGGCACTGCAGCGGAGACATTTAAAGGTCTTTTCCTTATCCATAGTAGGTAAATGAAATAATAGAGATACTCAAGAAGCACAGTAGAGAGTCCATGTCGAGTCTAAGCCGAATGAAGCCATCCAACAGTCTGAAGTAGTTACCAGGAAAAACGTTCATTCGTTTAGATAAAATTTAAAACATAAAGAGAGAATAGTCTGGTCCAAGACAGAGGATAAAGTAAAAAACTAAGTGAATTTCTCCCTTTGTTTCCACAGAAACTACTCCAATCCGAGGAGCTCACTATCCAAGGTGCTGACACAATAGCAGTCAGAAAGGAACCGAGGACTGAAATGCTAGCCCGCCCCAAACCAATGAAGTGCACCATGTGCAGGGGGAGGGGCTAATTGCTTTGAGGAGCTAGTCAATTCTGCCCGAATGGTCTCACACAGGAGCAGAACCCACTCTTATGAGTGCAACGGATTACAATCCAGATCTGAGCTTTTCCAGGTTATCATGGTGCAAAAATTCAACTGTGTATTTTTTTTTTAAGCACAGAGTATATATAACCTTGGCTTTAACCATAGTGAGCATTAGTGCTAATGTAATGTAATGTAGTTAAGGGCTGTAGAGAGAGAGTACCAGGGAACCTTTATGCTCTAGCAGAGAGATCATGTGATCCAGTGATTAAGCAGGAACATTATGCATGCACTGGCCCACTGAAGGCATATGTTTTAAAACTTGTTTTTTTTAAAAATCAAGCAAAAAGAAAGGTTATTTGTGCTGCTTTCTCCTGTTGAGAATATTTTCAAATATAATCTATTCTACTGAACAATCTATAAGCATTAAACACAAAAGAGCTATAAAAACCTTTGCAAACAATATTTTAGCTCTGAGGGGTTTTTTTTAAAAGTAGGTGTGCTTTTTTGATGTTTTGAAACAACAAATTACACAATGGACAAGACAAAAAGTGTCATGCATACATCAATACATCTGTACAGCTTGGAGAGACAGACAAGGGTCCTTCTGACAGTGGGATACCACATTCCATGGAGATCTGCAGGTGAAATTGTGGTATGAAGTCTAGGATTGGACGATTCCAGCATATCTATAATACAGAAGGCATGAACAAGTTTTATTGCCTCACATTTACAAATACCCATAGTATTGATTAGGCCTGTGCAAAGTCAGATCCAAAATTAGAAATTAATCTAAAATTAGCCAGAGTGCTTAAAAAAATCCAACATTCTTGATCTGACACTGACTTTCTGATATTTTATAAAAAATATCAGATATGTCGGAAAGTCGGAATTCATGTCCGAATGTCAGAGGCACAAAATGGCAAAAATCATCATTTTAAAGCTTTGGGAATAAAAACCAGATCCACCCCCCTCCATAGAGATCAATATTAAATATTTATATATATATTAATTTTTTTCTTCCCCATTGCAGGAACTGGCACACTCAGTAAAAGTGAAAGTCCTTTTAACGTTTATGTTTTTGTGGTTACAAAGAATTTCTCACTCTCTCATCTAGTCATTAAGGGATTAAAAGGAGTGAAGTGCTCTACTGATGCCTGTTGCTGCAACGGGGAAGACTATAAAAATCAAAAGGTATACCCTTTTTCTGTGGAATAAAAACTACAGGAATCTTGACAATGTGGACAATATCATGGGGCATATTACAAAGCCCTAGAGGCAGCCATTAAAAAACTGTAAAGGGTTGGGGAAAGGGGATGGGTTTGTGCCTTTACCTAAAGGCAAAAGGGCAGATTCCTCCACATGGGGATGGAATGATGGTCCTGGTTGGCTGGGGGTGCTCCAGACCCAGAACTTTTGTAAGGTTCTGCCTTGAAACAAGCCAATTTTTACCCCCTTTTGCGATTTTTAACACACACACCCCCAAAAAATTCACCCTAAATCAGAAGAATGACCCATTTGCTTTGAAAAGAAGAACAGAGAGTGGACTTTTTTCCAATGTGGACTTCATGTGTGCCAGATTTCACAAATGTATTCCAATCCACTCCAGAGATACAAAGGATGGGGAAAGGGGGCATGCTGTTACCCCTTCTCATGAAGGCAGAGGGCCGATTCCTCCAAATGGGGGTGGAATGATCGTCCAAGGAAGGTTTTACATTCCAGCGGTTTTTGTAAAGTTCCAGCTTGAAACAAGCCAGATCTCAAAATTTTAAGTTTTTAAAAAATGCACCAAAAAATCAGACGATTGGCCAATATCCTTCAAATTCACTAGAAGGGGCCCTGTCCTCCTTCCCCACATGTGTGGCAAGTTTCAAAGCTCTAGGCCCAACCAGCAATTTATAGTGAACCACCCTCCACTGACCTCTATGAGAGAAAAGCCTATGAGGTTTTCATGAGGTTTTGAGCCTATGAGGTCACCCTCCATTGACCTCTATGAGAGAAAATTGTAAGTCCAATTTCCAATTGGAAATTCAACTCCGATACAATTTCTGTCATGTCCAGGCAACAAAGAATCACGTTTCAACTTTTTCAGAATTTGATCACATTGGATTAGGATCAGATCTGATTTTTTCAAGCATGTGCAGGCCTAATATTTATTATACAATAACTGTTATGGTAACTTATTACATATATGAAGGCCCAAGGAAAAACAGGAAAAGTTCAAAAAATAACCAGTTTTTTTCTTTTTTTCTCAAAAATAAAAATAAGAATTGAGAGAACTGAAAAATGATTATGGATTATTTTCTTTTAGAATTATGAATATTTAAGACAATATTCAGATATATTTATATAAGAAAACATGGGTTGGCCTTTACTCCCAAGCTTCTTGCTTGCTTCAGATCCCTCCATCTTCTACAGCATGTGAAAGAAATTGGTCTATGTTTTGAAATATACCAGATCAAGAAACAAAGGAACATGTGAGAAGGAGAGAGGCTTGTCTGAATACAGGCAATTCAGTTTCCATAAGTCATTAAGATAATAAAAATGAAAGATCCGAAAAAGCAGAAACTACAGATAGTAATACAGTACTTCTATGAAACAATGTTATGAGCAAAGCAGGTTACACATAATAAATGCTCCTAAATAAACAATGTGACTTTAAATCAGTAAGAGGCGCTAGAAAAAAGTATTGCATATATTTCAATTTTTCTGGAAAACATTTTTTCCCCCAAGACTTCAAATTTTCCAGAAATTTTACATCTCTCTCTATATATTCCATCACTGGGAATTATTCCAAAACCCAAAAGGGGATGATTCTTAGGACAGGAAAACAACCACTCTGGTTTCCAAAGCCAATGTATGGCTATAAAGACTTAAAACTAAAAATGCATCTTAGGCAGTATGTAATGAAACGGTGAAGTAAACACTGAGTGGAGGAGAGGAGTTACAGGCAAACACCCTCCCCACACACGCATCCCTCCCCACTCCCTGGAAAATACATACCTCCAGACATAGGAAATAAAGTTTGAGACAAGAATGAGGCCAGTGTAGGCAGAAAGCCTGCAGTGCTGGCATCAAGCTTGCCTTACATTTGTTCCCATGACACACAGTCTGATCTTATGCATGTGTACTCACAGGAGCAAGTCCCACTAGTTTCAATGAAACTCACTCCCAAGCATGCATAGGACTGCAGCCTTAAATTACTAAGCATGGCTTCACACATCACATCAAACCTGAAGTTCAGCGATCCTGCTGGAGCCCTGGGAATGCTCACGCATCTGATTTCTGGTGTTGGAAAGGCTATGTCAACATTGGGCATGACATGCAAACCTGCCCATGTCAACATATACAACCCTATTTACAGTATGAAACCCAACATCTGTAACCAAGATTTGCAGTGTGGGACAGATAGGCATACTGCAAGCAGGTAAGAATATGCAGACATATTCTGCACGTCACACCCAATGTCGGCATAGCCTTCCTGATACCAGAAGTCGCATATGATTGGGGCTCCATCCATCTTAAGGTCCAGTACGTTGAGTGCAGTTGACCCAAGACTCTCTCATTCTCTTGAGTGGGACTACACATAGCCATGGCTGCAGCTTTTTAGCAGCAGAATGCACAACAATCTGAGAGACCTAGAAAATGTGCTTAGCATTGAAGTACCAAGTAGGTTTAATACACAGCAGAAAAACCGGTTGCTCATCTTTAACTATTGATCTGGAAGTGATCCGTTGCAGCCATAAAAGTGGGGGGTTCTGTACCTGTGAGGGACCATTCGGGCAGAATTGACTAGCTCCTTGAAGTACTTAGCCCCACCCCCTGTTCATGGTGCACTTTCATTCATTCATTCGCTTTCACTTGCTCTGTTTGGGAGGGCTAGCGTTCTCTCTTCCGTTCCTGAAGGATTTCGATTCAACCATCGTAAGGGACTAGTTTACAGTTTGACAAGGAAAGTAGCATTTCAAGTTTTATGAACATACATTTTGTCACTTCGCATACTGCAGCGGGGCCAGCGGGAGGGTCTTATGACTGCAATGGATCACTTCCAGATCAATAGTTACAGGTGAGCAACCTGTTTTTCTGGATCGTGATCCATTGTGCTCATAAGAGTGGGTGACTAACAAGTGTAGCTGGAGGCAGATGTAGTATGCTAAAGTAAGACCCTTTCCAGCACACCCCTCCGAATATTGGCCTAAGCTGCAGAGCGAAGGTCCAAGGCATAATACCTGACAAAAAGTATGCTCAGAGAACCAGGTTGCTGCAGTGCAGATGTCTCCGAGTTTAACGTCAGCCATATGGGCCGCTCCAGAGCTGTTGTGGGATTTCGGAAGAAGGTAGGTGAGATGATGTCACTGCAACCACTGTAGGGCTAAACTCAGGGTCTAAGCGAAGCATCACCTTGTTTCTCATGGAATTTAGGGGACATCAATGCAAAGGGCATTTAGTTTGCTGACACGCCAACCTGACGTTATGGCTAACAGAAAGGCCGTCTTCAGTGCCACACAGTTAGGAAGGGCCATTGCCATGGGCTCAAAGAGAGGTTCCATCCGAGCCGATAGGACAAGGGACAAACTCCATTGTTCGGTAGGCCGACAGATAGGCAGGTTGAGGTTGTTCAGGCCTCTTAGGAATGTCTTGGAGTCTAGATGTGGAAAAACCATCGATCCGTAACATCCGGGATGACTAGCAGAAATAGCAGCCCAATGAACTTTAATGGAAACGTTGGCCAGCTTCTGCTGCTTAAGGCTTGTGAGGTACAGCAGTACTTGGTGAGATGTTGCTGAGTGAGGCAGGAAACCATGCCACTGTGCATACAGCCTGAATCGCTTCCACTTGCTAGTGTAATTGACGTGAGTAGATTTCTTTCTGTTATTGAGGAGGATGTCATTCAGAAGCTTATCCTTCAGGCAGTCAAGTTTAAGGTTTTTAGGTCGGGATGGCAGAGTTTTCTGTTCTCCTGTAGCAGAAGATCTTTGTGTCGAGGCAGACGCCTGTGGCGACTCTTCGACAGTCTGGTGGCTGGGCCACCAGGGAGCAATCAATATACAATTTGCAGACTCCTGCAGAATCTTCTCCACTGGGTAAGAAGGAAAGATGTATAGAAACCTTTGACCCCAGTTGAATTGGAAGGCATCCCCTTTGGAGTTGTGGCTGACACTGGCCCTCAAGCAATATTGGGAGCACTTCTTATTCACAGACGTTGCCAACAAGCCAATTTCTGGAGTCCCCTAGGTCCTGAACAGCGGTCGAAGGTATGTCAGATTGGCCTCCCATTCGTGTTGCTGCAGACAAAGTTGCGGCCTGCTGAGATGATCCGCTAGGGTGCTTTCCACATCTTTGATGTGGACAGTGGTTAGGGTCATTTATTGAGCTACTTTTCCATCGAAGGGCAGATTCTCTACACGATCCTTCATGTCAGGTGGAAGTGTAGTAGAACACAGCCAAGCGTGCCTCCATAAAGAAATAGAAGTTGCCCGTGGAGGTGTGGTTATCAGTGTTTACTGCCAGGCAGGAGGTAGAGCAGAGTTTTCACCCAAGGACATCCAACTTTCATTCCTCCTTGTCCCAACTTTCATCCCTCCTTGTGGTATGACGCCTGCCTGTTTAAGAGGACGAGGCACAATCTACTACAACAGAGTTGGGAGGTGGATGCTTTAGTAGGAAGTCATCTTTGGTAATCTTCTTGGATTCTATAAAAAATCTCCAAGTGCTTTGAGGTGGGAACTGAGGTTTGGACAGTTTCCCACTGGAAAGCTTTGGAGATCACAGGCAGCATAAGGTAGTTTACCTGCTGGGTATGAGCCGCTGGGTTCAAGCATTTGTAAACAGGGTCATCTACCTCTTGAGCCACCTCTTAAACTTACAAATTCAACATCCACCTCTTGAACTTACAAGCTTCACATTGCAGCATTTAAAGGTCTTTTCCCTCTCCATAGTAATTAAATAAAATTATAAGAATATTCAAGTTGTTGAGCAAGAGTCCATTTTGAGTGTAAGTCGTTGAACCGTCCAAAGTCATGTCCGAGAAAAACAGTCAGTTTGATAGAACAAAATTAGAACGTTGAGAGAAATAATTGTCCAGTCTGAGTCAGAGGATAATGTATTATTTCAATTTTGTTTTCTACAGAATAAAACTGTTCCAGTGTGCTGACACAATGGCGGTCAGAAAGGAACTGAGGAGAGAACGCTAGCCCACCCAAACTGAACAAGTGTGCCACATGTAGGGGCAGGGCTAAGTGCTTCCAAGGACCTAGTTAATTCTGCCTGAATGGTCCCGTGCAGGCGCAGAACCCGCTACTATTATGAGTGCAAAGGATCACGATCCAGATAGCAATAAATATATGGTTTTGAGGGTCTGTTTGCAACTTCTTTGTAACTAGAATCATGTCAAAGATTTTTTAAGAACACAGTAATAGAACAGCCACAAGTTCCCAAGGATAACATTCTGATATGTAAAAACAAGCTGATGCCTTATACTGACATTTCACTGGGGAGATTAAGCTGGTCTTGTGGTAGTGAACATGGATTGTCCCCTTTGCTAAGTAGGGGTCACTTTGGTTTGCATTTGGATGGGTGACTACATGTGAGCACTGAGAGATATTCCCCTTATGGGATGGGAGTGTAGCTCAGTGGTAGAGCATCATGCAGAAAGTCACAGGTTTAATCCCTGGCACCCAGGTTCAATCCCTTGTAGGGTTTGGAAAGATTCCTGTCAGAAACCTTGGAGAGCCACTGCCAGTCAGTGTCAACAAATACTCAGCTAAATGGATCAAAGGTCTGACTTAAGAGAAGGCAGTTTACTATGTTCCATTTTATGTTTGCTTCTGTACTGAGAACTCTCCAGCAACAAAAAAGTTATCGGTCAATATAGAACATAGGAAGCTGCCATTTACAGAGTCAGACCATTGGTCCATCCATCTAGCTCAGTATTGTCTTCACAGACTAGCAGCAGCTTCTCCAAGGTTGCAGGCAGGAGTCTCTCTCAGCCATATCTTGGAGATGCTGCCAGGGAGGGAACTTGAAACCTTCTGCTCTTCCCAGAGCGGCTCCATCCCCTAAGGGGAATATCTTACAGTGCTCACACCTCTAGTCTCCCATTCATATGCAACCAGGGCAGACTGTGCTTAGCTAAGGGGACAAGTCATGCTTGCTGCCATAAGAGCAACTAATATTTTTACAAGTTTTACAAGTTTAATAGTTTTACAAGAGGTTTTTTTTTTGCTAATCCCTCCCCCACCTCCCAAAAAACACCCCAAAAACACCCCATACCAAGTTTTACCACAGTGCAGCTCTCTGGATCTTCCAACTTCATATCAGAGAGTGAAGCATCTGCAGGCAACTTCTCCTCCTCTTCTTTTAAGCTTTGTGCAATTTGCTACAGGAAAAAAAACCCAGCTTTTAAAAACCACCATTATTTGGAGTCAGATTCAGATTTATGCTTGCACAATGGCATGAGAATATGGGATCTTCCCTACCCACTCCTCTCCATTCAGCCCCCTGTGCTCCCACAAGACATGGTGTTCCACAATCTGTTCTTTTTAAAAACTGTATTAAATTGATGCTTGCTTTTGTTTGACACTCATAATCCAACTCAGACATTTCACACATACTGCAAAAAAACAAACAAAAAAAACCCAACAACTCCAAGAGTAAAGAAATATTGTTAAAACAATATTTTAAGAGTCATCGGTGGAGATGCTGTGCTGAAGGTGAACAGAGCCACTTGCTCTCTTCTCACCTTGCTAAATGTAAGAGAATCAGCACTTTACTCAGCAGGGGTAATTAAAACAGAGCCAAACACATGAGGTTTATCTAATTGGAGATTAGAGGGAGCATAGGTCCCCATGGGTTGGGTTTATTAAAAAAAAGAATTAAGAAGGTTCTTTATTACATGGGGTTGTCTGAAACCCCAGAGAACCGCTGCCAGTCAGTGTAGATAACACTGAACTAGATGGACCAATGATCTGACTCAGTAAGGCAGCTTCCTATGTTCCAAGGGGATTAGATGGAGACATCTGATATTAGGACTTGGACTTCAATTTAAAGAAATAGAAATGAATCACATGATGTTTGAGGTCAAACATGCTCGTGGTCCACACATCTGAGCAAATGCCATGTCTCGGGTGGCGGGGGGAATACATCTAAGCAATTCTTCTATGCTACAGGGTTCAATTCTGACCAAGCTGCTGCACCAAAGATGCTGCTTCTTTGTAGTAATCCACATGTCCATCTATGCCTGAAAAGCTCCTGCCATGTTAAGCATTCCTGTGTTAACTCATGCAACTCCTTCCCTTCCTGAAGAAGGGTATATGCGTGGTGATATCTATGGTGATAGAAGGTCAGAATTTCAGAGTTGGAGGGGAACTTGAAGGTCTTCTAGTCCAATCCCCTGCTCAGTATGGCCTAGAAACATTCCAGAGAGCTGAAGCAAACAAGGCAACAGAATAGTGTATGAGTTTGGGGATTATTACAGGTGGGTTATTCTTTTTCTTTCCCTGGACTCCTAGCCAGTCTGCCTAGTATCTTGATTCTCAAACTGTGGGGCAGCCCGTTTTGTAGGGAAACATGTGATTTCAAGGAACAAGGCACTTTTGAAATGGACAAAGCCTTCAATCCCCAATCTGCTGTAAAATGGATGGGCTGAAAGCCCTGTACTGGAGACCCCTTATTGATCCTCACTGGGTTTGTGGAGGCTGAAGCTAGCTCCTCACTCCCTACTCCTACTCAGAGCTGCATAATCTATAGAACTGATTACAGGATAGGATGATGGCTACCACTTGGATGGCATGGCTTTCAAAGGGGCTTAGCAATAGAAGAAGGAACATGCCTTAATCTCCTCTGAAGAAGGAGTACCTCTGGCAAGCCTTAATCTGGGGCTGGCTTTCCGGAAGTACCTGGTGGGCAAGCCCCTATGGGAAGCAGGGTGCTGAAGCAGACAGGCCTTTCAATGATCATAGGACTGAATGAATATCTTACCCTCAGGGCCAAGTCTGATGAAGCAAGCTATATCCAGCCTGTGCTTCCTCCCACCCTTCCCACCTTAGTGAGATTGATGATCTAAGCCAAGGTTCAGTCCTGAGACGAGAAGAGTGCCTCTGAGCATATGCAGACTAAGCCCAGTGTCATATACATGTTCATTTCAAGCAATGCAGATCTGTGGTTGGTACTTTTTTTTAATGACTTAAAGCCATACCACCTAGAGACAATTGTGTGAGGCAGAAAAAAAAATGTAACAGCGCGCGCGCACACACACACACACACACACACACACACAATGGTATGCTAGCATTAGCAAACAAGGTAAGTTTTGACTACAAAATTAGCAATGTCAGGAGCAACTGGGCAGAAAGGCAAACCCTGCAAGCTGACCAGAGCAGATAGAGCTTGGGAGAGAGCTGGTGGGCAATGGCCAGGGCTTGAGGAGAGCCCCAATGGTCATTTAATGTAGGTGCTGGTCTGTGGGAGGCGCACTCTGGGGGAAGCGATGGCCAGGGCTCAAGCATGGCCCAGTGGACATGCAAATCATGATGGTGATCAAGGCGCCCCGAGGCGCAGCACAGGGAGAGCGGCAGGAGGGGTGAAGAGGACAGCAGCAGATGTGTTGGCTTGGCAAGAGAAGAAAGAAGAAGAGAGGGGGAGAGGGGAGCATAAGTGTGGCAGACACTTTAAAGTAAACTCTTAAGAGACAAACAGACAGGCTGGGTTGGGGGACTGCCGCGTGCTATGCAGGAGCAGCAGCAGCCCGAGTCCCAGCAATTGGGTTGTGGGCTCAGTGAGCTGATGAGGACAAAGAGGAACGATTGGGGCAGTGGAGGGAATGGTGCTTTAGACAGTGCCTCTGCATCCAGCTCTCAGACAATGTGCCTGACAGCCCAGGACTTACAAGCAGGCAATGAAGCCCAGCAGCAAATGATAAAGGGCAAGGGGAAAGCCCGGCAGCCCCAGCAGAGAGGAAGGAAGCCCTGAGTGACAGTAGGCTATAGTGTGCAAAGACAACACTGCCATGTTTTTTCACCGCGCTGCCAAGCACCGGTGCTGCTGGTGTTTCCATGTGCTGCCTGGGGCCGGCAGAAGCACCAGAAGAGAGTTCTAGTGTGTTCCAGTTCGACTACACCACTGTGCAGCAGAATGAAGGGGGAATCAACTCTACCATTTCAGACGGGAAATATCAGTGTGACACACTGCAGTCTGCCCAGCCACAATTACAATGCATACCCAAGATCATCTGCACAACTGAGTAACTGCTCAGTTACTCACAAAAGAAAAACCCTTAAGTCAAGGAGATGTCACAACATAATTGTTGTATGACTTCACCATGCTCTGTCTACATATACTTATATAATCTTTAGAGAGATTCATGCCTCACTTAGCCCAGTTAGTCTCTATGGTATCATATCAGTTTTGCCCAGCTTGTGATCGATGTCAACACTGTAGAAACATGCCTAGCTCAGTGAGTGACCATATGGGTTTTTCCTATGGCTAATTTCTAAATTCAGGTCCACAAAATGATTTGCAATTATATACAGGGGATTTTTTTGGCCCTTCAAAAAAAAAAAAAATCAGACAAATGCAGACACTTACCTCCATCATTTCCAACTTAGCAGGATAAGCAAGATCTCCTGGAGCAGGCTTGTACCCTACAATGTCAGTCTGAATGTAGATGTGTGTCCTGTAGACCAAACGCTCTTGGACATCTTCCAACATTTGCTGAACTACAGCAGCAAAAGCAGCCAGATGTTCCACTGTTAGAAAGAGACATCAGCTTGTAATCACCATTAATTTCTCATCAAATTGTATTGTTTATGTCCCAAAGCCTTAAGAACTGTGGTTATGAAAGGATCACATACCACAGAATTGTGATCTGGTGAAGTTGCAAACTGGACTCATTGTGAATTATCAGTTTTACAACAAATCACATAGGCAGGATCCAGACTAAGAAAGCCTTGACTAAGTCCTATTGAAATTAATTGGTCAAGTCTCATATTTCATGGAAGTTTAGTGTACTAAAATGATATCTTGTTTAGACCATATCTTTACAAGTTTCAAAAACTTCTTTTGTTTGCTAGTCATCAAATAGTGACACACAATGTATGAAAATCCTTATTAGGATCAAGAAGTCATTCTGATATTACTGACCAATCCATAGGAGAAAAGATTAATCCTGGTTAGCTTTAATTAGCTTTACATAGCCAGAAACCAAATAATTCTTTAAGATGAGCATCACATATATTTTCTTTTTTGAAAGATAACTTGCAAGAAAGATACACAGAAATATATTATTAGCCAAAACATTTTCCCAGACCTTATAGTGGCTAGGGATGTGCACGGACCGGTTTGGAGGCCATTCTACTGGCCTCCAGACCGGTCCGGACACGGGGCAGTTCGGATTCGGAAGGGTTAGGGTGGGGGGTTCCATTAAGGGCTGGGGGGGCTTTACTTACCCCTCCCGCATTTTCCCAACTCCGGCGCCGTAGTTAGTGTAAAACTGCACGCACGCACGCACGCAAAAGGCTTCTTAAAGACTTTTGCAGCCTGGCAGGGAAGGGGGCGGGAGAACATCTCCCTGCCGCGAGGGGGCAGCAGGGGGGCGGCAGGGGAGGTATCCTGCCGCCCGATTGTTTACCACGGAGGAGGAGCCATCGGAGATTGAAGCGGGCGGCAAGGAGGGATCCTGCCACTGGATTTTTACACTAACTACGGCGCTGGAGTTGGGAAAACGCGGGAGGGGTAAGTGAAGCCCCCCCCCCCTTAATGGAACCCACCACCCCAGTGCCGGACCGCAGCTCCGCGGTTCCGTGCACACCCCTAATAGTGGCGCAGCGGGGAAATGCTTGACTAACAAGCAGAAGGTTGCCAGTTCGAATCCCTGCGGGTACTATGGTACAGCAGTGATATAGGAAGCTGCTGAAAGGCCATCATCTCATACTGTGTGGGAAGAGGCAATGGTAAACCCCTCCTGTATTCTACCTGTGAGGCTCGGTGGGCGCCAGAAGTCAAAATCGACTTGACGGCACACTTTACTTTACTTGATTATAATAATATCTGTTAAAGTCACAATTCAAGTGAAACAAGTTGACTATCTAGTTGCCTGTTACACAACTTTGCTGGAGATGAAAGCTGTGCTCCTTGTAGTTTAGGCATCTCTGGATTCTGCAGACTCAGACATTCTGCATTTGGTAAACATGTCAATGCATATCACAATGTGGGAGAAATA
This sequence comes from Hemicordylus capensis, assembly GCF_027244095.1. Lineage (NCBI taxonomy): Eukaryota > Metazoa > Chordata > Lepidosauria > Squamata > Cordylidae > Hemicordylus > Hemicordylus capensis. Next base: position 194,206,677 of record NC_069659.1, on the reverse strand, counting down.
TACAGAAAAAATATTCCCCATCCCAAGAGCTGCCCCCCACACTGCTTGCTCACTCAGTGACACTGGAAACAAAATAAGAAGAAAGCATCCCCCATACCTCCACCCCATCTAGGTAGAAGTAGTTCTACCGATCTATGACTTGCATCTCCTTGCCTTCCACTGTGTTAGGGGCAGTTCCCTTTTCAGCTGTATATGAATATGCTGGTTTTTAGCAGTATCCCATACTTGTTCTTGGGCACTGGACTAGTTCTAGCTGTTGCATAATGTGTTCTCCTTTAACCAAATAAGAAATCATGCTTGATAAGACCAATCATTGGAAGACTGAACATAACTTGACATACATGAAATCAAAATAGGATATAGAAAGTGCTTTAAAAAATCCAAACACACCAATTTCAATTTAAAGTAGGGTCGAACTACGTACATAGGACATTAAATGAGCCCTTGCATTTTGAGCAGCCTTGGGAGGCAATTTGGATTGGCATTATGGGGAGATGAGGCTTCAGTATCCTTGCTATGACTCCAAAACACCAAAAGAGCCTGTGCCCCCTTGCCCCATGGGCACAATAAAGAACAGGAGCAGTCACGAAGTGAAACCAGCAATAAAGAAGGAAAAAATTCCTTCCGTGACTATAAAAATATATGTAATGAAAAACATGAAAGATATAACTCAACATGAAAAACATATATTCAAAAGGGAAAGTCAATAATGAATAACCAATACACATGTGCAAAAATCACAAACCAGTGATAAATAACCAATAACATGAATGAACAAGCATAATGAAACTATACTGGGTAATTTGACACTAATAATACATAATGAAAACCAGTCAGTAATAAATGGCATACAAAAAGCCTTCTCCCATTACTGAATGCATCCGTGATAACATATGCAAAAGTAGTAATCAAAAGAGGAAGATTGGGTCTGGCCAAAAATAGGGCAGCACGATAGATAAGCTGGACACAGCCTAGCAGCCGGAGAGGACTGCTAGGCTGTGTCCAGCTTAAGAAAGTAGATACCGGTCTTTATGTCGTTTTGGAGGCTGATGAAGCTTTGGTGGGCGAAACGGCTTTTATCTGGAAGAGTCGTCAACGTTGATTTATGAACGACATCGATTCATCCAGTTCGCTTTTCTTCTCACATGTTGATTTATGAACAACACCGATTCATCAAGTTTGCTTCTTCTCGCAAGGGCATGCAGAGGGTGGTATTGTACTATAGGTGCTGAACATTTTGCCACTGAAGACACTTCTATCTCCTCCTGGGACTACATCTGATTCAGCACATTTGTCTTTTACAACCTATTATGTTACATGACTCTGCCCTCTCTATCGTGCTGCCCTATTTTTGGCCGGGTTTTCATTATGTATTATTAGTGTCAAATTACCCAGTATAGTTTCATTATGCTTGTTCATTCATGTTATTGGTTATTTATCACTGGTTTGTGATTTTTGCACATGTGTATTGGTTATTCATTATTGACTTCCCCATGGGCACAACAGCAGCTTCTCTCCTGGGGCAAAGAGCAGGTTGGGATGCAGTGGTTTTTCGTTGAGACCTGATCCAGATCAGCCCACAACTGCATGTATACACTGAACCTAAGTTGACAAGATCACAGATATTAAGTTCCCACACGCACCACCCCAGTTTCTTCAAAAGATGTTTTTTCTCCATAAACCTTTGGATTTCCAACCCCAGTACAGCACCCCTCCAGCAGTAGTTGTTGGTGTCTACCTTATATTTCTTTTTAGATTGTGCCTTTCTGCAACAGGGATCCATCTTGATTTATATATTATTGTATATATTATTTTTCTATGTAAACTGCCTTGAGAACTTTTGCTGAAAGCAGTATATAAACATTTGTAATAGTATCTTAAATTAATGTTTACACTAACCATTGTTTTGTACATGATCTTCAAGCATTTCATTTTTGAGAATCCCACAGAGCTCTGACAAAGTTTCTAAGTGGATTACATGGATGATCAATGGCCTGAAGACATCGTTTAATGACAGACACAATTTCTCCAGACGTTCACTGAAAGAAAGAAAGAAAGAAAAACAAAAACCACCATAAACAAAAGCCCTGGGACCATGTACTACTCTACTAGTGACACAGGCTTCTTGTAAGGAAGCTGCCGTCTAGGCACTAAACCAGTAGTACGCAACCTTGGATCGCCAGCTGTTGCTCAACTACAACTCCTCCCAATACATTGTGGCTGGGAGTTGTAGTTCAACAACCAAGTTTGCCTACTTCTGCATTAAACCAACACCATAATTTTCCAGTTATAATACACCCTCATGAAGTGTATGTAGTGTTAACTTTTAAAAGAAAGTGAAGGGAAATCATTGTTTCCATTTGTTACATGCACCAAACTTGGACTTGTTTTTTCCCCCACCTCTTTCCCCCGAGCCATTCACATGAGTGGCTCAGTGGGCACTTGATATTTTGGTCCTTGCTGAATGATTAATTAATCATTCTCAAACCCTAACTGCCTGGAACCAACAGTGTGGAGAAATTCAGTTCCAGTGAGTATTTATGGGCTTAATTTGTTTAAATCCATGAAAGTTCCCGTCAGACTGTCCAAGGACACAGACAGTTTGATAGACAGGGAAGGCCAAGTCAGTGAGCTGGATATATTTGCACAAACCTGTCACTCACTCAAAGGATGAGTCAATCATCTGGTAGGAACTCCACTGGAGTGAGAGAGGAACTCCCTCAAGAGATGTGCATGAAGGACTGAAATCCCTCAAAAGTGATTGGACAGTAGTGATTGTCCAATCACTGTCATTGATCAAAAAGTATTCTAGAAAGTCTAGCCATAAGGGTAACTTAAAGTCCAATCAAAATAGGGCCTGCGCGGACAGGGTAATCAGGCATAAGTGTAGGTTAGGAAAGGTTTTGTTAGGAAAAGAAGGAACGGAATAATAGTTTATTTCCAAAAGATCCCAATATGTTTTGAGGTAGTAATACACTACCCTCAATCTATACAGCTTGAGTAATCAATGCTATATAGTCAAAAGATCAAACTTACCTATAAACATATACTCAACATGGAAGTTATAATAATAGTGTTAAACAAAATCTTCATTAAGACCTCTAGGCAAAAGACAGTTTCAGAGGTCTTAAATTTTTATAGTCCCCTGAAGAGGTTTTTATAACCTCAAAATGCATTGGAACCTTTTTTGGGGGAAAATATTATATCATTTCTTCTTTTCCTATTGGTATTTCCGGCATAGTGCCATTTCTTCTGTTTATTTCCCTAGGAAAAGTTACATACTTACAGTCAAATACATATTACTCACCTTACACCTTTGTTATGCTTTCATGCAAAAGTAATAACAAAGCGAAGAACCTACATCTACAGGTGAAACTCGGAAAATTAGAATATCGTGCAAAAGTCCATTAATTTCAGTAATGCAAATTAAAAGGTGAAACTGATATATAAGACAGATGCATTACATGCAAAGCGAGATAAGTCAAGCCTTAATTTGTTATAATTGTGATTATCATGGCGTACAGCATATGAAAACCCCAAATCCACAATCTCAGAAAATTAGAATATTACATGGAACCAAGAAGACAAGGATTGAAGAATAAAACAATATCGGGCCTCTGAAAAGTATAAGCATGCATATGTATTCAGTACTTGGTTTGGGCCCCTTTTACAGCAATTACTGCCTCAATGCGGCGTGGCATGGATGCTATCAGCCTGTGGCACTGATGAGGTATTATGGAAGACCAGGATGCTTCATTAGCGGCCTTCAGCAATTCTGCATTGTTTGGTCTCATGTCTCTCATCCTTCTCTTGGCAATGCCCCATAGATTCTCTATGGGGTCAGGTCAGGCGAGTTTGCTGGCCAGTCAAGCACAGTACACTGTATACTTTTCAGAGGTCCGATATTGCTCTATTCTTCAATCCTTGTCTTATTGGTTCCATGTAATATTCTAATTTTCTGAGATTGTGGATTTGGGGTTTTCATGAGCTGTACGCCATGATCATCACAATTATAACAAATTTAAGGCTTGACTTATCTCGCTTTGCATGTAATGCGTCTGTCTCATATATCAGTTTCACCTTTTAATTTGCATTACTGAAATTAATGGACTTTTGCACGATATTCTAATTTTCCAAGTTTCACCTGTATATCACCAAAGTATATAATAAAGTTATTTCTTTTTTATTCAGTTCACCCAGATTTCTACTTGTCTATATTCATGCTCACTTGACCAGGGTTTTGTAACGCTTAGGTAGTTCTATTCCAGGGAGGACAGATACGAATACAATGAATATACTGCTTAAGAAAGAAAGAAAATGGCTCCCAGTCCCCAAATGGCTCACAATCTTAAAAAAAGAGATACAAGATAGACACCAGCAACAGCCATACTCTAGCAACAGCCATTGAAGGGGTGCTGTGCTGGGGATAGATAGGGCCAGTTGCTCCCCCCCCCCACTAAATAAAGGGAATCAACACTTTTAAAAGGTGCCTCTTTGCTCAGTAAGCAGGGGATGGTAGCAGATTTGAGTCAGAATGGTAATTTGGAGGAACAGTTCTGGTTTTTGGTAAGAGCAACACATGCCACTAACTACTCTCCTACCAACCATCTCAGATAATATAACAAAAAGAAGAGGGGGCAAGGGGAGGATAAAAGAGAAGAAGAAGAGAGGATAAAGGAATAATGCAATAGGCACTGTAGTCCCATTGATGTTTTGATGAGTGTTCATAAGGTAAGTAGTTTCCTGTAGGCTTTTAAAAAAATAGTATTTTGCTTATATGAGAGTTACAAACTAAACAGAGTGAGTACACAGCAAAGGCAGAGATGGGGAAGGTTTACACCAGAAAAGAGGAAAGAAAAACAGGTTGCTTACCCATAACCAATGATCTTGTAGTGATCTGTTGCAGTCATAAGAATGGGTTCTGCACCTGCGCGGGACCATTCATGCAGAATTGACCAGCTCCTCAAAGTGTTCTTCCCCTGCCCCTTACACGGGGTGAGTCTCTTCAGTTTGGGCGGGCTAGTGTTTTCACCTCGGTTCCTGGAGGACCGACATTGAGATCCCAACATTGTATTGCAGCAGTGAACATCTCCACAAGGTAAGTAGAGCTTTCCCTCACTTTGCAAATAGACAATGTCACTTTGCATACTGTAGCAGGTCCAACAGAAGGGTCTTCTGACTGTAACGGATCACTACCAGATCATTGGTTATAGGTAAGCAACCTGTTTTATCTGGATCATGATCCATTGCAGCCATAAGAATGGGTGACTAATGAGCTGTCAGACTGGAGGCAGGTGTAGTATGCTCAAGAGGTAAGACCCTTTTCAGCACACCCCTTGCAAAGTTGGCCTGAGCTGCAGAGCAAAGGTCCAAAGTGTAATGCTTGACAAAAGTATGCTCAGAGGACCAGGTGGCTGCATTGCAGATGTCTCTGAGCCTGATACCTGCCACACGCTCAATAAGTAGCACACGCTCGAGAAGTAGCACACGCTCTACTAGACCCTCTAGTTTAGGAGGGTCCATTTTTTGATGTTTGTAAGCTAAGAAGATCACAATCCAGTGGGAGAGTCTCTGTCTTGAGATTCGGTAACCTTTCACGGTACCCACGGTACTCACAAAGAGTCGTTTTATCTTTCTATAGAGCTTTGTCAACTTCAGGTAGAAAAAGAGAGTCCATCGAACATCCAGGGAATGCAGCGAGTGCTCCAAGGGTGTTGTGAGATTCCAGAAGAAGGTCGGTAGGATGATGTCACTATTAATATATGGAAATCAGTGACTATTTTAGGTCTGAATTCAGGGTCCATGCATAGCACTACTTTATCCTCATGAAACTTAGTATAAGGCATATCTATGCATAGGGCATTTAATTCACTGACATGACGAGCCGATGTTATGTCTAACAGAAAGGCTTTTTTCAGTGTCAGCAACTTAGAAGGTGCCGTAGCTATGGGCTCAAATGGAGACTCCATCGGGGCTGAGAGAATGAGAGAGACACTCCATTGATTGGTGGGCCACTGGATCAGCGGGTAAAGGTTGTTTAACCGCCAGAAGAATCTTTTTGAGTCTGGTGAGTGAGGATGGTTTTCCAGTCCAATCCAAGATGGCGGGCAGAAATGGTGGCCAAATGGACCTTGATGGAAACATTGGCCAGGTTACTTCGCTTCAGGGATGCAAGGTAAAGCAAGACTTCCCGTGAAGTGGCTGCACGGGGTAGGAACCCGTGTTCCTGGGCATAGAGTCTGAACCATTTCCACTTGCTGTTATAGCTTACTCAAGTGGATTTCTTCCAGTTGTTTAGGGTAATGTCCGGCAAGAACCCATCCTCCATGCGGCCAAGTTCAGAGTCTTTAGGTTGGGATGGCGTAGCCCCCCGTTTTTTTTGCAGGAGAAGGTCATTGTGTTTGGGCAGACGTCTTTGGCAACCCCTCAACAGTCTGAGTGGCTGTTGAAACCATGGCTGCTGTGGCCACCACAGGGCTATCAAGATGCAGTCTGAAGATTCCTGAAGGATTTTCACCAGTACCCTGTTCAGCAATGGGTAAGATGTATAGAAATTTTTTGACCCCAATTGAACTGGAAAACATCTCCTTTGGAGTCGTGGCCAATGTCTGCCCTCGAGCAGTACTTGGGGACACTTCTTGTTTGTGAGTGTAGCGAACAAGTCAATTTCCAGCATGCCCCAGGCTCGGAACAACGGATGGAGGTACTGAAGGTTGACCTCTCATTCGTGCTGGTACAGATAGGAGGACCTGTTGAGACGGGCTGCCAAGATGCTGTCCACTCCTTTAATGTGGATTGGGACTAGGCCTATCTGTCTCAGTATGGCCCAGTTCCAGATCTGGAGGCTGAGCATACAGAGGGAGTGGGAGACTGTTGCTTACTGTTGATTCAAGTAGATGATGGCTGTGATGTTGTCTAGACTGATTTGGATGTGTTTCTCCGTCAGGGGTGGCTGAAATGATTTGAGGGCCTGAACCACCACCAGGAGTTCCAAGAAGTTGATGTGCATCTGGCGTTTTTTCTGAAACCATAGACCCTGAGCTTGCAGGGCCCCGCAGTGGGTGCCCCAGCCCCGTAAGGACGCATCCATCAGCCATGCTGCTGGTTGGGGTACCTGGAAGGGGACCCCCGAAAGCAGGTTCGTTCACTTTGTCCACCATTGCAGAGACAGAAGGACCTGAGATGGGATCGTCAGCAACTTCTGTGCACTATCCACATTTGGACGAAACATGGAAAGAAACCAAAGTTGGAGGCATTGAAAACTTAGCTTGGCAAAGCGCACCGTATGGAGCTGTGAGTCCCAGCAGCTTTTGAACTGCGTGTCCCCTCTGCGTGGGTTGGTCCATCAATGTCACTATTAGTGCTTTGATGCGGAGGAAGTGCTCCTTGGGCAGAAAAGCACTTTGCAGGGGTGCAACAAGGACCGCACCTATGAAATCTACCCATGTGGTTGGCTCCAACCTGGACTTCAACCAGCTGACCTGAATGCCCAGTTTTTCGAGAAGATTCAGGACTACTGAGACCTGCAAAGCTAACTCGCTTCTTTGTCTACTTGCCAAGAGCCAGTTATCCAGTTAGGGAAAGATAGTTATGCCTTATGCCCGAAGGTGAGCAACGATGACAGCCATGCACTTCGTAAAGACACAGGGTGCTGATAACAACCCGAAGGGTAGGACATTGTACTGAAAGTTGTGATGACCCACTGTGAACCTCAGGTATTGTCTGTGGCAGGGTTGGATCCTGATGTGGAAATACACATCCTGGAGATATGTCACAAACCATTCCTCCCCGTGGAGAACAGTAAGGATGCTCTGCAGCATCACCATGCGAAACTTGTGCACGTCCACATGATGGTTCAACCATCATAAGTCCATTATCAGTCTCAGTCCCACATCTTGCTCGGGAACTTGGAAATAGTGGGAGTAAAACCCCTGCCTCTGATCTGTCCATCGGACAGGCAATATCGCCCCCTTGCTCAAAACAGTTTGAACATCATCCATCAGTAACAGGAATGCAGGTGTGTACTTGATCCTGTTGAATGCTGGCAGGGTCTTGAACTTGATGGCATAGCCCATCTGGACTATGTGAAGGACCTACTGGTCTGATGTTCTGTTGCACCATGCAAAGGCATGACTTGCCAGCCTGAATGTTGGAAGATGGAATATGGGACTAAGTCTGACAGTAGAGGCTCTTGAGCAAAGTGAATCAGTGGACTGGCCACTTGATCAAAGGTGCTGTTTTTGAGTCAGCAGATTTGGTGCATTGAGCTTGAGAAGCCCTAGGCTTTGGGTTAAAAGGTTTTCTCTTGAAACATTGATAAGTCTTATGGAAGTCCTTTCTGTCAGTTGGTTTGCAACCTGTATATTTCCGTTGATTATAATGGCAATACTTTGGTGTAAAGGATTGAGTCTGAGTAGAGAACGTTTTCGCAGTTGACTTCGATTTTTTAATGGAGTCCCATCGAAGGGCAGGTTCTCAACCCTCTCCTTCATGTCGCGTTGTAGTGCGACTGACTTCAGCCAGGCATGCCTTCTCAGTGTTATAGCCCCAACCAGAGTCCAGGATTCTGTTTCTGCTAAGTGCTTAGCATTGGCCAACTGCTGGCGTGTGAATAGCATGACCTTAGCGTGTACTTCATTAGCCAGGAACTCTTCTGGAGAAAGGTCAGCTTGTTGCTCAAAAAGATCATCCCAAAGGAAGTGCATGTATTTTGTAAAGCAAGCAGTATAATTGGTGATTTTAACCACTAGACAAGATGTTGAATAGATTTTACATCCCAAGATGCCCAACTTGCGCCCTTCTTTATCACTCAGAGTAGTGCGGCCAGATTTAGAAGAGGCGGCACAATCTATCACGATTGAGTTAGGAGAAGGATGTTTCAGGAGGAAATCATTCTCATCCTCCTGGATTCTGTATAGGTTTTCCAGACTTTTCGAAGTTGGAGCTGAAGTTTGTAAAGTCTGCCAAGCAGACTTGGCAACTGTAGAAATAACCAGCAACATGGGAAGGTGTACTGGTTGGGTCAGAGCTGATGCCTTTTTGGAAATCTGGTGATGAAATAAACGCATTTCTTCATTAGGTGAGATCTTATCAAAAGGCACCACTTAGAGGGGTGGATCCTCAGGATGATCAGACAAGGTTGTAGTCGAAGTCAAAGAATCAGAATCATAGTCATCTGTCAACAACACGATGCAAGGTGCAGTAGAGGCAGGAGTCTTTATTTTTGGCATTGTCAGTGGTGGAGTAAGTGGTAACAAGCGTATTCTGCATAGGTTGACTCTTGAAAGGTCAGGGTTGAAGTACCTCTACATTTTGGGTAGAGATACAGAATAGTGAGACCAGACGCTTCGGTATAGTGTCCATTTTTTGACTAGGAGAGGAAATTTGCGTCAACATCAAAGTCATAACCAGGGTAGGTACCGGGGTGACTTGCGTCAATGTCGAGAGTAGTGACATAATTGGGATCAGCAACTCTGGAAGAGGAGTGACTTGTGCAGCCGTCGGAACCATCGATTTCGACAGTTGACGTCGAGCCTTCCAAAGTTTGTAATCCTGGTAACTGGAAGGGAGACCAGGGGAATGAAAGCAGGTAGCATCTCCCACTGCTGCATCAGTGAGTAAACCTTGCAAGGTAGCACAATCTTTGGCTTTCCTCCAAATGTGTGGGCTGGCAGGTTGTGGTGTCAAGAGTCGACTTGTGGTCGGTTGGAAAGGTAGAAATGCCGACGACATCAACGCACCCTGAGTTTTCAGCATTGACAAATACATGCCATCATCTTCAGTATCAAGCCCGTGGCCCAAGAATCCATAGAAGGTGGAACTAGAATGAGTACTTTCGCTGGAATCTAATAGATTCAACAATCTTTGGGCATCATCCGGCTCCAGAGTAGCCTGCTTACCCTCACCCTTGACATAGACATTGAAACTGAATGAAACCAGCAAAGGACAGGAGGGGGCAGCAACTGTGTGTGTTGCCAGCAAAAGTGTCTGCTTCAGCGTCGGTGTTGGCAAAAGAGAACATTCTTGATGTTGAGGAGTCGGTGTCGACTTCGACATTGTAGCCGACAGTAAATCTCCGCCATGAGCAGACTCCACAATCAGGACATCGGGGGACATAGAACATAGGAAGCTGCCTTATACTGAGTCAGACCATAGGTCCATCAAGCTCGGTATTGTCTACACAAACTGGCAGCGGCTTCTCCAAGGTTGCAGGCAGGAGTCTCTCTCAGCCCTATCTTGGAGATGCAAGGGAGGAAACTTGGAACCTTCTGCTCTTCCCAGAGCAGCTCCATCCCCTAAGGGGAATATCTTACAGTGATCACTTATCAAGTCTCCCACTGATATGCAACCAGGGCAGACCCTGCTTAGATAAGGGGACAAGTCATGCTTGCTACCACAAGACCAACTCTCTGACCGACTGGACGCAGGACCAGTCTGAGGAGTCCTGGTTACCGACTGAAGTGTCGTTGGGGAAGGAGTAGCACGGGATGTAGCCTCAGCGGCTGTTTTCAGAGTCTTGTCCTAGTGCTTTTTGTGTGGAGGTGTTCCCTCTGCATCGGAACTTCCATGTTGAAACTTGTGTTTCTTGAGATGGCTCGACTCTGATGGGGGCTTTGGCACCTTAAATAGATCGGTGGCAGTAGATATAGAAGTCCGGGCTGAGGATTTAGACTGTGCGGTGGCAGTCCGACATCAGTTTTGACACCGTGCTCAAGATTGACTTTGACACCATGCCTGATGTCGAAGGTTTGGGTGATGCCGGTATTGGTGTGCCCAGGTGAAGCACCTCATCGTAAAGAGCTGCCCTCAGTCAAAGAACTCTGTTTTTTCTCATATGATGTGAGAAAGTTAAGCAGATTTTACACGTAAAGGTATTATGCTCTTCCCCCAAGCAGCATAAACAAGAGTCATGGTCGTCAAGTTTTTTCCTTATCCATAGTGGAAATAACAATTTAAATATACTTAAGTGAAAGTTCAGATCCCAAGTCCAGTCCGTACATGGTTGCCAAGAAATCGATATATCGCTTATCGATATAAGGATTTAGAAATAAGAGTTATATGGTCCAGTCTGAGGTTGAAATATGTTAAAACTAAACTATTTAAAAAATTATTTTCTCACAGGAAAAATCATTCTGAGGAGCTCTGTGTCTGAGGTACCGACACAATGGTGGTCATAAAGGAACTGAGGTGAAAATGCTGGCCCACCCAAACTGAAAAGATGTACCACGTGCAAGGGGCAGGGCTAAATGTTTCAAGGAGCTAGTCAATTTTGCCCGAATGGACCCATGCAGGCGCAGAACCCATTCTTATGGCTGCAATGGATCACGATCCAGATCCAACTGTATTCTAGGACATGTATCACAGCCCAAGACACAAACCCTATGCTGGCAGAGAAGGGATACAATGACTCAGTTTAGGAAGCACCCTAGGAAAGAGTCTTAGACAAAACCAGCCAGCTATGGAAGGGGAGCCCTGGGATCAAGCAATGCTTCCACTCTCTGTGCTCAAATAAGCAGTTTTGTAAAAATCTGAAAACAAGGTCAAGACTGACTTCGACACTGGGCCCAAAGCCAAAGGTTTGGGGGATGCTGGTATTGGCGTGCCCAGACAAAGCACCTCATCATAAAAGAGCTGCCCCGATCCGTGATCAAAAGCATGGTTTACCTTGTAAAAATCTAAGGTCAGCAGGATCCTCAGATCAAAATGTTTGAGACTGTCTGTTCAGCTCAGCATCCTTTAATCCTCAAAAATTCAGTTTACTAAATAAAATGATTTATTTATTTTATTATTTATTTATTCAATTTTTATACCGCCCTTCCAAAATGGCTTACAATTTAAAAACCCATTAAAATCAGATAACAATTTTAAAAAATTATAACACAGTATAAAACAATTAACAATTAAAACATCATAAAACAGTAATTTAACAATCACAATTTAAAAACCCTGAAAAACATGTTACAACATTAAAACCAGTTACAACTATTTAAAAACCCTGGAAGGCCAGTAAACCCGGAAGGCCAGTAAAGAATTCAAATTGCGTATTTCTGCCGGGAATGTATTCCACAGCCCAGAAGCAGCTTCAGAGAAGGCCTGCCTCTGAGTCACCACCAGATGAACCGGTGGTAACTGGAGAGGGACCTCCTCTGATGACCTTAACGTGCAGTGAGGATCATGTAAAAGAAGGCGCTCTCTAAGATATCTCGGACCCAAGCCATTCAGGGCTTTAAAGGTAATGACCAGCACTTTGTATTTTGCCCAGAAACATATCGGCAGCCAGTGTAACTATTTCAAAACAGGCATAATATGGTCTCTCCTGGTTACACCAGAGACCAATCTGGCTGCCGCATTCTGAACTAACTGAAGTTTCCGAACTACGTAGAAAAGCATCCCCACGTAGAGCGCATTGCAATAGTCAAGCTGGGAGGTTACCAGTTGATGCACCACTGTTTTGAGGTCATCCTTTTCAAGGAATGGGCGCAGCTGTCGAATCAGCCAGAGCTGATGGAAAGCACTCCTGGCCATGGCCTCCACCTGAGATACTAGGGTGAAGCCTGGGTCCAGGAGTACCCCCAAGCTGCACACCTGCTCCTTCCGGGGGAGTGTAACCCCATCCAGCACAGGAAAATCTAACTCACCCCTCAGATTCTGAGCCCCCACAATGAGCACCTCCATCTTGGTTGGGATTCAGCTTCAATCTGTTATCCCTCATCCAGCCCATTACTGCCTGTAGGCAGGCATTTAGAGAATGAGTGCCATTTCCTGAAGATGAAAGGAGAAGTAGATTTGGGTGTCGTCATCATACTGATAACACCCAGCACCAAACTCGTGATGACCTCACCCAGAGGTTTCATGTAGATATTGAAAAGCATTGGTGACAGAATGGAGCCCTGAGGAACTCCATATAACAGCTCCTGTTTTGAGGAGCAACTGTCACCAAGCTCTATCATCTGGAATCTACCCAAGAGATAGGAGCTGAACCACTGCAGAGAAGTGCCCCCATCCCCAACTCCCCCAGGCGATCCAGAAGGATACCATGGTTGATAGTATCAAACGCCGCCGAGAGATCCAGAAGATCCATCAGTGTCACACTCCTTCTGTCGATTCCTCGGTAAAGGTCATCCATCAGGCCAACCAAGGCTGTCTCAACCCCATAGCCAGCTCTAAAGCCAGTTTGAAATGGGTCTAGATAATCAGTTTCCTCCAAGACTGCCTAGAGCTGGTCGGCTACCACCCTCTCAATCACCTTGCCCAACCAAGGGAGATTGGCCTGTAACTATCCATCACTAACGGGTCCAGGGAAGGCTTCTTTATGAGTGGTCTAACCATTGCCTCCTTCAGACAAGGAGGCACCCTACCATCCCTCAGCGATGCATTTATGATATTAACTAGGCCACCTCCAACAATCTCCCTGCTAGACAGAAGCAGCCAAGTCAGGCAAGGATCCAGAAAACAGGTGGTAGGCTGCACCGTCCCAAGCAGCTTGTCCACATCCTCAGGAGTCACAGATTGAAACTGATCCAATCTAATACTGCAAGAGGGATCGCTGGACACTTCCTCCATAGACCTTGCAGAAATAGTGGAGTCCAAGTTGGCCCAAATACAGGAGATCTTGCTCGCAAAGAACCCATTAAAAGCATCACAGCAGAACGACCCCGTTAAATAAAAATAATAGCTAAGTATTGAATTTTTCTGTTCTTAATTGTAAAATTAGAAATGGTTTCAATACCAGATTATTCCTGTTTAGTAAGAAGGCTAAGAAGCCAGCTTTAGCAATGTTTATTTTATATTCTGCAGCCCTGCTCAATTTCATACACATCAATCTTTAATTTTCTTATTTTAGAGGTCTCCCTGCTAACTGAGCAAAGAGGCATCTTTTTAAAGTGGTGATTCTCTTTATTTAGGAGCCGGGAGAGCAACTGGACCTATCCACCCACAGCACAGCATCCCTCCAGTGGCTGTTGCTGGCGTCGTTTTGTTTTTTAAGATTGTGAGCCCTTTGGGGACAGGGAGCAATTTTATTTTATTTTATTTATTTCTGTGTAAACCACTTCGGGAACTTTTGTTGAAAAGCAGTATATAAATACTTGTCGTATCCATATTCCTTGACCATCACTGTAAGCAACTCTAAATAAGAACTGAACAGACAAGGAGAAAAGGATCAATCTTGCCTTGCGATTCTAAGTACTTTAAGTTGTGAAGTAGATGGACCATCTATTCAATTAAAAAAAGAATGTTTGGTCAAAAGATTAGATAAGGTTATGTCCTGCATTATCCAGGAAGAACAGCAAAGTTTCATTCAGAGTAGGATATTGATTTACAGAAACCTCCCGGGCTGACTAGCTAGCTCCTCTTTGCGCCCCGCCCGTCTGCACGTGCCTTGCAGCTTCCGTTAGAATCGACGGTTGGGGCGCCTCTCCTTCAGATTTCTCGCAGACCGCCATATAAATGACGATCCGCACACCAGCATCCCCTAGTCCAGGCATTCTGCAGCGGGGACGGCTGGGAGGGACTTATGAATACAACGGATCACATCCAGATCATAAGTTACAGGTAAGCAACCTGTTTATCTGGATTGTGATCCATTGTATCCATAAGAACTGGGTGTTTAGCAAGCTACCCCATAAGGAGGCGGGTGCAGATGACCCCCAGCTATGCCAACACACGTTTCAACACTGATCTTCCAAAATTCACCTCCCTAGCCATCCGCAGATCCAGAGCATAATGCTTTACGAATGGTAGATGCGATGACCATGTCGCCGCCAGGCAGACATCTGCCATTTTAATGCCTGACAGATGTGCCGCAGACGTTGCGTAGGCCCTAGTAGAGTGAGCCCGAACCGTCTTTGGCGGTGTTATCTTCTGGCTTTTATAGGCGAGGAAAATCAGTTCCACTAGCCAGTGAGCAAGTCTCTGGCGAGAGATTGGACGGCCCTTGCTACGCCCCCGGAAGGAGAGAAAAAGCTTTTTACTCTTCCTAAAGTCATGAGTTCTCTCCAAATAGTATAGGAGTGATCTACGCACGTCCAACATGTGGAGGGCCTTCTCTAAGTCTGTCTCCGGACTACTGAAAAAAGTTGGCAGCACTATGTCTTGATTTAAGTGGAAATCTGTTACCACCTTCGGCAGGAATCTCGGATCGAGACGCATCACAACCTTGTGTGGATAGAATTGAGTGTAGGGTCTATCCATCCGCAGGGCCGTCATCTCGCTCACTCTCTTAGCCGATGTAATGGCTACCAAGAATGCCACCTTCAAAGTCAGAAACTTCAGCGGAATAGTCGCCAGTGGCTCAAAGGGTGCCTCCGTTAGGGCGGAGAGTACTAAAGACAGACTCCACTGCTCCATTGGGCTGCGCACAGGAGGGTAAAGGTTATTAACACCTTTCAGGAAACGTTTACATTCCGGGTGGGAGAAAACCGTGGACCCATCCCATCCCTTGTGCTTTGACGAGATTGCAGCCAAATGCAGCTTAATGGAGACATTCGCCAATCCACTCAGTTTGAGCGATGTCAGGTAACGTAGCACATCCCGAGGGGTCGCACGCAATGGTGTGACACTCTTCCCCCTCATATAACTCTTGAAGCGGTTCCACTTGCAGGCATAACTGCGTCTTGTCGACGCACGCCTACTGTTTAGTAAGATGTTGTTTAATAGTTGATTCTCCAAGCGGTCAGCTTGAGAGAGTGCACATCGGGGTGTAACACCTTTCCGTGTTCTCTTTGCAACAGGTTTGGAGCCTTGGGGAACTTGTGGAACACTGAATGAGACATTCCCAGAAGTGTGGCAAACCACGGTTGGCGCGGCCACCATGGGGCCAGAAGTATGCATTTCGTTTGGTCCCGCAATATCTGCGCAACCACACGGCCCATTAACGGCAGCGGGGGAAAAAGATATAACAGCCCCGTCTTCCAGGACCGTTGAAAAGCATCCCCCAGGGATCCCTGGCCTATGCCCGCACGCGAACAATAATTAGCACACTTTTTGTTGGCAACCGTGGCAAATAAGTCTATCGATGGGACCCCCCAGATCTCGAATACCCTGTCGAGATACATCGGGTTGATTTCCCACTCGTGTCTTTGGTTGAAACTGATGTCCCTGCTGAGCCTGTCGGCCAAGCAGTTGTCTACACCCTTTATATGTATTGCCACTGGGTGAATTGAATGTTGAATGCACCAGTCCCATATTTTTCTCGCAAGTAGGCAAAGAGACAGTGACACTGTCCCCCCTTGATGGTTGAGGTAGGCAATCGCCGTCGTGTTGTCCAACTCCAGCTGCACTGACCGTCCCCTTATCATAGGTTCGAATGCCCTTAGGCCCTCCACATGTTGGACGTGCGTAGATCACTCCTATACTATTTGGAGAGAACTCATGACTTTAGGAAGAGTAAAAAGCTTTTTCTCTCCTTCCGGGGGCGTAGCAAGGGCCGTCCAATCTCTCGCCAGAGACTTGCTCACTGGCTAGTGGAACTGATTTTCCTCGCCTATAAAAGCCAGAAGATAACACCGCCAAAGACGGTTCGGGCTCACTCTACTAGGGCCTACGCAACGTCTGCGGCACATCTGTCAGGCATTAAAATGGCAGATGTCTGCCTGGCGGCGACATGGTCATCGCATCTACCATTCGTAAAGCATTATGCTCTGGATCTGCGGATGGCTAGGGAGGTGAATTTTGGAAGATCAGTGTTGAAACGTGTGTTGGCATAGCTGGGGGTCATCTGCACCCGCCTCCTTATGGGGTAGCTTGCTAAACACCCAGTTCTTATGGATACAATGGATCACAATCCAGATAAACAGGTTGCTTACCTGTAACTTATGATCTGGATGTGATCCGTTGTATTCATAAGTCCCTCCCAGCCGTCCCCGCTGCAGAATGCCTGGACTAGGGGATGCTGGTGTGCGGATCGTCATTTATATGGCGGTCTGCGAGAAATCTGAAGGAGAGGCGCCCCAACCGTCGATTCTAACGGAAGCTGCAAGGCACGTGCAGACGGGCGGGGCACAAAGAGGAGCTAGCTAGTCAGCCCGGGAGGTCCCTGCGCAGGCGCAGAAACCCAGTTCTTATGAATACAACGGATCACATCCAGATCATAAGTTACAGGTAAGCAACCTGTTTTTATCCCTCACCAACTGCTAGGGTTCTCTTCTGGCAAAACCTTGCCATTCACATTGGCAAATTCACAGTTGGCGAGGCATTAAAGTCTTGCCATTCACATTGGCAAATTCACAGTTGGCGAGGCATTAAAGTCTATGGGAAACAGCAACTGTAAAATGATCTAAAAATAAAGGGGGGGGGGAAACAACAAGAAAATTGCTAAAAAATATATCACACAAAAACCCTGTAATATCACCAATAGCCACCAAGAAGAATGAGCAGTCGAACCTCTGGAAGCTTTTTGACCCCCCAAAATCACTCAAAGGCATTTTAAATTGGCAAGGGACAGCAAGGGTCACCAAGAGGAATGAGCAGAACTGAACCCCCCAAAATAGCTGAAACCTCCCCAAAATCATTAAAAAACCTTGCCAACCACAAATATTTGGGCTGCAGTTGGCAAGACGTGTCTCAATTTCCCATTTGCATATACTCAAAACCGCGGCTGGCAAGGGATGACTGTATATCATAGCTTCTGTGCATTGGAAACAGCAGATGACATCCTGAAAAAGTGCACATGAATGGATGCAACTCTCCCACTCTCTCTACGTGCATGCTGTTGCACAAGGGGACAAAACTTCCCAACTCTTCCCATGCTCTGGAAGCAACCTGTAAGATAGGAAGGGTTAGCAATGTGTTTCTTCTCTTACACATCGCTTCCAGAGCTCCCTGGAAATTAAAAAAAGAAAAATTACAGCTAAAAAATAGCTAGTTCCGAATACAAGGAGATTCAAGGCATGAGGGCTCTGCTGTATCACAGATTGCTAAGGAAAGCAGTCTCAAAAAGATCTACTGCAGTTCTGGTGGAATGGCAATCCTACTGAGATATTTACATTTTAAAAGGATTTTATACAGAGAAAGCTAGATTAGGAAGCCCACCTTGGAGTGTACACCCTAAAAAACATAAAAGTTAGTTATGGAGCAGGGTGGAAGCAGCTAAGCAATAGTTTCTCACCTACACCCTTCACTTCTGATATATGTGAACAGTACCATCAAGGTTTAATGCAACAAAAAGGCAAGGTTCTATGTGCTACCTACTCCAGTTTTGGTGTTGGTTTTGTGAAGAACTCATTGTACAGCTGATGTTCATCCTGGCACACATGGACCATAAAGGCACAGCCACTTCGTATCTGAAATCAGCAAAGGAAGAGACTTGTTGTTAATAACCTACATGCACTTTAAAAAGGTGTAACTGGCAACTATTTGATCATGTTTAAGCAACAATATTTGATCTCTTAGATGTTTCAAAACATATTCATTTGTGGGCTCTGCATTTCAAGGACGACACTGAAACTGGAATGGATTCACGAGAGGGGAGCAAAGATGGTGAGGGGTCTAAAAACCAAGTCCTAGGAGAAATGGCTGACGGAGCTGGGTATGTTTAGCCTGGAGGAGAGAAGACAGAAAAAGAAAGGATTTGTTCTCTATTGCTACTGAAGGCAGGACTAGAACCAATGGGTTGAAATTACAAGGAAGCATATTTAGGCTAGATATTAGGAAGAATTCCCAAACTAAGAGCTATTTGACAGTAAAACAATCTGCCTTGGTGGATTCTTCTTCACTGGAGGTTTTCAAACAGAGGCTGGACAACCATTGGTCAGTGTTAATGTATAAGTTCCTTCGCAGAGCATGGGGCTGGACTAGAAAGCCTCCAAGGTCCCTTCCAACTCTAAAATTCGATGACTTATTAAAAGGGGAACCCAATCACAATCTCTTCCAGGTGAAATCCAAGTTGCTTTGTTGAATTTGAATTCCTTATTATGGAAAAAATTGGAAAGGAGAGATTCTCTTTGTATCAGGGTTGCTTTCAGATGCAGAAACACTAACAAGATATATCTGTTTCCCAGAAGAGAGAAAAAACAGTAGATTACATGGAAGCCTAATATTTTACGCTGTTAAAGATTAAGCACAATCATTTTTAAAAAGAGAGAGAATTCAAAAAGCAATTCCACTTTTTGACAAGAAAACATAGGACCATCACCAAGACTCTTACCAGAGCACAATGATCTCTGTTGTTCCGATTAGTTAATTCTGTTACAGTACTAGTAATACTAGGACCCAGTAAGTGCTCCCTCTGATCAAGGTAACATTGATGGATTTCATTTAGCAGTTGCTGGTACCTAGACAAAGAAAGGAATGAGGAAGCATCCACTTCACAGGAGGATTAAATTTTAGGGCCTACTTCCTATTGCAGCTTTAAATATGGAAGATCAGGACAGGTTTTCACTTTAAGTGAAAAACCTATGTTTGGACTGTAGAACTTCAGACTGCAAGGGCTTACATGATAAAGTCCTCTGCATTTTTAAAAAAATTTTAAAAGAGCATATTCCTGCACACAGAAAACTAGCTTATGTGGGGGGCGGGGGGGGGGCTAAAATAGTCATGTCAGGAATGACCATTCTAACCTTTTCCCTCCATGTGCTGGTTTTCTGCATACAGGGATATAGGTTTTGTTTTAAATGGAGAAATATTGTCATGTAAGCCTTGCAGTCAGTCTTTGCCTCTTGTCAGCAAACAAACAACACAAACCAATATCATGCTTGCAACAAAACAGCAACATAAAAAGAAAGTGATGTTAACCACTGTAATCCATTTTAGGCTGAGTATCCAATATATCAGCTGATGATCAAAAAATGAATATTTCTGCATTGGCTTAAAAAATTTTCAATATAATAATTCAATCCTCACAATTGATTTGGTTTCTGAATACTCACTCTGGCATTTTCTCAGCTCGCTGTTCTATTTGTTCAATAATGGTCTATAACAAAAGAGAGTAAGAAATTAAGGGCATGCTGTTGCTTCCCCAAATGGGGAACGTTAGATGGATCCAGTTACTCAAATGCTCATGCTCTCTTATTTTTAATTCCTTGGTTATTAGCTCTGTTGAAAGTTGAGATCTCTTGCGAGTGACCATGCCTAGTTGCAGCTTGATTCACTTCTCCTAGTTAGCTACCTGGCTGTCAGAACAGTGGCATAAGAAGGCAAATCGTATACCAACACAAAGAGCTGTATAAGATGAAGTGAAGGGCAATTCATATAGTAGTCTTCACATAAACTACGGGCAGCAGCGATCTAGGAAGATGCTGAAAGGCATCATCTCATACTGTACGGGAGGAGGCAATGGCAAACACACTCTGTGGGTGTCAGGAGTTGAAATCAACTTGACAGCACACTTAACTTTACACACAAACACCCCTAGGAGTATAACTTGAATAATGGAGGAGAATGATTATCTGGACTCATTTCAATCTGAGTCCTGGCCTGGTTTTGGGTCTGAAACAGTCTCAGTCATTCTGGTAGATGATGAGCTACATCAGAAGTTATGTCAGGGGAACTATGTCCCTATTAGTTCTGCTAAACCTGTCAGCTGTTTTTGATACCAACAACCATGGCATCCTTCTGGACCACGTGGCAGAGAAGAAGTGGGATTGGGGGCATTCTTCTGCAGTGGAGCCAGTCTTTCCTGTCTGGTTCCAGAAAGTGGTGCCGAGGGACTCTTGCTCAACATCACAGCCTCTGGTCTATGGTGTTCTGCAGGGTTGTGTCTTGTCCAACATGTTATTCAACATCCACATGAAACTGCTGGCAAAGGTTGTCCAGGGATTTGGTATGGGATGTCATCAATACATTAATGACACCAAATTGTACAACTCACTACAATTCCCAGCCAGGGAGGATGTGAAGGTTCTGAATGAGTGCTTGGAGGATCACTAGGAAGGGGATGGAAAATAAAACTGCTAATATTATAGTGCCTTTATACAACTGATGGTGTGGCCACATTTGGAATACTGTATTCAGTTCTGGTAACCATATCTCAAAAATGATATTATAGAACTGGGAAAGGTGCAGAAGAGGGCAGCCAAGAGGCTACAACATTTGGGACATTTTAGTTTTTAAAAAAGGCAACTAAGGGGAGACAGAAGTTTATATACTTGTGTGTGGTGTGGAGAGAGCTCTCTCTTTCACAACAATAGAACTGGGAGTCATCACCAGGAAATTTAAGACAGAAAAGAGGAAATACTTTTTCAACCAACACATAATTAATCTTTGGAGTTCTTTGCCATGGGATGTGGTGATGGCCACCAGCTTGGATGGCTTTAAAAGGGGCTTAGATGAATTCATGGAGGACAGGTCCATCAATGGCTCCTAGTCTTGATGGCTATAGGCTACTTCCAGGCTGAGAGGCAGGGTGCCTCTGAATATCAGCTACAGGGGAGCAACAGGAGAGGAGGTGTGCCTTCATCTTCTGCTTATGTGCTTCTCAAAGGCATCTGGTGGGTCACAACAGGAAACAGGACATTAGACTAGATAGGACTTCGGCCTGAACCAGTAGGGCTTTTCTTGGGTAGTATTGGGTTGGATGAAGATTAACAAATTGAAATTAAATCAGGATAATACAGAGGTTGTCCTGGTTAGGAGATCTGCTGACCTAGGAATGAGTTGTCCACCTGTTCTAGACAGGGTAGCACTCCCAACGAAAGAGCAGGTTAGCATCTTGGGAGTGCCCAAGTAGCAGTTGTGACTGGGCAAAAGTTGTGCTTTTGCCCAGTTTCAGCTAGTGTGCTACTGCACTCATTCCTGGGGCAAATGGGCCTAGCTATGGTAATCCATGCCCTTATCACCTCTTGCTTAGACCAATCATCATTCTGCTACCGTACCAGCTACACTGGTTACCAGTATATTTCTGAGAATGATTCAAGCTGCTCGTTGTCTTTAATACCAAGATCCATGAAACACTGCCTACTCCCATAGTTCTACCTAACCCGTAAGATCTTTTAAGGAGGCTCTCTTCCATGGACTTTAGTTTTATAACTGGTCCCTGCTGCTTTGGTGTATGCTTTAATAATCTGTTGGTTTTCATGGCTGCTACCTGTGTGATATTGTTGCACTGTTTTATTGTATCGTGGTTTTAATTGTAAACCACCTTGAGTTCATTGATGAAAATAAGTTTATTTATATATATATATATATATATATATATATATATATATATATGATCTCTCTCTCTCTCTCTCTCTCTATATATATATATATATCTATCAATAAAATAAAGAACTAACTTCAAAACTGAATGCCATATAAAGGCTTCACAAAATGCAAGCAAAGTCAAATATAAATACTGCCCCAAACTTTCATCCACTCCACTCTCACACAACTTCTGACTTCTCCCTACAGGAAAAGCAACTACTTCATTCACTGTTAGAGCTGTTGGGACAGATGTGGGAATTCTGCCTAGGGAGTTACTACTATGAACTTCAAGGGCACACAAAAACGGAGGAATACTTCTATATTTTCATTAACTCAGGAACCGATTGCTAGCTCTCCCATTGATTTTTAAAAGTGCCACTGCCAGTGTGACATGCTCCCTTGTCCCATGAAGCAGCAAGAACATACTAAACTGGAACAAACCCCCTTTAAGCAGCAAAGCTTAAAGAGAGCGAGAGCGCAAGAGCACACAGACAACTCTTGCCAGGGGTAAAAAAACCCGAAGACATTTTGAAGGCTGCAATGCACCTGTGACAGGACAGGAGACAGAAAATTGTGGCAATCCTAGGTAAAACAGGACATTTAAAGTATGGGAGACCTTTGTTTTTCTCATCCTACAGGTTTCTCCACAAAATTCCCTTTTCTACCGGGGGGGGGGCGGAGAGAGAGAGAGGTCTGTCTCTTCCCTCCATCCCCAGCATCTCTACTCCTCCCTGCTGAGTCTACCTATACTGCAGTCAAGGCCAGGAGAAGGAAGTAAAAGGCCCACTACCTGTCAAGCAAAAGGGCTTAAGGCTATAGAGGGCAAGGGGTGGGGGGCAACTTGATATAGAGCTGCTGACTTAATATACCCACAGGCTGCCTATAAGAAATGGACATCTACTGAAACTGGGTATGAAGTATTGAGATAATTCAAAGGCAGATACAAGACTTTTAGGGAGTAGAGACCCCATTTATTTATTTAATTTGTACACCGCCCCAAACTTTCATCTCTGGGCAGTTAACAACAACATAAAACAAGTTAAAACATACACAAAACTTAAAACAATTTAGACAACTTAAGTCAGATTAAAGCCTAAAAAACTTAAAAAGCTGAAAAAACCTTGGCTGAAGAGGAGGGTTTTCAAATGCTTTTTTAAAATTGTCAGAGATTGGGAAGATCGTATTTCAGTAGGGAGCACATTCCACAATCTCAGGGCAGCAACCGAGAAGGCCTGTCCTTGTGTGGCCACCAGCCGAGCTGGCAGCAACTGGAGATGGACCTCTCCAGACGACCTCAATGTTGTTTTAACAAAAACAACAACTAGGTTTCTTTGACCTGGGACTTAGAAAGACCCTTCAGTCTCCAGTGAACTCAAAGAGACAGAGTGGCTGAAATTCCCATCAGATTATTCAGAATTGTTGTATGCATGAATCCACTGTGGAGTACACTGAGCACAGAAAAACAGAGAACAGTCAACCCTTGACAATGAAATCATACCCTTACCAGCTTCTCCAATCTACCACAGTTTGACAACTTACTTACTCTCACTTTGGGAGCCGCAGTTCTGAACTTTACATAAAATAATGTGAAGGCATTGTCTGAATTTGGCACAACAGAAGGGTCCTAAAAGAGAAACAGAGAAACATTTCTCTAAATGTTGTTCATATGAACTATTCTACATGAACTATTCTACTGTGATTCCAGAAACTCCAGCTGATTGCAGGAGAAAGACTCTCTTTTGCATCTAAGGATGTCGGGGAACAATAGCTTTGCTCAGCTGTTTGGTGCTGTCCCTCCTCCTCGCCATTCAACTGAATGGGGAAACCCCCAAAGTCAGATGAGTAAAAATGCAAAGAAAATCCAGATGGCATAAAGTCCTTAGAGGCAGCATTTTATATTAAGCTGAGACCACATATTAGAGCCAATAAACTGAAAATTAATTATCTAAAGTGGACAGCAATACCGTCAAGAACACAAAAGAAGAGATTAATAGTGCAGGCAGAACATAAGAGAAAGGAAAGGAAGGAATAGGATTGCCCCCCCCCAAAAAAAAATGGAATTCAGCTGCAAAATTTCAAAAAGATTGTTTCTAGCAGATGTGCACAAACCCTAGGGAGAAACTTTGCTAATACAGGTGGCCCTCATTATTTGTGGTTTCAACAACCACAGTTTTGCCCATCCTCAGATGGGTCTTAAGAGACCCAGTTTCTTGATCCGCAATATTAAAAAATAGGTGTAATCTGATGTCATGTCCACCTGCCATTTTACAATGCAGAGCTATTTTGTGGCTCTTAAAAGAAGATTCCTCCCTGCAATTTTTCACCAATTCCCCCCCCCAAAAAAAAATTGGAGGAACTGGGGGTTGTGGGGGACATAGCTGGAGAGCAAAGTACAGTACATTGTTTCTCTTATTTCTGCCCCCTCCCCACTTTTTTAAGCTTGTGCGGGGGTGGGGGATAACCTAAAAACAGGTTGCTCACCTGTAACAGATGATCTGGTAGTGGTTATGCGCCTGTGCAGATCAGCTTCGGTTAGAATTCACTAGCTCCTTGCGACGCCCTTAACTGCCTCTGCACGTGACTGCAGTACCCTCTAGTGGCAGTTGGGCGTCCGTTTAGCCAGTTTCTTGATGGCTGACTACCGATAGTTGACTAAAGATGTAGTACGTTCTAATTCGTTCACTGGTGCTGCAGTTGGCTGGATCTGCAGTGAGGATGGCCGGGCGGGTCTTATGAATGGCAGAACCACTACCAGATCATCTGTTACAGGTGAGCAACCTGTTTATCTGGATAGTGGTTCTGTCCATTCATAATAGTGGGTGAATAGCGAGCTACCCAGTTGGAGGCGGGTGCCCAAGCTACTGCAGCACTCGTTTGAGGACCGCCCGTCCAAATTCTTCTGCTGCCGCCATCCTGAAGTCTATTGCATAGTGTTTGATAAAGGAATGGTGTGAAGCCCATGGTGTGAAGCCCAGGTTGCCGCCGTGCAAATGTCCTTGAATCTAATGCCTGCAAGATGGGCTACCGATGTGGCGTAGGCCCTTAAGGAATGAGCTCGTATCATTGTAGGCGGGGTGACCCGCTGTAGTTTATATGCAAGCCTAATCAACTCCACCAGCCAATAAGATAGTTTCTGCCGCATAGGGGATAAGCCTTTATGCTGGCCCTTCTCACATACAAACAGGTGTTTAGTTTTCCAGATAGGTTGTGTCACCTTAAGATAGAATAGAAGAGCTCTCTGCACATCCAGCGAATGCATGGAGCGCTCTAAGTTCTTGGCTGGATTTGTAAAAAAGGTTGGCAAGATGATATCCGAGTTTAGGTGGAAATCTAACACAAACTTTGGCCTGAACTCCGGGTCTAGGCTCATGACAACCCGTTCAGGGTAGATCTTTGTGTATGGATTGTCTATACGAAGAGCTCTCACTAACACATTTTGCCATGGTGATTGCCACTGAGAAAGTGTTTTTAGCATGGTTAGTTTAAGCGATGCCATTGCCATTGGCTCAAATGGAGGCTCCGTCAAGGCTACTAGGACAAGGGAGAGGCTCCACTGTTCTGCTGGTGATTGAACTGGGGGATAAAGGTTAGTGATACCCCTAAGGAAGTCCTTACACCTTGGGTGCGTAAATACGGTCTTCCCATCCCAGCTGCTATGATGGGCCAAAATTGCAGCCATATGCACCTTGACTGAGATGTTAGCGAGGCCTTCCTTTTTCAGAGTGGTGAGGTAAAGAAGGACCTCTTTCAGAGTGGCCCATCTTGGTAGAAACCCATAGGATTTGGCATGAGTACAAAATCTATGCCACTTTGATCTGTTGTTACATCTGGTCGAAGCCTTTCTGGTGTTAAGCAAGATTTTCTTTAGAAGTTTATCCTCCAGGCTGTCAGATTTAGAATAGACAGGTTTGGGTGCCGTAACTGGCCCTGACCTTGTGTGATCAGATCCGGCCACCGAGGAAGTCGCTTGTAACTCCTTCTGGAGAGTTTGAGTAGCTATGTGAACCACGGCTGCCTTGGCTACCAGGGTGCATTACAATTGCCTTCGCTTGTACGTACAGCAACCTGGTCACCACTTTGGTCAGCAGTGGTATTGGTGGGTAAGCACAGAAGTAGCTCCGAACCCATGAATTGAAATGCATCGCCTTTGGATAGGGTACCCTGGCCCATCCTTGAGCAGTATTGCCTGCACTTCTTGTTCAGCGATGTCGCGAAGAGATCGACCTCGGGATTCCCCCACAATTGGAACAGCTGCTGTAGAATCAATGGATTCAACTCCCATTCGTGCTGATGTATCACCATGTTCCTGCTGAGGGAGTTCGCCAGACAATTCAGGGTGCCCTTGATATGTATTGCCCACAGATGAGTTTGCTTGGGTATACACCAATTCCAAATTATCAGGCTGAGGTTGCAAAGTGACCGGGAGACTGTCCTTCCCTGTTTGTTCAGAAAGGCAATTGCGGTTGTATTGTCCATTTGTTACTGAACTACACAACCCTCTACGTGGTCCTGAAAAGACTGAAGAGCTTTGTATGCTTCCAACAGTTCTAAGTAATTGATATGAAGGCGAGCCTCTGCCGCAGTCCATAGGCCTTGTGCCCTGAGTTCCCCCAGGTGTGCTCCTCACCCCGCCAATGAGGCATCTGATGTCAGCATAACATTGGGCTGAGGTGACTGGAGGGGTATACCCCTCAATAGGTTGTCCCGTAGCGTCCACCATTGCAGTGAGACCAGCACATTCCTTGGGAAATGGAGCTTTTTGGATTGTGGTTCGGACCTCGGGTGAAACACACAAAGAAACCATTGTTGCAAGATACGTAGACATAGTCTCGCATAAGGGACTGTAGTGGTGCAGGACGCCATGAAGCCCAGCAACCCCTGAACTTGTCTCGTGGCCTGCAATGGTGTCAGAGTCTGGGAGGTACGCCTTTTGCTCCACCATATCTAGCCATGCCCCAATATATTGGAGGCAGGTAGATGGTAGGAGGATGGACTTTTTCCAATTGATGCGGACTCCCAGATTTTTATTTTTATTATTATTATTATTATTACTACATTTATATCCCGCTCTTCCTCCAAGGAGCCCAGAGCGGTGTACTACATACTTGAGTTTCTCTTTCACAACAACCCTGTGAAGTAGGTTAGGCTGAGAGAGAAGTGACTGGCCCAGAGTAACCCAGCTAGTTTTATGGCTGAATGGGGATTTGAACTCGGGTCTCCCCGGTCCTAGTCCAGCACTCTAGCCACCACACCACGCTGGCTCTCTAGATTTCCTAACAAAGTAATCACCACTGAAATGTGGGACAAGAGATCCTCCCAGGTTCTGGCTGTCAAAAGCCAATCGTCCAGGTATGGATAAATCGATAGCCCTTGTGTCCTTAAATGGGCTATTATGACTGCTACGCACTTTGTAAAAACTCTGGGCACAGTGACCAGTCCAAACGGCAAGACATTGTATTGGTAGATCTCCATCCCCAAAGTGAACCGAAGATATTTCTGATGATTGACCTGTATTCCCACATGGAAGTAGGCATGCTTCAAATCGAGCATTGCAATCCAGCGCTCCCATGGAGAAGTGGAAGGATGGCTTACAATGTTGTCATTCGAAACTTCTTTACTTCTATGTACTGACTGAGCCACCGGAGGTCCATTATGGGGTGTATGCCTCCATACCGTTTGGGGATTTAGAAGTAAGGGGAATAATACCCCATCTGGCTCTGAGCCCACTGCACCAGGGAGATGGCTCCTTTCTCCAACAACTGTAGCACCTCTTTCTTCAGAACTGCCGTTTCCGGAGTAAACTTCACCCCATTGAAAGACGGTGTTTCCCTGAATTTGAGAGCATAACCGGTTGATATGATGCGTAGGACCCACTGGTCCGATGTTATGTGGTGCCACGCTGAGGCGTAGCTTGCCAGTCTGCTGGTCGGTCTGGCAGGTATCAAGGAGAAGGAGTTCTTGGTGCCGATGTTGTTGGCCAAAGTTCTCACTGCATTGTTGAAGTTGGTAGGTGCTGGTGGGCTCTGACCCAGATCAAAGTTGCTGTTTGGGTTGTTGAGAAGCCTTATTGCGGCCCAATTGATTAGGCTTATTCTTGTTGTAGTATGGCTTCCGGTTGTATCGCTGATACTGGCGTCTCTAATCCTTACACTCCAATTGGTGAAAATAGCCTTGCTTTTGCTGATACAGTTGTTATCTGGAGACACTGCCCTTTTGTGAAGTAAAGGAGCGCGCAGTAATTCTAGATTTTTTCCATTGCTCCATTGTCTCATCGATCTTTTCCGAAAAGAGGCCACTGCCATCAAACGGGAGTGTTTCTGTGTGGTCCTTCATATCTTGTTGAAGGCTCATCGCTCTAAGTCAGGCATCCTCAAACTGCGGCCCTCCAGATGTTGCTGAACTACAACTCCCAGCATGCCTAGACACAATTTTTTGTGGCTGGGTATGCTGGAAGTTGTAGTTCAGCAACATCTGGAGGGCCGCAGTTTGGGGATGCCTGCTCTAAGTCAAGCATTCCATCACAGAATTATGGAGGCAGTCAATGTGCGGGACTCTTGATTCTGCAAGATGTTTGGCATTAGCCAAGCGTGGTGTAATGGTTAGAGTGCTGGACTAGGACCGGGGACACCCGAGTTCAAATCCCCATTCAGCCTTGAAACTAGCTGGGTGACTCTGGGCCAGTCACTTCTCTCTCAGCCTAACCTACTTCACAGGGTTGTTGTGAAAGAGAAACTCAAGTATGTAGTACATCGCTCAGGGCTCCTTGGAGGAAGAGCGGGATATAAATGTAAATAATAATAATAATAGTAATAATAATAATAGCAGCTGCCTGGTTGCCATTGTTGTTTGTTGAAAGGTGGATTCAAATTTCTTGACAAAGTCCACTGGGTCAAGTGAGGCTCGTTGATCAAATAGGCTCTCCCAGAGAGAGTGAGTAAATTTAGCCTGGCAGGCTATGGAATTCTCAATTTTAATAGAGAGACAGGCCATGGACAGGTATGCCTGCCCAGCACATCCAGCTTTCTGCCCTCTTTGTCTGCCGGAGTAGTAAGGCGGTGGCCACCCTTGGCAGTAGTAGCACAATCCACTACCAAAGAATTCGGAGTGGGGTGGTGTAGGAAACATTCATTGTCCTCCTCCTGGATGCGATATAAGGTCTCTAGGCATTTGGAGGTAGGGGTCGACGTATGGAAGATTTCACACTCCGACCTGGCTGCCCTGGAGATATGTGGCAAGATAGGGATGTAGACGGGAAAAAGTCCTGATGTCTTCGCCATCATGTTATAGACAGGATCGTCTAATTCCAAGGACTTTTGCTTTAGTTTCAAACCCAAAACTTGTGCCATCTCAGCCACCTACTGATGATAGCCCTTCATTTCCTCAGTGGGAGACGTGGAAGTGATGGGGGCAACATTTGGATTTGGTTCTGGTAAACTGGGCTCTTGCTTGGGATCCGTGTCTGAAGAATCCGATGCATAGCTATTTATTATTTTATTATTTATTATTAAAACTTTTATACCGCCCTTCCAAAAGGCTCAGGGCGGTTTACATTAAAACACCATTAAAATCAATTACTCATTAAAACAAAAATTATACAACATAAAACAATAATTAACAATTAAAAACATCATAAAACAATTAAATATTCTGAACTATTTAAAAACAAGTTTTAAAAAGCTGAAAAAGCCTGGTTGAAGAGGTGTGTTTTCAGGTGTTTTCTGAAAATTGCCAGAGATGGGGAGGATCGTATCTCAGCAGGGAGCGCATTCCACAATCTCGGGGGCAGCAGCCGAGAAGGCTTGTCTCTGTGTAGCCACCAAACGAGTTGGTGGCAACTGGAGACGGACCTCCTCAAGTGACCTCAACAGCCGGTGGGGCTCATAACGAAAAAGACACTCTCTTAAATACCCAGGGCCTAAGGTGTTTAGGGCTTTATAAGTTATAACTAGCACTTTGTATTTTGCCCGGAAACCTATTGGCAGCCAGTATAACTCCATCAACAAAGGAATAATGTGGTCTCTCCGAGATGGCCCAGAGACCAACCTGGCTGCCACATTCTGAACCAACTGAAGTTTCCGGACTACGTACAAAGGCAGCCCCACATAGAGTGCATTACAGAAGTCCAGTCTGGAGGTTACCAACAAACGTACCACTGTTTTGAGGTCATTGATCTCAAGAAACGGGCGCAGCTGGAGTATCAGCCGGAGCTGATAGAAAGCACCCCTGGCCTCAACCTGAGAAACCAAGGAGAGACGTTGATCCAGAAGTACTCCCAGACTGCGAACCTGTTCCTTTTGGGGAAGTGTGACCCCATCTAGAACAGGCAGATCAACATCATCATCATCATCATCATCATCATCACATTTATATCCCGCTCTTCCTCCAAGGAGCCCAGAGCGGTGTACTACATACTTGAGTTTCTCTTTCACAACAACCCTGTGAAGTAGGTTAGGCTGAGAGAGAAGTGACTGGCCCAGAGTCACCCAGCTAGTTTCATGGCTGAATGGGGATTTGAACTCGGGTCTCCCCGGTCCTAGTCCAGCACTCTAACCACTATACCACGCTAGCTCTAGAGTTCCGACCCCACACAATAAGTACCTCCGTCTTATCTGGATTCAGCTTCAGTTTATTCTCCCTCATCCAGCCCATTACTGCTTCCAGGCAGGCATTTAGGGAGGATATGCCAGCTCCTGAAGAAGTTGACATGGAGAAGTAGATCTGGGTGTCGTCAGCATACTGGTAACACCCAGCTCCAAATCCCCTGATGATTTCTCCCAGCGGTTTCATGTAGATGTTAAAAAGCATTGGAGAGAGTATGGAGCCTTGAGTGACACCATACTTAAGCTCAGATTTTGAAGAGCAACAATCTCCAATCGACACCATCTGGAATCTGTCCGAGAGGTAGGAGCGGAACCACTGTAAAACAGTGCCTCCCACCCCCAACCTCCTCAGACGTTCCAGAAGGATACTATGGTCGATAGTATCGAAAGCCGCCAAGAGATCCAAGAGGACCAACAGAGTCACACTTCCTCTGTCCATTGCCAATTGGAGACCATCCATCAGGCCAACCAAGGCAGTCTCCACCCCATAGCCCGCCCGAAAACCAGTTTGGCTATCATCATCCGACAAAGGAATAGGTGAGGTCTGTCCTTCTGTAGTAGCAGGTGCCGGATCCGGTAGTTGAACATGGACTGTCTGGGTGGCTGACTGATGCAGCACCCGCTGTGGAGGTATAACTGGCCACGGGAGGAAGTCAGCTTGAAGAGACACCGCCTGTTGACAGGGTAAATAAGCAGTGAAGTCTGCCTGAAGAAACACCGTTCGTTGACATGGAAAACCAGTAGAGGTTTGAACAGCAGATTCAGTGAGTTGCTTTGGGGTTGCAGAAGCCTGCACAGCAGATTCCTTCCTTTGAACGTGAAGAGGCTGCTGCCTTTCCCTTAGCCACTGGGTATAGAGGGAATATTCCTCGCAAGAAAGCATGTAGGTATCTCCCCACCCTCCATGGGGTAAGAGGCTAGCTACAGGTGTGCCCTTAGCAGAGAGCGACAGTGTCTTCAGGACAGGCATCTGGGCATCACTATCCTGGAAACCAGAGAACGTCCCTGTAGAAGGAGTATTATCCTCCGAATGGAGCAGGAGAGATAGTCTGTTCGTCGCCAGATCACAAATCCCCATAGCGTTCCCTGGCAATTCTACATCCTCACTATAGAGTTCCTTGTCCTCCATCTGGAAGTTCTGTTCGATGTCGAGGTCAGCGTCATGTTCGATGTTGAGCTCGGTATCTCGTATGACTGCAACAGTCACCTCCTCCCCATGTTGAGTCTTCAATGTCGTAGCCCCTGACGTTGTGGTCTTTGCAAACGTGGTCAACGTCGATGCCGACTGGAGAGCTCTCGGGGTCGACTGGAGAGCTCTCGGGGTCGACTGGAGAGCTCTCGGGGTCGACTGGAGAGCTCTCGGGGTCGACTGGAGAGCTCTCGGGGTCGACTGGAGAGCTCTCGGGGTCGACTGGAGAGCTCTCGGGGTCGACTGGAGAGCTCTCGGGGTCGACTGGAGAGCTCTCGGGGTCGACCCCTTTGGCGTCGTTGCAAGTTGGCTTCAATGCCGAGGTTCCTCATGTGAAGATGATGGAGATTGACGTGGAGTCGGTGCTGGAGACAAGGAGATGGCTCGATGTCGAGACAGTTCATAGAATTGGAACCCCGATTGTGAAGGGGTGCAGTCGCGATGACCCTTCATTTTCTTTTCAGGCGGACCGGATGAGTGAGCCGAAGACTTCCTCTTCAGACTCGCAAGATGGCTTTCCGGCTTTTTAAAGGGAGCTTTCCCACCCAAAGATGACTTCAGGCCTTTCGATGTTGAGGCCGCCGAAGCTGATGCAGTCGATGATGACGGAGAAATTGGCATGGCGGGGGCTTTAGATTGCATTTTAGCAGGACCATGCCTGGCCAAAGCAGAAGAAGTTTTTCCTGCTAGGAGCGCCTTTCCCATTAGGTAAACCTTAAGCTGTGCACTGCGATTCCTCAGGGTCTGTTTGTTAAAGGTTAGACAGATACCGCAATTCGCGGTATTATGGGCCTCTCCCAGACAAAACAAACAGAGATCGTGTCCGTCCGTAGAGGGAGTTTTCCCGCAGCACTCGGTACAGCTTTTAAAGGTGGTTTTCCCCTTACCAATTTTCTTGGTTTTGCTCATCTGGCCATGGATGAGAGTTAGAGCAGTTGTGCAGTCCGAGTTGAGGGGGCGCCGCTAAACTTTCCAAATCTGAGGGAAACCGAAAGTGGAGTAGTCATCTGTTCCGCGTCAAACCAGGGGATCCAAAGGTAGTAATAGTAGAGTAGTCCAAAAACGTTCCAATAGTCGTTCACGAAATTCAGTTTCAGTAAAGTTTGTCAAATCTTGATTCAAAGAGTGGTCTAGTATGTTTCGGTAGTCGTTTAGCAAGGTTTAATTTTCCGAGGAGCAAACTGTTTCCAAGGACTGATGCGTAGCGCAGTCAGCAAGAAACTGGCTAAAGGGACACCAACCGCCGCTAGAGGGTACTGCAGTCGTGTGCAGAGGCGGTTAAGGATGTCACAAGGAGCTAGAGAATTCTAACCGTAGCTGATCTGCGCAGGCGCAGAACCCACTATTATGAATGGACACAACCACTATCCAGATCCCTTGGATTCCGACAGGGTTAAGGTTTCTTTATTAACCGTTTCCGTATTTGCGAAAACGGAAATAAAGAGGACCTCCTGTATTTTCAAAGTTCCTCAAAAGTCCTAAGATGTTCTGCAACTTTGAAGGATTTGTTTCTTTAAACACAATTAGTTATCTAACTGTCACGTCTTTAATATGGGAAACAACTGCAGTTGCCTTCTGAAAATATTTCAATGAGGTTTGTGGGACCCTCGGGGACATATTTTGGGGAGGCAGAAGCAGAAGATGCAGACAATCACAACAGGATTATCAAAGAAAAATTAGACCGTGTAAGTTATGCATACAATGCAAGAGCCTATACATCCAGGCATGGAATCAAAGGAGGGCGTTTGTTGGGAAAGGACACTAGTAAGATCTGCCAAGCACCCAGTATGTTGGGTTTTAGATACAGTATACTATCTAACACATCTGGAACTGAGCCACAATCAGGAACACACATTATTCAGGAGATATTCACAAGATGTTTTGGTTCAACACAAGCGTAGCATTCAGTTCATTTAAACCAATTCACTGCTGGTCCTTCAAACTTACCCTTTTAGTTAACTGGTTTGTGAGGTTCTGTAGTGTATTCACAGTATATGTTTTCATGAGATGCATAGCTTTAGATAGGCATTGTTTAAACTTTGTCAAATATACAGGATAATCTCTAAAGCTTGGCTGAAAGAGAAAAAACATGTTTTAAAACCAGAGCTACAAAAAAAGTTAAGTTGGAAGGGACATAATAGAGCTTGATGCTTGAATAGTTCACCAAGGATTGCTATCCCTTTTACTTTGCACACATGTTAAGAATATGAAGTTACCATCCATAACGGTTTTTAAACCAGTCAAAACAAACACTTTTAAATCACCAGTCCTTGCAATTCAAAAGACCCAAAATGCAGCCACTTCCAAAATGAGGAATGGTATGTGGAATAATGCCTGGAAATGTGGCATGTAATGAAGAATAAATGCAGGTGCTTAAATAATTTGTTATTAGGACTCATAGAATTTTGTGCAAAGCAGTTAACTAACCCAAATTATCTACCAGCAAAAGCTCTGCACTCAGAAGTGGTCTAATCATGTAATTTTTGTATGTGCTCTCTTAATTTACATTTTTGTTTTAAGACTGGTTGCCTCATGCTCATATTTTTCAAAAGTCCTTTTGGTTCTGAGTCTTCATGCAGTATTAGGTTATTTGCTATTGCCTATGTAAGTAAAAACTTCATAGAATTGTGTTTGGAAGAAGACCATTTATTCCACCCTTCTACAACTAAGCAAGACCATCCACCCACAAATCCCTTCCTCCAACTTTTACACAATGGAATTCCACACAATCCAGGCTATGGTGTACTGTAAGAAGCAAGTGTGTGCAGTATAGCAGTCTGGCTTGTTCTAGAAAAGGGTTGCACAACATACAGCCCATGGGCATGGTTTCGCCAGCGGGCAGTGGAAGCAGACCACTGCTATCCACCTCCTGCAGGCAGGCAGCAGGAAAAGTAACGAGGCAGCACGCTGCTGCAAGTGTGGCGCCACTCGGCTCCTGCCACTGCTCACCCTGGCTCCTGAGCCCCACTGGGGCTCCTGAGCTGTTGGGGGTGGTGGTTCTGTGTTGCTGCATGAGCACTGCTCACCTCCCCCAAGTTCCTGAGACATCTCTTATCTCCATCGGGGCTAGGAGCTTCCTTAGAATGAGGGCATGCATGTGCCCTGATGGAGACACAGGGCACATGCATGCCCTCATTCTCAGTCTGCTCCAGGCCCTAATAAAAGCAGCGGGGCTCAGGAGCCCAGGCAAGCAGCGGGGGGGGGGAGCACTGCTGCTCGCCACTGCTCCTGCCACCCGCCCAGGCTCCCAAGCCCTCTGCTTCTCTCACAGCTGGAAGCAGCTGTGAATGAGGCGTGCATGCACCCTATCTCCCCATCATTCACACTTCATTCTCTGGAAGCTCCTGGCCCTGAGGGAGGCAGAGGACTTGGGAGCTGGAGGGGAGGTGAGCAGCATCCCCGCTCACACAGCAGCCCAACAGCCTGGAAGCTAAGGCGAGCAGCAGCAGGAGGCATGTGGTGCTGCACCTGCAGGAGCATGCTGCCCCATCATCATTCCTGCCGCCCGTCCATTCACAAGGAGTGGAGAGCTAGAGGGGGTTGTTAAATTATCATTAGATTACTTTTAATTAACTTCACTTTAATGGATTTCATTTTATTATTTGATTTATATATCACCCGTCCAAAAATGGCTCAGGGTGGTTTACATGAAAATAAAACAATTAAAATCAATTAACAATTAAAAACAAAAATATAAAAAGAGCATAAAACTAATTAACAATTAAAACATTTAAACAGTTAAAAACCCTGGAGAACCAGGATGAACATTTACAGCAATTAAAAACAATTTACAACAAATTAAAAACCCTGGAAGGTCAGCAATGAATTCAGGTTATGGATTTCTACTGGGAGTGCAATCCACAGCCCCGGGGCAGCTACAAAGAAGGCCCACCTCTGAGTCGCCACCAAACAAACCAGTGGTAACGAGACGGACCTCCTCAGATGACCATAACGTGTGGTGGGGATCATGCACTCTTTAAGATAACTCGGACCTAAGCCATTCAGGGCTTTAAAGGTAATGACCAGCACTTTGTATTTTGCCTGGAAACAAACAGCCAGTGTAACTGTTTCAAAACAGGCATAAAATGGTCTCTCCGGGATTACCCCAGAGACCAATCTGACTGCCACATTTTGAACTAACTGAAGTTTCGGAACTACATACAAAGGCAGCCCCGTGTAGAGCACATTGCAATAGTCAAGCCGGGAGGTTACCAGCTGATGCACCACTGTTTTGAGGTCATCCTCTTCAAGGAATGGGCGCAGCTGTAAATCAGCTGAAGCTGATGGAAAGCACTGCTGGCCATGGCCTCCATCTGAGATACCAGGGAGAGGCCTAGGTCCAGGAGTACCCTCAAACTGCGCACCTGTTCTTTCCGGGGGGAGTGTAACCCCATCCAGCACAGGAAAATCTAATTCATCCATCAGATTCTGAGCCCCTACAATAAGCACCTCCATCTTGCTTGGATTCAGCTTCAATTTGTTATCCCTCATCCAGCCCATTACTGCCTGTAGGCAGGCATTTAGAGAACGAGGGCCATTTCCTGATGATGAAGATGAAAAGGAGAAGTAGATTTGGGTGTCATCAGCATACTGATAATACCCAGCACGAAACCTCCTGATGACCTCACCCAGCTGTTTCATGTAAATATTGAAAAGCATTGGTGACAGAATGGAGTCCTGAGGGACTCCATATAACAGCTCCTGTTTTGAGGAGCAGCTGTCACCAAGCTCTACCATTTGGATTTGATTTAAATCAATCCATATTAACTTAACATTAATTTAATAGTCAATGCCCTAATTTCGGGCCTAAAAATAGACCTTGGCCCCCACACACCAAGTCACAGTTAGTTTTGGCCCACCGGGGCATTTGAGTTGTTCACCCCTTTTCTAGAATTAACACAGTTTGACAAGAAGCCAAGCACAGCATCTGGAAAACACCACAGGATTCTGAAACATACAACAGGTTTGAAATGTGTATGCAGCTCAGACCAGAGAAGGGTCCTGTAATGTTCTTACGGAGCAAGGAATCTGTCCTCCTCCATAGTCCTTTCCAGAGCATACTGTTCCTGGTCCCTTCTGTCCACTGATCAAGTCTCCTTACCACTCCCATTCCAGGACCAACCAAAATATATTTGGAAAAAGCAAAATAAATGGTGTAAATGTAGTTTTTCTGAATACAGGATTTTGATCTGACAAGGAATTTGGTTCAAACTACATGTGCCCCTGGCTACCAAACATCTACCTCCAGATTTCCAGTATGTGCCTTTTAAGCACAAGCAAACATCATACTCAGCAAAGACAGCTGATAGAATCCCAGACCATGAGACACATCTCCAGCACTGCCACAGACCTCTAGTAAAAGACAGTGAAGAACAACAGATTGGAATGGGATGCAAGGGTTCTCTATCTAGATCTCTCACTGGTTTTCTTCAAGATAGGATCAACAAAATACAATATTATATTGAGACAAAAATGAGCATGACTTACATGTGATGAAATATATGCAATACAATCATCTAGTTTAGCCAGCATAGGGATGAAACCTTCACTGTTGACAGACAATGTAGGAGAATTCAGTTTCTAGAAGAAAAACACAAACTGCATGTTACAGAAGAGCAATAAGAAAAACAAATGGAAAAAGATCTCAAAATTTTTTCTAAACCTCCAAAATATCAGTACTTACTGTGTTAATATTTTCCAGTTCATTAAAATAGGACAATTTCTGCTGGATATTTTCTGCCAGGTCCACAAATTCTGACTGTTCAAGAAGAAATTAAGGACTGTTAGTGGGAAGTTGAAAACATGCTTAACACATTCTAAGTAGTCTTTATGGGTGTGCACGGACCGGTCCGGGGCCACGCAAAAGAATACCACCACCCCCAGCGCTGGACTTTGCTAAAACGTTTTTGGGGTGGCAGAGTTCCTCCCTGCTGCCCTTGCCCCCATCGTTGTCTGCAGAGTTTGCAAGCAGTAGAAGCTGGCGCCACACATGCGCCTGTCGCCACCACCGGTGCGCCGCATACGTCACAATGACGTGTGTGGCGTGCACGCGCCGCAACAAGCACATGTGTGGCGCCAGCTTCTACTGCTTGCAAACTCTGCAGACAACAATGGGGGCAGGGGCGGCAGGGAGGAACTCTGCTGCCCCAAAAACGTTTTAGTAAAGTCCAGTGCCGGAGGGGGAAGAGCAGCGCGGGGGGTAAGTACTACACCCCCCCGCCCTTAAAGCCACACTCCACCCAGTGCCGGACCACGCCTCCGTGGTTCCGTGCACATCCCTAGTAGTCTTGAGGTGCCTCTTAAAGTCGCAGTAAATTTATACAGGTTACCACAGATGGGCAAATTTTGCTTTTTAGTACATTTCTTGACATTTTACTTGTATACACAGGATATGGTCACAATGACAACATGTGTGTTGTCAGTAGGGGAGAAGTAGCCACTGAAGCAGGCAAGAGTATCAACCATCAAGTCTGAGTAGCTGAACACCTATAGAATAATTATTGAGCCTTGTCTCCCTGGTGGAGGAGGAAAGAAAGGAGGAGAAGTGCTGCTTTTTAAACTTTCGAATGGCTCCACATTTCCTTGGATCCTACATCTTAGCACCTCCTATGTTCACTGATAGAATTAGGATGAAGTTCATCTCTCTCAGTACTGGGGGAGAATTTCAAGTTGTGATTTAATTCCTTAGAGCTCACCCCTTCTCTGTGGTTGACTTGTTGGGCCCTGCATCATTGGGAGTGCATCTTCAGGTTCCATTTGCTGTGGATAGGAAAGAAGCCACAGTGGTTGCCCAACTTGTGCCCACAGGCTCCTTGAGTCACTTAAACTTGTCTAGCATGTTCCCAGCAAAGGACTCAACTGTGCTATGCTGTGTGCACAAAGGTGGAATCAGCACCCCTGTACCTAGGGGGCAGCAAGTCCTACAGTTCGGGGGGGGGGTTTGCTGGCAAACCGCAAGGTGGCCTCACTTGTTTCCTGACCTTTAGCCACTCTCTTGTCTTTGGCTGAGAACATTTGGTGCCAGAACCATTTGCTACTTTTTTGCTTTGCTGGAAATGTCTAGAAAGGAAGGCAGAAATTGTTTTGCCCAACATTTAACCAAAAACAGCCCTACAGCCTAATAATACAATCTGATGGCACTGATTACAGAACCTCAAAGAAACTGTACTCCTGACCTAGGCAAGATGAAAATCAAGAAAGTATCCAAATACTCTATGCTAAAGTTTTAATATAGTCATAATAGTAAAACTGTACAGTTGGAAACTATCCAGGCTACATTAACTACAATAAATCCAAGTCAATAAAATATATCTATATATCACAATAAAATGTATAAATGGTGATCAATAAGACCTCACTCAAATGGTTTCGGTGTGTCCGGCCGGAAAGATCCGATCCGATCGTTCATTTCAAAAGTGCCATGTTATCAATGATTGGCAGAATAAGTATTTCCATGTAGTCACTGTATCACATTTTGATTGAAAGACGGTCATAGTTTTGCCAATTTCTGATCAGTCTTGAACTTTTCCCAAACGTGCTTTGACTAGACTAAGTCTTCTTCAATGGCAATGTCTACTAGCAGTCTCCAGTCCCAGCACAGGGATTAAATTGGCTCTACTTTCTCCCTTCAGTCTGGACAGTTTTCAACCATACAGTTTTACTATTATTACTATATTAAAATATAAGCATATAGCATTTGGATTCTTTCTTGATGTTCTGATATATTGTCGAATCCAAACAGGGTTTTGTTTCCTTTCCTAGGCAAGATGAAAAATGGGCAGGGATTCCATCACCAGTGAATTCAGGGAGTTAGCTTATCTTCTGTAACTAACATAAGGAGTAGCACTTTTCAGAATATCTTCCTACTCCAACTGAAAATATATTCATGCTATCCTAGTGTTTGAATGAACGTATACATTAAATTAGTTTCCCATGGTAAGGCATTTATTTGCAAAGGCTGGCTGGGGTGTGCTAGAAAACATTGCTTCTTAAGTAGGCAGGAACTAACTAGGTAGGTAGGTACACACACCGCTCTCTACCTGGGGGGAAAGCACACTCATCTCCAGATTTATAACATGCAATTCACTGGACTGGGACTGCCAAGAAGCAAATTTATATGTAGCTTCATCAGAGTTCAAATTCAGACCAAGCAACACTCTTTTTTCTTTGTATTTTGTGCGTAATACCATTTCTATAGCATTATTTGTGTTCACAGTAGTTCATATACATTATCTTATTTATTATTATACCTTGCCCCTCCAGTATACTACTGCTTCGGGTGGCTCACAATATTAACAAAATAGATACAATATAAAGAATACATTATCTTGTTATAGTCTTACCACAAACCTAGATAGTATTTTCTCCATACTGCAGATGGGGAGTGGGGGAGGCTGAAGCTGCCTTGCTTAAAGCCGGCAAGTTCATTACAGAGGAGAGATTTGAACCAGGGATGTCCTAATTCACAGCTCCAACTCTCAACCACTACAGCATGCTATGTCACACCATCTCTTATGCATTGTCATGAGTGTCTATAGATCACTTGCCTTGTGCTGCCTAGGGAAATCTGTCATTAACAGCTCTTGAAAAAAGTCTCTTTAGCAATTAACCCATGGGATGCTAAAGGGCCTAGAAATTTAATACTGGCGCTTTGGTATCGTTTCAGGCCTATATCGACTCAATACTGCAAAATCTGGTACAGAGGCTTGAAAAGTTGAATTTTCCCCCCAGCCTAGTCTGAAGTTACCTGCTCTTTCAATAGCTGTTCACAGGCTTCATGCAACGTTCCTGTTTTGGTTGAGACAAAGAGATATTGCTTCTGTAATGACTCCAGGTGCTGAAGAGCACTGTTAACATCATTCAATATAGCATCACACTGCTCTTCAAATCCAGACAGATAAGCCCTTGCCTGCCTAGAGATAGAAAGGACAGTTAAATACCAACGTACAATTTACACTGACTTAAAGATTCATCAGAACTAGCTTAACTAGCAAAGAGCATCTGCGCGCTAGTACTTGATTGTTCCCCTCACCCCAACCCCCCTCAACTCAGAGATCTCTCCACCCTCACTGCTGCTCCGCCTCCATCCAGTTGCTTCAATATCCCTCACCCCTCTTGGTCGTGGCTGCAGCGATGCAGGTGCCTATTGGCCAAGCTGCAGCCCCGTCCCCAGAGACCTCCACAACCTCACCCGAGCCCTGCTCCTCCCCACAGGAGCAGCAGCAGTTAACTGGGCCATTCCTCGCTGCTGCCACGGCTTCTCGTTCCCCTCAGGCCGCTGACAGGCCCAGGCCCGCACCTTGCCTACATGCCTCCCTCTGCCAGAGGCCTCAGTAGCCCCAAACAGCAGCAGTGGTTGACTGGGCCCTTCTTTGCTGCCAATAGGCGGCGCCCTGGCTGCTCATTCCCCTCAGGCCGCTGACAGGCCATCCTTCGCCCTTCCTTCTTTCTCTCTTCCCCTCCACTCGCTCTCCCCCTCCCTTTTCTCTCTCTCTCTCTCTCCCCCACCCCCCACACCTTCCTGAGTAAACCGGCCCGGCCCGCCGCCTTGCCTCCGCCCCCTGGCCCGGCCCGGCCCGCCGCCTTGCCTCCGCCCCCCGGCCCAGACCGGCCCCTTGCCTCCGCCCCCCGGCCCGGCGCCTTGCCTCGGCCCCCCGGCCCGGCCTGGCCCAGCGCCTTGCCTCCGCCCCCCGGCCCGGCGCCTTGCCTCCACCGCCACCCAGCCAGCCAATTATCCTGGGTGCGCCAGGACCAATCAGGCGCCCCCGCAGCCCAGCCAATCAGCTGGGCTGCCGGGACGCACATTCTAAAGGCACACCCAGGAGAATTATTCTAAATATAATCATATTTTATCTGTTCTTGCTTTCAACAGATTTTTAACACATAATAATCAGATCAATAATTCCAAAATGGCATCCTGATAAAGATGACATACTGACTGCCTGATAAAGAGTGTTGGCGTTGTTTATTATCTTTCTAATAAAAACCAAACAAAAATTCCAAGTTCTAACAAACAAAATTGAGGATTCTAACAAATGAAACTGAGGATGGAAACAAAGCATAATTCACATAACAATGAACACATGTTGTATGTCACCTCTAACTGTGCCAATGGACGCTACTTTTTTAATTTATTTATCATATTTATATACTACCTGTTATGTGTATCTTTATATGTTGAATGCCTCAACATTCAAAATATAACCATTGAAAAAAACAAGTTATGGTAGGAACTAGTATACCTACATTGCTTTCACTATAATCTTAATTGATAATTACCATCCTCACAAGTTAGCACACTTCAGCCTTAAATGTCTGCCATCTTGAATTGGGATGGTTGACATCATCACAAATTACAGTGTTGAGGTGCCCCTATGTGTAACTCAGTACAATTGAACAAAATTTGGTTCATATCAATTAGGCAGTCCACAAGTTAACCCACTTGTGTCTCAACTGTTCACACATCCACCATCTTGAAATCAGGGTGGATAACATCATCACAGACTATGTCATTGGTGCCCCTATGTAATCCTATAACTATTCCAAATTTGGTTCAAATCAGTAAGGTGGTCCACAAGTTAGCCCACTTGCGCCTCAAATGTTCACTAGTCTGCCATCTTGAATCAGTGCGGATGACATCATTACAAACTATGCCCTCGATCAGTCCCTACTGATAGCTGTTGCAAATTTGGTTCAAATCAGTTAGGCAGTTAATAAGTTAGCCCAGTTACATGTCAAACATTCATCCGTTCACCATCTTGAAAGGGGTGGATGACATCATCACAAACCATGCCATTGAGGTGTCCCCATGTGTCCCTACAACTGTACCCAATTTGGTTCATATTGGTCCAGGCACTGTGAAGTTTGGGACTCTCTCTCT
Source organism: Hemicordylus capensis (assembly GCF_027244095.1). Lineage (NCBI taxonomy): Eukaryota > Metazoa > Chordata > Lepidosauria > Squamata > Cordylidae > Hemicordylus > Hemicordylus capensis. The sequence continues at coordinate 194,163,890 of NC_069659.1, read as the reverse complement.
CTCTCTCTCTCTCTCATATAACTTTCCTTTAGGAACGTAGGCCAAAAAAGATATACCTGTACTTAGTCTCCTCATCTTGATCCATCTGGGTATGGAGCTGAGCAAACCATGAGAAAAACTAGAGCAAAAGAGGGAAGGCATCTATTGATTATAATGACCATAACACAAAGGGGGGACGACTAGAATATTATACTTTATATATTTAAATAAACAAAATAGAATTTTAGAGCTGGAAGGGTCCTTAACGATCTTCAAGTCCAACACCCTGCTCAGTGCAGGAAACTGCTACAGCATATCTGATAGATGGCTGTCTAGCCTCTGTTTGAAAACCTCCAGTGAAGGAGAGCCCATCACTGCATGAAGCAGACTTATCGATTGTCAAATAGCAATTACTGCAAGCAGTTACTTCTCGTGATCTAGACACAATGCCTGTTAATGCAGCCCAAGACTGCATTCAGGTTTTTTGTTTTACCAACTGCATCACTCTGCTGGCCCTCATGTTCAAGCCCTAGTCCACTAAGACACCTAGATCCTTTTCACATGTACCAAGCCAGCTTTCCCCCGCCCCCCATCCCATATTTTTCTTACTCAGATACAGGACCTTACATTCAACTCCGTTGAACTTCATCTTGTTGGTTTCAGCCCAGTGTTCAAGCATATCAAGATAACTCTTCTCTTAAACTAATACTTTTGAGCACTAGAAATACTGCCTTCCAGAATGAGAGAGGGTTTAATTATTATTATTTAGTTCTTACCTGCTGTGCTGTTTCAATTCTTTCATTCTCCATACCCAAAGCAGAGAACCCTTTCAAGAGGATATCCTCTGTGGATTCTGGCACTGTGGCTGACAGTGTTACGGTTAATGATTGTTGCCCGAGACTGCTTAAATCTTCAATGGGAAGCTGTTTTATAAAGAAATCAAAATTTTGTTGAACGATTATTAAAATAATATGTTTAAAATGCAAACTAGCTTCTTCACTGCTTATTTGCCCACATGTCACACAACAAAACAAAATCATTAGAAATAAGAAAACTATCCCTTTTGGGGGGGACAGAAAGAGCTAGAGAACTGCCAGATGCTGCTGTGCCCCGTTACAAATTCAATAGAAGTATTCTAGGTTTAACTTGCTGTTTGTTGGGTAAGCTAAAACAATACATACTGCATCGGTGTTCAAAGTCACTATTCAACCTTAATACATAGAGCTGGGCGAAGAATCAGGGCAGGAGCTTTGCAACATGGGGCAAGAAGATCTCCACTTGGGAGAGGATACCCCTCCCAATAATGTTTTTAGTATGTGGATGGTATAGTTTGAAGTAGAGATGTAAGGTTTATGGAAATTTTGAAGTCAGGGTGGGGGAGAGGGCCCTGCTTCTCATAGACTGTCAAAACAGTTTCAGAGAAGCAGGCAAGAAGTTCATGTGGGAGGAGGGAAACTGGCTTACATACAGTGCAGCACCCCACCAATTGAAGAGTGGGGCAAGCACATTCACTCCGTGCATCCCCAAACACCGTCCGAGCTTCTACCAAGCTTGCATAGGCTCCGTCACTACTAACTATTGTGTCATTGCTGCAGTGATGGGCCTCCTGTTATTCCCAGTGAGAAGCTTGTACCTGCAGGGATGATGTAATTCTTAAGAACCATAGCCTTGTAAGCTTTACCACATTTATATCCTGCTCTTCCCCCAAGGAGCCCTCAATAGAAGCAACGACATTGTTTTGGGCTTCACAGAATGAGTGTGCGTGCCCAACTCTTAGATAGTTGATAAGCCACTATCAACGTTATAAATAGTTATTTATTCATTCATTCGATTTCTATACCACCCTTCCAAAAATGGCCCAGGGCGGTTTACACAGAGAAATAATAAATAAATAAGATGGATCCCTTATTAAGCATTCTTGACTTAGTCTCCTCCAATGTCAAGCAAATACAGAAAGCGCTCACTTTCAGAAAAAGGGCGGGGAGGAGGGAAGACTTATTGAATACAGTTTTGCCACATGAAACTTAGACAGGAAGGCTGGTCTTGTGGTAGCAAGCATGACTTGCCCCCTTAGCTAAGCAGGGTCTGCCCTGGCTGCATATGAATGGGAGACGAGAAGTGTGAGTTCTGTAAGATATTCCCCTCAGGTGATGGAGCCGCTCTGGGAAGAGCAGAAGGTTCCAAGTTCCCTCCCTGGCTTCTCTAAGATAGGGCTGAGAGAGATTCCTGCCCGCAACCTTGGAGAAGCCACTGTCAGTCTGTGAAGACAACACTGAGCTAGATAGACCAATGGTCTGACTCAGGATATGACAGCTTCCTATGTCTAATCAGTCTCATTTTCCAAGCTTTCACTACCAGCAGTTTCTGCTGCTTCTGATTCTTTTTATTATATTAATGACTTATAAAAAATTAATTGTCTGTATTGAGACAAGCCTCTCTTCCTTTCCATATGTTCACTCATTTCTTGATCTGGTATATTTCCAAACATAGACCAGTTTTTGTCACATGCTACAGAAGATGGAGAAGTCTGAAGAAAGTAAGCTTGGCAGATTAAAGGCCAGCACACCTTTCCATATATGAATATATTTGAACACCTTTTTTAAAATTATAAATAAAATGTTTAAGAAAAATCATAATGCAATTTTTCAGAAAACAAAAAGAGTCCAGGGTGGGGGATTAAAAAACTGCACCCACCCCCACATTTTTCTTGCGTTTTGTTTGTTTGAGCTTCCACATCTCTAATTTAAAGTATATATTTATGAATTAATATCCCTGGTCAGTAGACAACACTTACCAATGTCAAATGCACAAACATGCCACCTGAATACCAACTATATACTGTACGTTACATGAAACCTTCTTAAAATATGAGACACACATCACTCATACCATCTCTAGCAAGATGTTTAATATTTAACAACTGCCCTAATGAGCATACTAAGATTAAAGTTTACTCCACATGTTGAACAGAAAGCTATGCAAAAGCACAGCAGCCTAGGTGGTTTGGCTCTAAGAATGTAATGTCAACATACCCCTTTCCAGGAGAATATTGAACAAGAGACAGAGAAAAAATTACACAAAGATACCCAAAGTGCTATAAGAAACTCCCATCCCCATTAGGGAGTGATATTTTAGGGATGTTCAGCATGCATAAAGTACAGGGTTGCACCACTGACCCACTGATCCCCAGGGCTCTCAAAGCTTTATAAGGAGTGAAGAGATGGACTCAAGGGTGAAGAGCTAGTGTCTTAGTTAATCACCCTTAATATTCATAAGCTTCATATATACTCCTGAATCCAGCACAAGCACCTTCAAAGACCTCCATGGCTTTGCCCCTCCCTACCTCTCAGCACATCTATTATTTCAGTTCCACCACCCTCAAAGGTCTCCTACTCCAACAATTGAATCTGTACTTTCTCCCTTTCAGCTCTTGATGCTTATGCGAGCTTGAACAACTTTGGTTTGAAGGCTCAACCTTGAACAGAACCAGGCCCAGTTCAGCTCGAGGTCAAGCCAACCGCCACTGGGCCGGTTTGGGCCCAGTTTGGGGGTGCTAGATACCATTAAATCTTTAAAAAGAAGATTGTCTTACCACTGAGGGCTTTGGCGGCCCTCGGGGACCCCGGGGGGGGGGCGCTCAGCCTTGAACGGAACCAGGCCCAGTTTGGCTCGAGGTTGAGCCAACACCCCCCCCCCGGCCAGTTTAGAGGTGCTAGATACCATTAAAATGTGTGTTTTTTTAAAATTGTCTTACCACTGAGGGCTTTGGCAACCTCGGGGGTGGAGCTGCGGCCATGGGGGCGGAGCTGCGGCCATGGGGGCGGGGTTCTCCAGCATCTCCACCTCCCCTCATCAGCCTCTCCACTCCGGAGTCTCCAGTGACTAACTCTGCCAGTTTCAGGGGGGTGTTTCAGCCCTGTTTGCATGCACGGTGGCTATTTTGGGGCCACCGTGCATGCGCATGGGCAATTTGCATGACCCAGTTACATAAATGGCCTGCACAAATGCATGGTGAGCCCCAAAATGGCGTGGTAGCCACATGTGTGGCAGCCCAAATAAAAGACACCTTCTCTATGAAGCCTTCAGCACAATTACTTGTTTCCATTCCCAATGGTAACTAAGTTTAAATAAATGCAATGAGCAATTTATTATTTATTTAAAACATTTATAATTCACCCCTCCAGTGCACTACTGCTTGAGGAGGCTCACAAGATTAGTGATTTGATATTCTCATATTTTTGCCATGAGAATATTTTATCTCATTTTTTTGCAAATTTTACCCTGTCTCCATTTCCCTTCCCTTTCTGTGTTGTCTTGTGCTGCTAAACTGTGCTTCGAGATTGAAAAAAGTTACCCAGGGGCAGCTTGACCTGCACAGAGCACCTGCACACTAGTACTGTATTGCTCTCCTCTCCCCCCACCACAGCCTCCTCAGCCCAGCAATCACTCCACCCTCACCCGAGCCCCACATTCCTCTGCTCCTGGCTCCTCCTCTTTGCGGCTCCCAACTGGAGCTCCAGCGCCCGCCCCTGCCTCGAGCAGCTGCGGTGTTGCCACCATCACCTCTTACTGGGTTCGACACCTGCGCAGCTCTGTGCTCCAGGCACCTCCAGCATGCCACACATGCGTCTCAGGCACCTCCAGCCTTAGCGCTTTATACATATGTACAGAGAGAGAGAGATAACTTATATGTAGAACGGTCTTACTTGGAGGGCCGTTCCCAGAAGGTGGTGCTGGGGGATGCCTGTTCCACCCTTTGATCTGTGGGTTGCCACAAGGTTCTGTCCTGCTTGCCATGCTATTTAACATCTACATGAAACTCCTGGAAGAGGTCATCCGTAGGTTTAGACTGAAGTGTTATCAGTATGCAAATGACACCCAACTCTATCTTTTAAATCTGCTGATACAAGGGAGGCAGCTGACATCCTGAACCAGAATCTTGAGGCTGTTCTGTGTTGGATGGGGGCAAACAAGTGGAAACATAATCCAGACAAGACGGAGGTGTTTAAGTAGTGAGGTAAATCTGGTCTTGGATGGGGTTTCACTCCTGAAAGATCAAGTCCATAGCTTGGGGAGTTCTGGATTCAACACTGTCCCTGGAGGCCCAGGTGGCAGCAGTCTCCAGGAGTGCAAGACCACCATCACTCATGAATTGGTCACATCCAGATTGGACTACCACAATGTGCTCCACATGGGGATGCCTTTGTTTGGAAGCTTCAGGTGGTCCAGAATGCTGCTGCAATGATGCTTGTGGGCACTAGTCACCACACAAGTATTACACCTATTCTGCAGCAGCTTCATTAGTTGCCAGTTTGCATCCAGCTGCCAGTTTGCTTACCGACACCCAAAGTGCTGGTTTTGACCTTTAAAAGCCCCACACAGCTTGGGCCCAGGATACATTCTGGACTGTATTCACCCATATAAATCTGCCAGCACCCTCAGATCATCCAATCGAGCCCTTCTCTTGGCCCTGCCACTGACAACAATCTGGTTAGCAGGGACCAGGGGTCGGGCTTTCTCCGTATTCTTTAAAAAGATTTAAGCTATATGAAAGTTAGAGAGCTGGATTTCGAACAAGCAGCCACAGGTCCAATTTTCCACTCGTGAAACTCGCCAAGTACAACTTGGGCCACTTACCATCTCTCAAAAAACCCTAATTTACAAGACTGTTCTTAGAATAAAGAGGCGAGGGAGCCACGCACACCCCCCACCCTGCTTGGCGGAAGGTGCCACAGAAAATGCAACGAGCAATAAACATGTTGTTTGCCCCCACACAGAGTTTCACAAATGATCAGGATTTGAACCCGGCTCGCTGCACTCTTCGCCTCGTCCGACCCCGGACAGTCAAGAGAAAAAGGGCGCCGCCGCCCCCTCTGCACTCACTCACCTCCGGCGGGGCTGGCTGGCAAGGAAAGGCCTCCCGCAGTTCCAGGACGGAGTCGCGCTGCCGCTCGCTGAGCGGTGCCAGCGGCCGCTGGAGCCGCTCCCAAAGGCCCAGCCGCTCTCGGGTCTCCCGTGCCTCACCGGTTAGCTCCGCCATCCTTCTCCAACGTAACCGGACAAGCTTCCCGGAGGAGGGCGGAAACAGGATCGCGCCGTAGGGTGACGTCACTTCCAGCTTTGACGGGAAGTGGCTGGCATTAAAGTGACGCCATAGATGTAAAAAAAGAAGAACGTGCACATAGCGCCCAACTTCCGAGTTCACTTCGACGTAATGTATGTGGTGAAGGAGACTGTAGCCCGCGAAAACTTATGTTAAAATAAAGGTGCTAGTCTCTAAGGTGCCATAGGAATGTTTGCTATTTTTAAGTAACACGACTAACCTTTTGAAAGTCATTTTTTAAATCTCTCCTGAGGTAGAAGTCACAATTGACCATAGAAAACGAAGTGGAAAGATTTTAGTTTAGCTGGCAGTATCATGTTCCAGCTCTTCCCAAAAAGTGACAGCAAAAAGTGATTTCCCAAAAATGTAACAGTCCTATTTCTAACTCGGGTCTTTGTGTAAAAAAACAAACAAACTGGGGGTTTCATTCATTATTAAACATTTAAAGGTATAATATGTCTGCGGGCAAATTAATGGAATATTGTTTAGACCACTGCGGCCAAATGTGCCATCACCAAGACCTTCATTCATTATTGAATCATTCTCTCCTAGGAGGCTTGGTTTTGTACTGACAGGTGGTATACTGTCATGGCCTTTTGTTTTGGCCAACTGCTCCCTGAATTAGGAAGATCCATGGTAGAGCTCATAATGTGAGCCCTTTGGGGACAGGGAGCCATCTTATTTATTTATTATTTCTCTGTGTAAACCCCCCTGAGCCATTTTTGGAAGGGCGGTATAGAAATCGAATTCATCATCATCATAAGCCAAGGGAACACCTCTCACACTCCACAACAGTGACTCGGTCATCTGTATTCTTCATCACTTTTCAGGATTTGAACCCAGGGTCCACCTCTCCCTACCACCAAATGTGGAACAAAGTTGGCAGAGCTTTAGGTTTCACCTGCTATTAGCAGTGGATCACCCTTCAATTCTCCTTTCCCTGAAGATACTGGAATATCTTCCTGTGGCTGAAAATAAGTACTGCAGCTCTCTCTCGCTCTCTCAATCTGCAGCATCACTTTCCAACAACAAGAACTCTTAAACTTAGCTCAGTCTGAAATCAAGGGGCTAAACTGATTCAAGTCCCTCTAGTCTGAGACCTAACAGTCTATGCTGTAGTTTAGGCCTAGGTATCAAGAATAAATGGAACAGAGCTAGTATGGTTAACCGTTCCAGAGGCATAGATTATATTTTCTTGAGGGCCTCTTTCCATATGAACATACTTGGGAGTTGAGGAATCATATAAAACTTTATCAAAATTAAACTGCTAAATGAGTAATGTACATAGATATGAAAGAAATATGCAGTCCGCTAGAGGAAGCTAAGCTTGAAAAACAAGTTTGAGCCCCTTACTCAAACTCACTTGTGAACCTGGTTTTGAAAAGAATTCCCACCATTCTTTTGCCTTCCAAAAGAAGTTCCATTTTGAACTTTTATTAAGAGTGGAGACTTTACCCTATAAAGAACTGACCAAAGTCTAGTTTAGGCCCAGTACCTCAGGAGACTGGGCAAGGTTGTTGCCTGGAGTGGCATAATAGTGGAGGTGGCAAAACACTCACCAGTGTCTCTACTGGCCCATTGCCACCATCCACTCCCTCCTGGTAGCCCACCCCCATCCTTCTTTTCCAACCACCAGCACTGTTCTCCTTCTTCCACTAGTGAATAGAAGCACCCTCTGCTGCACACAACCATGAAGTACAGATGGAACAGCTGACAGGGGCGCAGGGAAGGTCAGGCTGGTCTCTTTCTCCTCCCTCTCCTACTTTCGCATTTTCAAAAATCAGAAGGGAGGGGAGCAGGAGGTCTGGAGGAAGAGTGTTGAGTGCTGAGCTAGGGAAGAGTGATGGAGTCTGCATGCTGCAGGGGGCGGGTGGGGAGCAGTGGTGTCTCATTGCACTGCTTCAAGCATCAGGGGAGCTTGGACCTGCCCTGGCTCAGTCCAGACTCTGTAATCAGATAGAAAAGCTCAGCAAGATAAACGACCAGTTCTCCACTGCAGCAGACAAGACCCAGAATCAAGCATGATCATGTGTGCCTTGCTCCATCTTCCTGCCATTGATTATAAATATGAAATGTTAGAATAGAAAGATTGACCTGTGACCACAAAGGCTTGTAGACTGAGACAGACAGAAAAAATCAAGCTCACCCCTTTGCTCTAGTTGATTGCCATACATAAGGTAACGGAACAAGCATTCTCCTTAAGTGTGACTAGTTCAAATTCAAATTCAAAACCTGGGTGTGGAGATACATTAGATGCATCTAAAAATCCCAAACAATAGTAAAACTTTAAATGTGTTTGAAAGCTGTTCCAAAAGCTGATATATTTTAACTTTATTGCAAATTACCATGGAAAATAAAATGAGAAATCCACATTAAGAAGGAGATCTGGGCATATTCTTCACACCATCTGCTGGCAATCCACAACAATCCATGAAACAAACAATGGTGAAACAACAGTCTTTTTTCTAGTTAGAAAACATGGAGTATGAAAAAAGGCCGCTGCTTCACAGATTGCTGCCACAATCTGGCAGCAGGTTGTGTTAAGAATATAAGACAATGTCTTAGTTCTTAGTTTTGATTTCCCACTTTATTTTTCATGGTAATTTTCAATAAAGTTAGAGCATCTGGAAGAGCCCCGAGCCTCATCCAGTGAGTCAGAGGAGAGACTTGTCAGAACTGGGAGAAGTAATTGCCATGGTGACTGTGGTGAGTGCATGTCTAAATTCTTGGGCAAATGTGCCAATTGCTTTGAAAAAGCACAGTGCAATACATTTTGAAAAACTCATCACTACTTTCCTGAATCCAGAGCTTTATTAGATTTTAGGGAGAGAGATAATTTTGCAAATGTGAACTACCTAGTATTCAGCCTAAAGTTTCACCATCTCTCCCTGCAGCCATTAAGTTTTCAGCAACTTGCTGGCTTCTTCATTTCACCCTCCACCTCCTGCACGGAGGCAAAGGAGTTCAGCTCCTCTTGCAGCACAGCCATCTGAGACATAATCTTACTGATTGCACTTTTGATTGTGTTCTGCTGGAGCTTCAGTAGATTGTTCTCCTCCCAAATAATTTTGTTCCCTCCCTGGAGAGTCTGGAGAGCCTGTTTTTCTTCCAGCAGTACTTGATTTTCTCTAAGGAGGAACAACACAGTTTGGTTCAGTTTCTGGACAGCTTCAAGTGCCTCATTCTCCTCTAATGATGAAAAGGAGATTTTATGTGTTCCCTGAACTGCCAAAGTCCTGCTCTCCTCTTGGATTTCTTGGGCAGCTTTTACTGACTGGACTGCTGCAGTCTTGTTAGTTTCCTGGATCGCAGTTGTGGTGTTGTTTTCTTGGGCTGAGGCATCTTCCTTTCCTAATAACGGAGCAGATTGCTTTTCCTTCTGGATGACTGGGGTGGATTTCTTCTCCTCAGGGAAGACTTTCAAAGCTATATTCTTTTCCCGGAAGAGCTGGAGGGCTTTATTCTCTTCTCGGATAACTTGAAGGGATTTGTTTTCCATACCACACTGGAGTCCTACAATGGCTGGGAGGGTTGCTAAAGGCTTATTTTCTTGCTGGAGGACTTGCTGGAGATTCTCATCATAGATAACCTGAATGCCCTTGTTTTCCATCCGCAGGCACTGGAGTGCTTTATTCTCTTCCCGGAGAACCCTGTTTTCCATTCGGAGGGCTTTATTCTCTTCCCAGAGGGCTTTGTTCTCTTCCCAGAGGGTCCAATCATTATGAGCCTTCTTGCTGCACTGTCTCTGGTGGGCTTCTGCAGAGGAAGCGAATGCTGACTGAATGTAGGTTTCATTCACCCATTTGCCATCTAGAAAGACAAACGTGTCATCACTCAGCTTGACACGTGGCGGGATGTAATCCATTTCCCCCTTCCAGTGGCTGTGTCTAAAAACAGATTGAGGGGCTGTGTGAAACAAAGAAGTCCAAATAAAGCAATGACCTGTTAGTAGTTCAACAACAACATTTCATTCCAAGCGGTGTAGAACTTTGAAATGAGTACTGTTAAAGGAGTAGACAAGGAATCAAAATATGTTCCATTTAGTTATAAAGTTTAAGACAGTGCTAGAAATTAAGCAAGGAAACAAAGGAGGGAAACTTCTCAAGGAAACCTCTGTGCAGTCACTGTGGTATGTATGTCAGCACAGTCAAACAACATTTTCATGTCCTCCTTGTGAATCTCTTGGTGGCTTCCATTCTCGAATGAATTTATAGAGTGACTTATAGGTTGGTTCTTGACAGTAACATCCTGCACAGTTTTGAGTCAATTTTGATACTACCTAAGTAGTAACTGCAAATTATATAAACTGTTCTTGCTCCTAATTTGTAAATTGTCTTTGGCTCTCATCTATTAGCACATTTTCTGTTCACTTTACAGTATGTATCACCAGAATGCAATTCACTTCTCTTTCTAAAATGTGATAAGCTTGTAAGGGCTCTGCCCCCTTCAACACTTTAAAAGGGGAAACCCTGGAGGGGTGATTCAATTGGCACTGGATTAAGCACTTTCCCTCCAATCCTATTTAGCATTCTAGTCTCCTTAAAAGTGGCCAGAGCTCTTAAAAGCTTCTTGCCTCCTGGACTTGAAGGGGAAATTGGTATCCCCAATACAAGTCTCCATCACCACAAGGTGTCAGGGACTCAATCAAGCAATTTCCCCAGCCTGCTTTCTTCCCCACACTGCTCCTGGCTCAGACCTCATTCAGGAAAGGGGCTGGAGCTCAGTGGTAGAGCACCTGCTTTCCATACAGAATCTCCAGCACCTCCAGGTAGGACTGGGAAAGACCCTTGTCAGAAATCTTGGAGCAGCTGCTGCTGGTCAGTGCAGATAACATTGAGCTAGATAGACCAATGGTCTGACTCAGTATAAAGGAGCTTCACTCATCAATTTGTTTCAAAAAGAAAAGAAAAAAGTTTCTTTTCTTTTACATTTACTGAGGTTTTTCGGCATACTTAAAGAGTCCCCTGAATATGCATAAATCACTACCTTGTTTATGGGTGGCCCTTTTTCATTGTTCAGGCATGGGATTACCAGGTTTGGTAATCCAAGGAATGAGGGCCAAACAAGACATTCCCCTTAACACATCAACAGACACACTTAAACCTGGACGCTCCTATTATTAAGCAACAAGAAGGTGCAGGGGGTGGGGAGAGGCAGATCAGGACTGCAGAACACAGTGAGCGGGGGTAACAACAACAACAACAATTTATATACCACTTTCCAACAAAAGTTTCCAAAATGGTTTACACAGACGGGGCGGACAATTGGGCAAATGGGTTCAAAGAACCTGGGCCACCACCAATCAGGGGCCATGAGTGTGACCCCAGTCACGCCCCCCGCATCTAGACGCAGGGGGCATTATTTCGGTGGAGCCAGAATTGGCTAGTGCTGCATTGGCAGCGCGGCCAGAGTGACTCTCCCTGCCATTAAAGCAGGGAGAGACACTCCTCATCTTGCTGCCAATGCAGTGGGGCCGATCGATCTCCCTCCCAAACGGGGCCGCGCAGCCCTTTTTAGGAGAGAGATCAACCTTTGCTGCATTGGCAGTGCAGCCAGAATGGCTCTCCCTGTCACTCCAGCCCACTCCAGCCCACACTGCCCAACGCAGTGCGGGCCAATCTCCCTTCCAAAAGGGGGCACGGGGCCCCGTTTGGGAGGGAGACCATGTCCGCCATGTCTGAAGTCAGATGCACGGGCATGGCTAGCTGGGCCCCTGCAACTGACATCAGATGCAGGGGGCAGGGCCATGGGGCCACAGCGGCAGCCCCACACGGACCACCGCCAGCCTCCCTACGCTGCTGTACACAGATAAATAATAAATAAATAAGATGGATCCCTGTCCCCAAAGGGCTCGCAATCTAAAAAGAAACATAAGATAAACACCAGACAGTCACTGCAGGTACTATGCTGGGGGTGGATAGGGGGGCCAGTTACTCTCCCTCTGCTAAATAAAGAGAATCACTATGCTAAAAAGGTGCCTTTTTGCCAAGTTAGCAGGGGTTAAAAAAGAGGTTTTGTGCCCTTCACTAGTGCCACAGATGGGCTGTAATTTGCTCATGTTGCAAGGATATAACTGCATCCTTGGATATAAATAGTGGAAATACAATGTATATGTTTATTAAAAAACACTTACTACACTATTGAAGTGAACTGTAGAAAAACTCTAAATGTAACTGACCAACCATGTGTCTGAGTAGTGACCATATGCTCATACAGTTGATGTCTCCAGGACAGAGATCTCAGACCTGTGAGGAGCCTCTGCTGAGATGAGATACTGAAGAGCTATGCCTGAAGTACAGAGCTACATTTGGCTGAAGAATCACTGTACTTACTTGTTGCCTTTTTTAATAAGTAGTCTTAGTAGTTTTCTGTTCTCCTTTCACTTTCCAGATCCTCTTACTTTACATCAGATGTGGCATGTACAATGGAGGGAGTGTCCTTGGTGTTTCCACCACCTTTCCTTCCTTCAAACTGATTTATAAGGCTGCTTGCTACTACAGCAGCAACCTGCATGCAACAAAAGGCAGGCGTGTCAGCCCCATTGTGACACCCAAGTCGCATCTAAGCACACCCAGAACACAACCAAGTGATGAAGGAGGGAGGTAAGGATTTTTTTTAGTCTGGCTGGACTTAAGTGGGGTGCAGAGTCAAGAGTTTCCCAGTCATTGCTTCTGAGGGTCATTATAGAACAGAATATAATATGTAGGTGTCTTGACTCTGAGATGAAACCCTGTGGCAGTCATTGGCTCAGCCCATTTTCCCACTGTGAATGGGAATAATGGTCTAATTAACAGACTATTCTGAACAAGAAGGAAATAATTGTTATAAACATGTACACTATTGTTACTCCTTATATCACTGATTTTGGTGTTTTTTTAAAAAGTGGTTCTTACAAGTCCTAGTTGTGCCACTAGTCATTATTCCCAGGGAGAGCGTCAGCGTAGTGTACATTCAGCCAATGGGTTGCAGCCCGGAAGGGGGTCTCAAACTGATCTCAGGTGGGTCGCAGCATTGCTGACACTGCCATTTTACCATGGCCTCTTGGCCCTGTGGAAGGACTATCCAGTCTTTAGGCTACTACTGCACTCCCTGTCTCCCTCCTTTCTCTGTTTAAAAATGAGCGCACACTTCTGATGCATGGCTGTCTCTCCTCCTGTTAGTCTAGATAGAGGGAGGAGAGGAGGCAGGCCAGAACAGTGTGAAACCCAGAACAAGAAGAGAAGAACAGACAGGGTGCCCACTCACTGCCCAGTAAATTGGATTTCCTCCCACTCTTGAGTTCAAGGGGGCTAGCCCAGGTTCTACAATGGTGGCAGCAGCAGTGCACTTTTGAGTGCCTCACCACCTATAACTTAGACTTGCTGTAGCTATGTGCTCATCTTGCTCTGAGGCAAAGGGAGGGGAGAAGAAAAAGAGGCTGGGGAGCTGCCACCATCCAGCTCCTTGTCCCAACTGAAGAGTCCCCTTCCCCCAACTGCCACCACAGAGCAGCCAGGGACTAAGGGTGTGCACAGGTTTGGAACTGAACCGGTTCGACTTCGAGCCAGTTCAGTTTGACAGTTTGGGGTCGAGCTGAACCACCCCGGACCGAACCCCCCACCCCACCCCCAGCTGTTTGGGGGGTTTGCAGACCAAATAGTAAAAAAATAATTATCTTTAAAAAAAATTTCAACTTATCCCCTCTGTGGGGCTTCTCCGAGGTCGCGGTGGGGGGGGGGGGTTCCATGGAGGTTCACCTTCCCCCTGCCGGCCTCCATTCTTACAGCCATCACTCGGTTTACAGCCATCACTTCAGCCCTTTCCAGGCCTTCCGGCACGGTGGCCATTTTGAAGGCCATCACACATGCTCAAATGGCCCCATGCCGGGGCAAAGACCCAGAAAGGGCTGAAGACTGCCAAACCGGGCGATGGCTGTAAGAACGGAGGCTGGCCGGGGGAGGGGGAACCTCTGCAGACCCTCCCGCCCCCTCAGAGAAGCCCCACCCACAGAGGGGGTAAGAGGGGGTAAGTTGAAAAAACCTTTTTACTATTTGGTTTGTGAACACCCCCGGACCAAACTGGGGGGTTCGAGGGAGTGCCGGACTGAACTGGCCCGGTCTGATTTGGGTCCGGTTCAAACTCAAACTGAACTGGGCCAGCCAGTTCCGTGCACTCCCCTACCAGGGACCATCTTGCTCTGAGGGGAGGAGAGAGGAAGTCAGACTAAAGCGCATGTAAAAATGTAAATGTTTGGCTTGATTTATTGTCCTTTAAGTTTTTTGTAAACCGCTTTGAGATGTTCACCTGAAAAGTGGTATATAAATACAAAATAAATAAATAAAATGCGCCCACTTTGCCCCAGTACACCCTGGACCTCCATTTGACACCTGGTGAAGGTGGCCGCAGGAGAGTGAGCTGTTGGCCACCTGCTCAAACCAGCCGACATGATGTGAAGTTCTAATGGATGGTAGGACTTCCAGTGCCACTTCTGTGGACCCATAAGCAGTGGCGCTGTTTTAGAGAACCAGCAGTAGCACGTCCAGCATCACCATATTTATTTCCATTGTCACAAATGGAGGGAAGTGTGGTCATGCTGGTAGCGCTATCTCTGGTTTTCTACCATGATGCCACTGCTTCCAGGTCAGCAGCAGTGGCACCACAAGTCCTATCAAGTCCTACAAGTCCTCACCCCTGCACTGAACAAGATTACTGCATTTGTCTGCCAGGATGTAACCATGAAGAGATTGTTTCTGTGATTGGAAGGTTTGTAACAATCTGCTGTGGAGAGTGATTGGTGAATGGTGAAAACATGTTTTTGTATCATTAAGGATACTGCTGCTAGAATTCCAAGGACCCACTGCTTAGGTAGACTGCTCCTTGCTGCTCTACAATGTGAATCAGGCCATAAGAGAAATATGAGAATCTCGATATAAACAACAGTATTATACTGGCATAGTCATGCCTGCATAGTTAAGATGAGGAGTGCTTTCAACATTCCACCATTATAAGCCCTGAACATTCTATTGTTTATAAAATCAAAAGTATCCACCCAAAAACATGCATTTTTCAGCTAGGGTACAAGAGACCCCCTCCATATTTGGTACAATCTGTTGCATAATGGCTGAGATACAGCAGTTTAAGTTATAACTACTAAAAAGAGAGGTTAAAGTGTTGGCAATCTTTTTTCAACACAGATAATGTATATTTTTAGGCGACTTTATAGTAGGCTTATGAGATCACCCGGCATTTCGTGTTTCCATGTCTCCCCCCCGCCGCCCCTCCAAATCAACTTTGCAACACCTGGACCAATATGAACCAAATCGGGTACAGTTGTAGGGACACATAGCTACACCTCAGCGGTGTAGTATGTGATGACATCATCCACCCCAATTCAAGATGGCGGATGCATAAACATTTGAGGCGCAAGTGGACTAACCTGTGAACCGCTTAACCAATTTGAACCAAATTTGCCACAGTTGTAGGGACACATAGGGATGCCCCAATGGCATAGTTTGTGATGATGTCATCCACTCTGATCCAATATGACAGATGTGTGAACATTTGAGGCACAAGTTCGCTAACTTGTGGATTGTCTAACAAATTTGAACCAAATTTGCTACAGCTTTAGGGACACATTTGGATGCCTCAGTGGTGTAGTTTGTAATGATGTCATCCACCCCAACTCAAGATGGTGGATACGTAAAGATTTTAAGCGCAAGTGGGCTAACTTATGAACCGCCTAACTGATTTGAACCAAATTTGCTACAGGTGTAGGGACACATATGGATGCCCCAATGGTGTGGTTTGTGATTATGTCATCCACCCCGATCCAAGATGGCAGACATGTGAACTATTGAGGCACAAGTGCACTAACTTGTGGACTGTCTAAATAATTAGAACCAAATTTAGTACAGTTGTAGTGAGTGACACACAGGGACACCTCAATGGTGTAGTTTGTAATTATGTCATCCATGCGAGCCAAGATGGGGGATGCATTAACATTTGAGGTGCCAGAGATCTAACTTGTGGACCTCGATTGTAGGGATAGTGAAAGGAAAATAGGCAGATTAGTTCTTACTAGAACAACTTGTTAAATGTTTGGTATCTTTTTAGCATTCCCGAAAAATTCAGATCCATACTGGACTTGTGCCTTTTACTGGTTTGAAAAACATCAAACTGGTGATTTTTGAGTAATTATTGTTCAAAATCCCCATAACAGAGCTGCACCTAGGTAATTTTGGAGCCTGGACCTAAAGGCCTCCCTGTCACCCCTGCATTATCCCCCTACACATAGCATTATTACACACAGGATTGTTTTTAATGAAAGGCAGTATATAAATTTAACAACAAATAAAAATAAATAAATTGTCCCCCTACACACACACACAAAATTTTTAACATGTGGGTTCTTGAGGGCACAAACAGCAACTGAACTCACAATAATGTAAGGATGTAAAACAAGCATATTTATGCAAATATGCACTAGAAGAAACATTTCAGCACGCAACTTATTCATATCCCACATATTTCTTTCCCCAGATGTTTTTTGCATCTGCCCCTTTCTTTCACCTCCACTAAAAGAGGGCAGCAAAGCCCCTCAGAAAAGCTTGAAATAAATTACTAGAAAGTAAGCTCATTGATTTCACTGGAGCTTACTTCTGAGTAAACACACAAAGGAATCAGGACCAGCAGAGATACTAGGCAAGAAGGTGTGTTCTCTTTCCCCCTTTCCTCTCAGCCCCTCAGCAAAGCATAGAAAAATTTATTTATTTATTTATTATTTATTTAGCACATTTTTATACCGCCCTAACCCAAGGTCTCAGGGTGGTTCATAACAAATAATAAAAACAGTTTAAAACAAATAATAAACAATCAAAAGTTAAAAAGTTAAAAGCTAAAAAGTTAAAAAGCTAAAAGGCCTGGGTAAAAAGATAAGTCTTTAGACCCCTTTTAAAAGCCGCTAGAGATGGGGAGGCTCTTATTCCCATGGGAAGCGCGTTCCAAAGTCTCGGGGTGACAACAGAGAAGGTCCATCCCTCAGTGGCCACCAAATGACATAAAGGTAGCCACAGACGAGCCTCCCCTGATGAATGTAGTGGACGATGGGGATCATGCAGAAGAAGACGCTCTCTTAAATACCATGGGCCCAAGCTGTTTAGGGCTTTATAGGTTATAACCAGCACTTTGTATTTTGCCCGGAAACTTACCGGCAGCCAGTGCAACTCCTGTAATATATGAGTAATATGGTCTCTTCGAGATGAGGGGGAAAACTCCATTTATTTATGTTTACTTCTAAGTAAACATGTAGAGGATTAGGACCAAGGACTTTGTGCCAGAAAATTCCAAAGAGCTGCAGCACCTAAAAACCATTCCTACCCAGCACCAAGAAACCATCACTCTGCTATAGACTGCTTTTGAATACAGCGGTTCTACAGCAGGGTCAAACTGCCTGTGGATATAGAAACTTCACTTGACCGTATGAAATGAAGCCTCTAACATTTACAGGCATTTTGACTTTTATGTAGAGCTTCCATGTTCAAGGACAGTCTACACCAGAATGATGACTTCATGATGGTGGGGGGGGGGATGGTTTCTGGGATTTCCTTGCTGCACTTCTTTGGGGCTTTCTGAAAGTACCTAGCTGACCACTTTGAGAAAAAGGACCTTGGACTGGAGTACACATGACTTTTCCAGCAGCATTTTGATAACTGAGCTTGCAGTTCCACATGCAGACCTTCAAGGAAATAAATTATTATTATTATTATTATTTATTCACACAGTCAGACAGGTGTTATTGACTGGTTTGTTTTATCCAGACATCGAGTCCTTCCCAAGGACCTGGGATGCCAGAATTTTATTGTCAATGTTGTTATAGATATCGTCGCAGAATATAGGCTGTTCCCAGTAAAGCTGCTTTTTGTAATTGGCTGATGGTGATTTCGGTGACCCCTATGGTGTTGAGGTGCTCTTCAAGGTCTTTTGGAACTGCACCCAGGGCGCCAATTACCACTGGGATTATTTTGGTCTTTTTCTGCCACAGCCTTTCAATTGCAATTTGTAGATCTTTGTATTTTGTGATTTTTTTCTATTTCTATTTTTTCTATTTTTAAATGTGATTTTAAATGTGGTTTTGGCCTGGTCTTTTAACTTGTTGAACTTCAATCAATCAATCATCTTTATTACAGTCCAAGACCAGCATAAGAAAGTGTGAGGCAGTAATTGTGAGGAGTACATACATTAGGACAGGATAGATTATGAAGCGATAAAAGCATCTCACATTAAAATTACTACATTAACGTTATTACATTAACATTACTATAAACTATAATTACAATAAAATGATTACTATAAAATTACTAATAATTACTAGAGGTTATAAACTATAATTACTATAAAATGCTACTCTGTTGTGAGGACTGTTAAGCTACTACCACAGTTCAGCTTAAATACAGTAAAATGTATTAAAATAGGGAGAGTACAGAGGCAAAAGTATGAGTACAAGATCACTACATTTATATTCAAAGTTGTATGCAACTATCTATGAGAGGATAAAACATAAAATATTTAAACTATAGGAAGGGGTGACTAAAATATGTAGGACAGGATAACTAGCTGAGAGCGAAGCAAGAAAGCAAAATAGACAGTGGCTAAAATCAGTACAAGACTAATACATGGTTATGGACTGGCAGTCAGGGCCTGGTGGATCTTGTATGCTGCCGCACAGAACTTGGCAGTGTTATACGTAAAGGCCCAATCTTAATCCGAAAGCAGCATCCTGATGTAAACTTGACTCGGGTGGCCAGGGTACTTGAGAAGCAGTGGAAGTATAAGCTTGTTACGACTGTCCTTATAAAAGGGGCAAGAGGGGAGTACATGCTCTGTGGTTTCTAGCTCCCCGGTGTCACAGGGGCAAAGTCTTTCCATGATTGGTAACTTTCTGTATTTACCTTCCAGCACTGCAGAGGGGAGGGCATGATGACGGGCAAGAGCGAAAGCACTCCTGTGGCTTGGGATTTCCAGCTGTGTCAGGTACGCAGCGGAGGAGATGATGAATCTGTCTTTCCGAGGACAGGAAGCCATGTGCCCTGCCAAGGTCAGCCTGGCACTCAGTGTTCAAAATCCCCTGTTTGATGGCCATTTTTGCTGTCAAAGCCCATAGCAAGTATGAGGGGCTGGGAGAAGGCCAGTAGCACCACTTTATTCTTTACACTTTATTCCAGACTGCCCGTTTTCAAGAGGATTGGAAATTGTCCTGTAGAGTCAGAGGGGCCAGGCCCCATGGGCTGAGAGCTAGTTTGAGCCAGTGGTTGAGAACGGTCATCCACACCCGGGTCTCAGCTTTTATCACCATCTTGGCTCGTCCCCCCTTGTTTAACTTTATTAGTCTTATTTTACCTTGTATCTATTTTGTTAATGTTGTGAGCTGCCCCAAGCAGTATTGTACTGGAAGGGTGGGGTATAAATATTTTAAATGGATGGATGGATGGAGCTTCAGGACTGCTGGGCATTGTTTTTTTGCTTCCAAAAGAAAACTGGACTATCAACTCAATGGAAAGGGGAAGTATGTTGACTGCACTTCTAGCCTCTCTCTTAATCTGCACGATGAACTCTTCCCCCTGCCCCAGCTTACATTGAGGCAATTCACAGATCTCCTTCTTATCATCTCCTGTTTTTATTCAGAGGCAACAAACAAGCAAGCACTTCACCACATCAGAAAAATGTTATAAAACTCTCAGTATGTCTCTCCCCTCCCCTGCCCCTTGGGTTAACTCACAGCCTTCCCTCCCTCTTCCCATTTTCTTTCAGAGGTGAAAAACAATGCCGAGCAACAATGCTCTCGTGGGGCAAAGACATGCCCAGGCATTACTTGCTCCCAAACCAGGAAAAAAGACCAGCTTTTCCACTCCCTCCTTTCCAACAGATAAGAACCACATGTAGGGTGGGGGGAGATTCTAGTGCTATGATTGGATAGAAGCCTGGGACTGAGTGTGGACACAGCAATAAAGAAGAGGAGAGTGGCTGGGCTGCCGCCGCCCAACAAAAACAGATTCGGTTGTACTGAAACGGGTCACAAGGTTGCCACACTGGTTTTTTTCTAGCCAGACTGGCTATTTTAAAGTCGCTTGGTTTCAATAAAAATTGTTTGGGTTTTACTGGGTTTTTTCACAAGCCAATGGGTGCCCAATGAAAAAGTCAAAAAAACCAGAGCCGTCCTCCCCGTGACCTCATCACGACATCACATCACATGACAGACAGACTCACAGCAGCAGCCACCAAGCGCAGGCCTTTTAATTTTCCCTTTCCTTCGCCCCCACCCCCTTGCACACATGCTGCCTGCCGCATGTACTCCTCGTCCCAGTCCAGCCTCCTCCGTTTCCCTGCCCCCACAGCCAGCCAGCCCTTAAATTCCGGCTCCGCCCCACAGGCCGGCCCTCTTGGCCCCAGCCAGCCCTTAAATTCTGGCAACGCTGGCCTCTCTCTTGCTGCGTTGCCGCCGTGTACTGACTGTTTTAGCCCCAGCCTGATTCCTTATCCCGCGCGCGCTTTGTGTCTCTATGAGGAGCGGATCCTACCCTGAGCCCCCAGTGCTCCCTCCAGTCCAGCCTCTTGAGCACGCAGGCACGGCAAGCATGTGCGTCCGTCCCCCCACCCCACACCGCTGGCAGCGGCTGCTGCCAAAGCTGCTCAATGCATGTGCGCATGCGCAGATCGACCGCCGCCACACACACATCCCGCGGCCGGATCAGATCAGCTGGTGACTGTAATTTGAGGTGGAATAGGGCATGCATCTGGGTGGAGGAAAATGGATGATTTTTTTAAACATGATTTACATTGGGTGCTAATTGATTGTGTTGAATAATATACCTGTTCTGGCAGTCTTTCGTGTTTGGCTTAATTTGGGTTATTTCTGGAACTTCTTGGGGTTTTTTTGGATTTTCAATCTGGCAACCCACTCCACACAGACTGTGCAGGAGGTGCAAGGATCCTCGACCTGGAGGACGGGGGGAAGGGGTGCCCCTTCTACTATGCATGCAATCTAGACCACTGAGGCCCTTGTGGCAACATAAAAATAAATGACTGATGGGATATCTTGGTAATAATCTCTTATTAACAGTCAATCACTTTATTATGGACAAAGACCAGAAACAGGAGAAAAAGTAACATACTACAACAAATCGAAACATACTATAACGGTAACAAATCAAAGACTGAAACCAAATAGTTTATAAACCACAGATTAATTTCCATAACTATAAATAATAATTATTTTTATATTAACTCCGTAGCTAGAAGCCTGACCGATCCACATTTACACTCACCAAAGTATGCGGTTACATGTTCCCTCTAAGGTGCGCGGCTGCGCGCCTGTGCACAAAATCCCAGGCCTCCCCGCAGAGCAGTTTCTAGCAGCTGTACAGCCCTCACTCTTGCCCATGCTGCAACAGGCTGCTTGTGCCTTTTTCTGCCCCTTTCCCCTGCTGCCCATGCGACGCACAAGTTTCTGCTGTCCCTGGCAAGCCAGGGGAGGGGCATACCGCCGCCACCTCCCCGCCCCCAACCCAGCCCGCTTTCCTCCTCCTCCCTCTTTCTCCTCCCACCTCACCTCTGCCTGCGGACAGATCCCATTGAAAGTCTCACAAGAGTCCAAAGTCACCTCTCGCGAGATGTGGAGGTCTCGTAAGAGTCGGAGCCGGAGCAAGGAGGAGGAGATAGAGGTAGCAGCCCGGCCGGTAGGAGGATGGAGGCAGCGTGTGCGCGCGCTGCCCAGCTTGCCGAGGGCAGCACAACCAGGGTAGGTGCTAGTAAGGATTGGGCCACGGCCGGGAAATGCCACCAACGTGATGTGGGAGGCAGAGCGCAGGATGGCGTGGAGGGCCCGGCAAGAGCAGAGGCAGCACCTGCATGGATCTCCGTGGCAGTGAGAGAGGGGAGCTGTCGGGGGAGTGGGACGTGAAGTGGTGAAAACTGATGGGTGGAGAGAAGGGCTGATCGAGGCGGTGCCCTGATATGGAGCATACGTTTGGGGAAGGGAAGCCCCTGGGAGCGCCAGACCCTCTCTGAGGGGGGATGTGGAAAAAGGGCTGAAGGTGGGGATCAGAATCAGGATGCGGGCGGGCTGCTCTCCCCCTGTGGAAAGGCAGACCCTCCTGCTGAGTGAAGGATGCTGCTTCACAGTGACCAAAATAGTGCACCTCTTCTTCCCTTTGCCGCCCCTCCCCACCCGCCTGGAGGTGGAGCTCTTCGGTTTGTACACCAGCAAACAGGCCTGTACAGACCTGCATGTGCCCTGTCACTGAAGCAACTTTCTCTTTCCCAGACTCACTGTAGTTCTGGGATTGCACCTATCTCTTGCCTGAGAGTAAAGTAGCTCTGTGGTAGAAAAAGTACTTCAAGCCCCAACACTGATGTAACCCTGATTCAATTAAAAACAACAAAAACCCTTTTCTCTCCAAAATACATGTAATTCACATGTAACAAGGACAGTTGTGAACAAGAACCATGGCGTCTGAATTGGAGAACCTAAACCCAAGGGCCAGAATAATGACATTCCAGTTTTTGAACAGAGGGGTTCAAAAACTTCAGCCATTGCATCATATACATAGAGTCCCAGGGAGCTCATAGATTGGCAAAGGTAAAAGAGAGAACACACAATGATTGTAACTCTTGCGGGGTGGGGGAGAGGTGGTGGCAGACAACTTGGAAGCCTGTCATCAGCATCATTGAGAAATTAGAGTGTGGGCTGTTCTGCTGATGTGGGTGTGGCTATGAGGCGGGCTGCAGGGAGCTAGGTGGGCTGGCATGGTGCTGAATTTGCAACTACACCATTTGTAGTTAGGACCCTGGCAGCATCAGCTCTTGCCTGCAGTGTCTCAGTGACCACTGGGGGGTTTTAGGGTCATGGATAAAAGTGCTGGATTCCTCCCCTCTTTGTTCTTCCAGTGTTAATCTCCATTTTGTCTCTCCAGAGATGGCTGTTTGTTTTGGTCTCTCTCTTCAGCCATGAACTACAGCTGAAATTAAGCTGCAGGCATTTTCACATTTGTTTGTAACCTTTTCTTTAAATAAATCCTTGTAGTTGTTCAATACTAAAGAACTGTCTCAAGACCTCTTGCTTTGCTGCTTTCTCACCAAACTGGTTTTGCTCTGCTGTTTGGGGACTGATCTGCCATTCGTCCCCTACAAGTGGCACATAATAATGCATATGTACACACACTGCCTTGATACTGCCACCCAGAACCAACCTCATTCTGCTCACTGGTGAAAAAAATTAGAGGAAACACTGCTGGGGTTTTGCTGTATGTGGATGACATGGCAATTATTTTACAAACTCTATTAAGTCTTAGAAAAGAGCTCTAAAGAGCTTGGTTCAATGTTGCAAGGACAACCATCTTGAGATTAACTTCCAGAAGACCAAGTTTATGTCCTTTGCTAAAAGGTCAAGCATGCTAAGTTGGGATGTTGATGGTAATAGGTTAGAGCAATTTAAGACCTTTAAGTATCTGGGTGTAGTTTTCCATGCAGTGGGGATGTGGAGGGCACAAATTGACCACGTCATTGAACTTACCCAAAAGAGCTCATTGGCCGTCCTGAGATTCTTTTACTCAAAAGGGGGCGGGTTTGTGCCCATGGCCTTAAAGTTGTTTGAGGCCAAACTATTCACATAGCTTCTGTATGGCACTCAAGTTTTAAAACAGAGAATCTTGGATGTGGAATATCAAAATGAAGTCAACTTTGTCCAAGAGGATACAAAAGATGGATTTGTGAATTGTAGATGGAAGTCTGCGAGGGACAGCAATTTTGACTTTGATATGTTTTCTTAGAAGAAATTATTTAGTTCCAAGTAATCAATAGGTGCAGCCACAGTAGATGTCTAATTCTTTCTCTATTTCTTTCTCCCTTCCATTATTTCAGAGCTTCATCTTCTCCGTGCATTGCCAATATGTCTGATGGACAGAACCCATCAGGGTCTGGTATCATAGACCAGTCCCAAGCAGAAGCAACCCATTCTTCTTCTGAATCGGAGGATCCTGAACTTTCCAAATTGCTTCTCACTGTAGAAAATGTTAAAAAGCTACAAGAGGAGTATCCTGCTGTTAAACCTGTGCATGCTAGACAGTCAATAGAAGCATATATTAAGCAGAGCAATTGCTTCTTGAATGAGACTGAAAATGGTGCAGATGGAAGCAAGGAGCAGGATCTCTCAGCTGAAGAAGAATTTGAAGCAACTTTAGTCATTCCTTACAGAGAAGATACCAGGGATGATAATGTGGAAAATTTTGAAGAAATTTCAAGCAAAGGTAGAAGAAATTCTGCTACCTGCTAACTTGGCAAAGAGGCACCTTTTAACGTGGTGATTCTCTTTATTTAGCAGGGGGAGAGTAACTGGCCCTATCCCTATCCTCATCCTGCAGTTGTTTAACTAGATTCCTGCAAGGCAAGAGCTGAAGAATGGAGCAAGAGGAAGTGTTGAGTCCACTAGACACCACCTTCTGCCCCTGCCATTTCAAAAGATAGGCAGCATGAGACAAGCAGCTGCCAGGAAGAGAAGGAAGGGTGGTAGTGGCAGCTGCCACTGGCAAATGAAAAGTGCTGGGGGCAGAGATCAGGGGAATTGGGTACAAATCGGGATGTGGAAGCTGGTGAAAGGAAATCAATCAATGAGGTCAAAAAAAGAATGCAGACGTTGGTTCTGACTTTATATCCTTGCCTCAACTCAGATCAGTAACAGTCTATTTGTGCTTTACAGCGGCAGGCACCTTTATTGCATTCCTTTTGGAGAACCATATACAGTAGTTCTATACAGATGTTGTTTTAAAAAGGCTGTTCTTAAATACAGCTGTTGAAAGAGGGGTATTGAAAGAGGTCCCTCCCACGTGCATCAGTCACTCCCCCTCATTCCACCTCCTGTGTTGCTCATGGTTATGGTGGTCATCTGAAGATGTGAATGCCGTAATTGTGATGGTAGGTGCTCCAATGATTGTTGGAGCAAATACCAGCCCATGCATCTGGGGTTAATGTCACGGCAGGGTGAGGCAAGAGACAGAGACGCAGCTGGGGTGGGGCAAGACAAGTGCAAATGAGCCACACTTGTGGCTCATCCCCCCACCACACAACCCTGCCTGTACCAGCCACCACTGTCCAATGCCTTTATTAACTAATAATTAATTATCAATGTGTAACAATCCCTGTCAACTTTGGTTTCATTGCCATTGTTAGTTTTGTAGGCAATTCTAGTTTATGAAATGCATATTTATATTTCATTAGATACTGGACATCTGTTTTATTAATTTATTGGAAAGTCTGCTTTGTATTTTGTAATAGAATTTTAAATAATGTGCAATGGCATTTTAAGTATTGAATGTTAATAGCCATGACAGTCATCACTCAGATACAGTATCTATATCTATAGCTATATCTATCTATGAATTAATTGGCTTTGAATTGGCTTTTTACAGCTGTTTGACCTGTAATTTGTAAATAAATTTAAGACCTATTTAGTGGTAATTTATAGACTGAATCTTAACGGACATTACAGCCTTTACCCATAATATAAGTGTTAGCAGAATCTCTACTATCGTTAGTTAAATGAATCACTGCCACTTTAAGAAATGAGTGTCCTCTGAAGTATGGCATTTAAAAACCTGGTCTGTAGAGATCAGGAGGTTTCTCAGATGGTTTTTTTTTTTTTAAACTGCAGGAGGAGGCAGTGTAATTTAGGACAAGTTAGGATGGGGGTGGGGAAATAAAGTGCATATAAGTGTGTTTAAGTGTAAAGAAGCAGAAATTAGAGCAAATCTGGGCTGTTCACATTGCTGATTGTTATTGTGGTTGATTAGGTTCCTTATATTCCATTATATTACCTGAAATTAGAATGATGTAATTTGAAATTGGAATTACATAATTTACAGAATGTATCTGTAAACTGTGTACTTTTGCAATGTGGAAGTTTCTTCTTTTTCTTCTGAAATAAAAAATTGAATAAAACAATTTGTGAAGCCTTGGGAATGCTGTCATTTCATTGGTATAAAGGGACTAATCATGATCTCTGCGTAACAGGGTTGTGAAAATGAAAAGAGATGAGAATTTTAAAGCACATTATAGACTTCATTATTAATTATAAGCTACACAAAGGCCTGGTTCATACATAACAGGAAACTGGAGGTCCCTTCACCTCCGCTTCCCAAACTTGAACGTACAAACCCGGGCAATTAAAGTTAAACAACAAAAAAATGGACCCGCAGTTTCCCTCCCCTAACTCCATTTATCTCCTTCAGTTTGCAGTTGGTTTCATGACCTGTATTCCTGTGGTGAATGTGTCTGAATCAGGAGGCAGTTTGACTTTGCCTCCAAAGGAGGAAGCTCCTCCTTTAAGGGAGAAAAGGAGGAAGCTCCTCCCTTGCTCTGGCTCCTATTGGCTGCACAGACTGTCCTTCAGGAAAAAAGGAAGCCCATTCAGCCAGCTCCCTGCCTCTCTGCCTCTGGAGCTTAATGTCTAGAGAGCGGGGTGAGGGGGGTACATTTGGGTTGGTTACATATGAACCAGCCCAAAGGAGCTGAGGCACAATCTGCAATCAAGTAAAGCTAGTGAAACAGCAACAGCCTTCAGTCTGTTTGATTCTGGTGATTTGTTGTGTTTAAAATAATCCCTTTTCTCCCTCCTTCAGATTTGCAGACAAGATCTTTTCCATCTTCAATTCCTGAGGTTCAGACATCAACGTAAGGAGGGTTACTGCTTGCTTCAATAACATTCTTCTCCACAGCTCATTAATACCAATGAATGTCCTGTTTTCAGTTCTTCCATTAAGCCAGTCATTGACACACAATTTAGGCCAGGCCCCAGTGAAGTTTTTGCCTATTCGAACCCAGGGAGCCAGCCGGATATATTTCTCTGCATTGGGAAGCTTTTCCATCTGAAGATTGGCACCCATATTTCATTCCTAATTGGTTAATGAACCCTCATGTGTGGGGTGGGAAAGGACTACCAGTCCTTCCATATGCCGAATCTTTGAGCTCTATGGGGAATCTAGAGTTCTGTGCACAAAGCACTGGGAAGGACTACATTTCCCAGCATTCTGTGAGCACATTCCAGTGCTGCTTTCACAGCATCAGATTTATTATTAAAATTGTATAATTCTTTATATTTGTGGTATGTTGCATGCAAATTATATCTAAACAAGCATCCTAACAACGTAACATAACATTAAATTGCCATACCATCAACATTTAGGATTTCTTGTTGAAAATTTTAACTAGGCACGGCTTAATCCTATATCATAAAAGGCTAAAGTGTGCGGCCGTGCTGCCCGTGTCTTTTTGGGCCGTTCTGGGCATGCACGGAGCGCATGCCCAGATCGGCCCAAAAAGATATGGCCGCCCAGACACGGGCGGCCATGTTGGCCTGAACGGCCCATGCAAGTGCTGCTGCGGCCGCCCAATTCCTCCTTCCCTGCTCCCCCCCACCACATGATTAAGGGCCTAAATGGCCCATGAAATTACCGATGCCGACTGCCCTCCTGCTCTCCCAGCTGCCCGATTCCTCCAATCCCGCTCCCCCGCCACATTATTAAGGGCCAAATTGGCCCATGAATTTGCTGCCGCGGCTGCCGCCACCAAACCCCCCCCCCCCAAGATGCCCGAGTCCTCCTTACCCGGGAAAAAGCATAATCAGAGCAGGAGAGAGGAGCTCGCTAGCAGAGCTCCTCTCTCTGCAAAGCCTCTTCCCAAACTGGTGCTTTGGCCGCAAAGGACGCCTATTGGTCCATAGCGGCAGTATGGGAAGAGGCTTTGCAGAGAGAGAAGCTCTGCTAGCGAGCTCCTCTCTCCTGCTCTGATTATGTTTACAGATCACCCCGGCCAGAGCAGGAATGGAAGAAAAGACACAGGGACGAAGGAGAGGAGAGAGAACCAAAAAAAAAAAAAAGGGAGGAGGAAAACGACGACAAAGATAAAGAGAGAAAGAGACAAAGAGAGAGAGACAGACTGTCAGGTAAAAATAATTTAAAACTCCCCCCAAAAAACCACAAACAGAAAACCAGGGGAAAAGAGATGAAGAATGCTTAAAGGGGGGGGGGAGGGTGGAGAAAAACAAAGACATCGAGAAAGAGAGAAAAAGACAAAGAAAGAGAGACAGACAGTCAGGTGACAAAAAAAACCAAAAAAACCAGGGACTCACACAAACACAAAAACAGAGGAAAAAAGAGACGAAGAACACTTAAAAGGGGGAACAAAAGGCTAGCGCCCGTTATTATAACGGGCTTAAAAATACTAGTTCTAGTATAATTCTCTTACAACTTTTAAAAGGGCAATCAAGACACACTTGTTCATCTAGGCTTTTAATTAGATGCTGTTTTAATTGTGTTTGTTTTTATAGTTTTAACTTGTTTTAATTGTTGAAATGTTTTAATTTTTTATTGGCTGTTTTTATTGTTTTGTGAACTGCCCAGAGAACTTGCGTTTTGGGAAGTATAGAAATGTATTAAATAAATATAATAATAATAATAATTATTATTATTATTATTTATTTATTTATTATTATTTATTAAAAAAGGGAATCCAGTTTTGGACAATCTTTGTTTAAATTGAATTATACCTTCCCAGATGTATTTGTATGTTAATGTATTCATTAACTTTCTATTCCAAACCCTAAGTTTCCACACTTTGGTAGTGAAGAAACATTTCTGAAGGATCTTGGCCCTGAGGAAGGCATTGCTGGATAGTATTGCACTATCGTTAGCAGTGCATGGAACTTCTGTTTGAATTTTGCTTCAAGCTGATAGCAGAAAAGGAATGCCTCAGAAGGGCTAAAGAAAAGATTCTGGCGTGGAAGTAACCCTAGATAAGTGCTAGAGAGTCTCACATTGTTTCTACTTTTCTCATAACACAATGGCCCTACTCAAATAGCCCAATTCAAAACCACCTCAAATGTAGGGCACAGTAGGATATGTGCTATTGTACATGTGTTGACTATATCTTATGAATAATTGTACATGTACATACATGTACAATTGTACATGTGCACATGCATTCACTGTACACAGATTGTATGTGAGTTGAACATGTGTAAATAAGGCTAGTAATATTTACAACAGGCAAATTTTGTAAATACATATTAATACACATACTAATAGCAGAGTTTTGGATTTTATAGCTCAGAATTGTAGACTTCATGAGAATTAAAACACTGCTGACTAGGGCTGTTGCGATTCATGCACTTCCCTATAGCTGACATCCTCACTAATAAAGTCTTGGCACATTGGGAGAAGCACTGGTGCTTCTGAAAATTTAAACTAGCTCAGTTTCACTGCTTCCTCAGCAGTGGAGGCAAATTTTGATGACCTTCTCTTCCCCAGGAAGTGCTCTGTGACACCTGAAAATACAGCATCTGGGGCTTTTTAGTTTGGAAAAAGAGACAACTAAGGGGAAACATGATAAATGTATTAAAAATTATGCATGAAGTAGAAAGAGAGGGCAGAGAGAATTTTTTCTCTCTCACACACAACACTAGAATCAGGGGTCATCCCATGAAACTGAAGGCCAGGAAATTTAGGGCCAACAAAAGAAAGTACTTTTTCACACAATGCATTATCAATCTATGGAATTCTCTGCCACAGAATGTGATGATGGCTACTAGTTTGGGTGGCTTTAAAAAGGGCTTAGACAAATTCATGGAGGACAGGTCTATCAATGGCTACTGGTCTGATAGCTATAGGTCATCTCCAGCTTCAGAGGCAAGACGCCTCTAAATACCAGCTTCAGGGGAGCAACAGCAGTTGAGAGGGCATGCCCTCACCTCTTGCCTGTGGGCTTCTCAGAGGCATCTGGTGGGCCACTGTAGGAAACAGGATACTGGACTATGTAGATGGGCTTTGGGCTTGATCCAGCGATGTTCTTGTTCCTGAGAGTTGTGTAACCCTCAGGGACATATTTTCAGGTGACACTGAGGCTTCCAAGGGGAAGTTGCTGAGATACACACATGTGTACATACTTCCATCTGGAGCTCTTCAGAAACTGTTGCTACACCAGTGCTTCTCCTATTACACTGGTGCATCATTAGAATGTCAGCCAGCACTTATGCAGAGTATCTGGTTTTCACAGGAAGACTCTTACTGACCTTTTCTTTTCATTTGACAGGAAACATGATGTTGCAGATTTGGAGACTCAGACAGAATGGAGTTATTCAGATACATCTGTGGATTTAAGTGAAAAGGGTAAGCTCATAAGTTAGTTACATTTTACTTGATCAAACAGTTCTGGTTTTCAGGAAATGTGAGCAATGAAACAGTCACTGAAAACTGACTTTTTGTGAATGTAAAAACTCTGGCTGAGACACCAGTTTGAACATTTTAACAATTGGTGGCTTTAAAAAAACACCAAAAAACACTTAAATCCACCCCTAGCACAGTACTTCCAGTGACTGTTGCTGGTGTCTATCTTACGTTTCTTTTTAGAATGTGAGCCCTTTGGGGACAGGGTTCCATCTTATTTGTTTATTTGTCTATGTAAACCGCCCTGAGCCTTTTTTGGAAGGGCGGTATAGAAATCGAATTATTATTATTATTATTATTATTATTATTATTATTATTATTATCTTGTTTACACAGACAGGTGTTATTGACCGGTTTGTTTTTATCCAGACATCGAGTCCATCCCGAGGACCTGGGATGGCTGAATTTTATCATCAATACTGTTGGTTATTATCGATATCGTCGCAAAATATAGGCTGTTCCCAGTAAAGTTGCTTTTTGTAATTGGCTGTGATTTCTGTGGCCCCTATGGTGTTGAGGTGCTCTTCAAGGTCTTTTGGAACTGCACCCAGGGCTCCAATTACCACTGGGATTATTTTGGTCTTCTTCTGCCACAGCCTTTCAATTTCAATTTGTAGATCTTTGTATTTGGTGATTTTTTTCTATTTCTTTTTCTTCTATTCTGCTATCCCCTGGTATTGCTATGTCGATTATTTTAACTTGTTTTTCTTTCTTCTCGACTACAGTTATATCTGGTGTATTGTGTGGCAGATGTTTGTCTGTATGTAGTCTGAAGTCGCATAATATTTTTGCATCTTCATTTTCTACAACTTTTTCAATTGTATGGTCCCACCAATGTTTGGCTACAGGTAGCTTGTATTTTTTTGCAGATGTTCCAGTGTATCATCCCTGCTACCTTGCCATGCCTTTGTTTGTAGTCAGTCTGTGCGATCTTTTTACAACAGCTGATTAGGTGGTCCACTGTTTAATCTGCTTCTTTACAAAGGCAGCACTTGCTGTTTGTTGTTGACTTTTCGACTTTTGCTCTTATTGCATTTGTTCTTAGTGCCTGTTCTTGTGCAGCCAGTATTAAACCCTCTGTTTCTTTCTTCAAGTTGCCATTCTTAAGCCATTGCCAGGTCTTGGTGATGTCTGATTTTCCACTTATATTGTCCAAACATTGACCATCCAGGGGCTTATTTCTCCATTATTCTGCTCGGTTCTTGACTTGTTCTTTCTTGTAGGCCTGCTTTGTTTCATTGGTGTTGAATAGTTTCTTCTTATTGACCATTTGAAGTGCATCTTCTTCACTGTCTTTTATATATTCTGCACAGCCTCTTTTCTTCTCCTCTACTGTTTGATGGACTTGCAGCATTCCTCTTCCACCTGAGCAGCGAGGGAGGTATAGCCTATCGACATCACTGCAGGGGTGCAGAGAATGATTGATGGTCATGATTTTTCTGGTCTTACGATCTAGCGTCTCTAGCTCTGCCAGGGTCCAGTCTATTATTCCTGCAGTGTATCTGATAACATGTATAGCCCAGGTGTTTATGGCATGTATGATGTTCCCGCCATTGAGTTTGGACTTTAGGATTTTTCTAACTCTCCTGATGTATTCACTTCAAAAAATTTCTTTTAACTTCAGTGTGTGTAATGTTATCAGCCTGGAGAATGCCCAAGTATTTGTAATGTTCTTTCTCTTCCAGGTTCTTGATGTTGCTTCCATTGAGCAGTTCTATTCCTTCTGTTTTTGTTATTCTTCCTCTGTTCATTATTAATGCAGCACACTTGTCTAGTCCAAACTCCACTGCTATATTGCTACTGAATATACGGACAGTGTTTAGCAGTGATTCGATTTCTGACTGGGAAACAATTTCAGATCATCCATGTACAGCTGAAGGTTTATTTTACTTGATGTTTTAGATGTTTGGTATCCGAGGCCTGTTTTGTTTAGTATTTGTGAAAGTGGAGTCATGGCGATTACAAACAACAGAGGGGATAGTGAGTCCCCTTGGAAAATACCTCTTCTAATGCTAACCTGTCCAAGTGTCTCACCATTGATTGTTAACTGTGTACTCCACATGCTCATTGCTTTTTAAATAAATATCTGCATGTTTTTGCTGACACCAGTTGTTTCTAAACATTTTAGTATCCATGTGTGAGGCAATGAGTCGAAGGCTTTCTTGTAGTCAATCCATGCAACACTTAGATTTGTATTTCTTCTCTTGCAATTTTCTAAAATCATTTTGTCAATCAGCTGCTGGTCTTTTGTGCCTCTGGTGTTTGGACAATTTCCTTTCTGTTCAACTGGAAGCTGTTTGTTAGTTAATAAGTGTTGCATTACTTCATCTGCTATTATTCCAGTTAATAATTTGAACATGGTTGGCAGGCAGGTTATCGGTCTATAATTACTTGGAACTGTACCTTTTTGCTGGGTCTTTCATGATGAGATGAGTTTTCCCAGTTTTTAGCCATTGTTCAATATCACCTCCTTGCAAAATGTGATTGAACTGTTTTGATAGTTGTTTATGAAGGCTTGTTAGGTGTTTAAGCCAGAAGCCATGCAGTTCATCGTTGCCTGGCGCAGTCCAATTTTTAATTTTCTTTGCTCTTTCACTTACTAATTCTGGTGTTATTATTAGATCTTGCATTTGTTGGTTACATTTTTTGACCTCTTTCACCCAGCCTGCTTTTTTATTATAATCTATTGGATTGTCCCATAATTTCCCCCAGAATTGCACTGTTTCTTCTTTATTTGGTGTTTCTATGTTTCTTGCAGTTTCTCCTTCTATGCTTTGGTAGAAACGTCTCTGATTCAACAGGAATTGGAGATTCTGCCTGTGTTGTGTAATTCTGGCTTCGTATCTACTAATCTTCTTTGACGCTGCTGTTATTTGCTGCTTTATTATTTCCAGGACTTCTCTAATTTTCTTTGAATCTAGGTGGTATTTTTGGATCAGATACTGTTTGGTGTTTCATTCCTCAGCTTCTTGTCTTTCATATCTTTCAATTTACTAGCATCTGATCTAAGCCTGGAGATTTTATTTTCCAATCTAATCTTCCATTTAGGTGATGTACTACTTTCTTTTTTGACAGGTCCACTGATCTTATATCCTTGCTCTTGTGTTGTTATTGTTGCTGCACTGTGCATTAGTTGGTTTGTTTCTTGCAAATTATTGGTTGTTATTTCTGCAAGTGCAGCACTGACATCTTTTAATGCCTGAGCAAGTTGTTTTTTGACAACTGTTTTTAGTGCTGGAAGTCGAACCCTGGTGGTTGTTTGGTTCATGTGCTCAGTTATTTTTTGCTTTAGTTCTTGTTGCTTTTCTGTTAAATGGCATTCGGGTTTTTGAGGTGAAGGCAAAGGGGCAGTTGCCTGGTTTTGATTTTGAAACAGTTCAGCAACAGTGGCATCCTAACACCTCCTCCACCTGCACCTGAGCAACTTCTTCAGTTGGTGGTAATTCTTCTTCCATATCTTGAGCCTGTGTTGCTCTTTGCAGTTCTTCCAGCTCAACTTCTGTGAATACTTTATTTCTTATTATGAATCTTCTCTGGTCTGCTAGCCTTTGTTCTGTTATTTCTGTGTCTGGATGCTTCTCTTTCCAAATTTGGTACATTCTTTTTGAACAACCTCTTCTAGTTGGACAAGACTTGTAATAACAGATCATTATTTCCTTGTTGGCATTTTTCGTATATTTTCCCCAGTTACGTGACGTTTCTTCCAGTAACCTTGCAGTCTCCAGCCCTGGTTGCTCAACTGAAGATCCTGAGTCCTGTAGCCCACTTGCCACCAGATGTCCAGGGACTCCAGCACCTGGCGTGGTCCTTGTTGACCCGGGCGACAACCGATCTGGTATAGATTTATTAAAGTTACATCTCACCATATTGTTGATGGGAGAGAGACTCTTTGTCTGGCTCCTCTGGTGAGACCTGTCCAGTATGGTTGGACCTCTGGCATAGCTCTCACCTTCCTCAGAGCATGCAAGCCCCACAACCACACCAAGGTGGTGCCTCACTGGGGGTTGTTGTTGTTGTTGTTATTATTATTTATTATCGCCCATAGGGGCCACAGAAATCACCATCAGCCAATTACAAAAAGCAACTTTACTGGAAACAGCCTATATTCTGCGATGGTATCTATAATAACAACAAGAACAATATTGATAACAAAATTCAGCCATCCCAGGTCCTTGGGAAGGACTTGATGTCTGGATAAAACAAACCAGTGAATAACACCTGCCTGACTGTGTAAACAAGACATAATAATAAATGTGATTGCTGGTTTAAGAATGTGAATGTGAGTGGCTTGCTAAGGACATGGTATAGATGGTTAATATAAGGGCGGATCCTTACTATTCTCTTCTACAGTGCCTGCAGTTGTACAATCCTTCCAGTTTTTGCAAACAGCAGAGCACAGCATTGCCTGTCTGAATGACCAGAAAATATATTGCACAGGTCAATCAAATATGGGCTGAAAGGATTATGAGATGTCAGGAACTGCAATATCTTTGTCATGTACTGCAAATCCCTGGAGATCCTGGCATCAGAAATAGCAATGTGTGCATGTTCTACCTTGGTATGGTCCCCAACTTGTTAATGGACCTGATTTGCTGCATCTGCAAAGTAAGTTTATGTCACTGAGCCATGCACTAGAAGTGGCAAATGCAGCAGGCAATGCTGTGCTCTGCTCTTTGCAGCAGAAATGTTGTGGGAAGGGTTGTACAAATGCAGGCACTGTAGAAGACAAAAATGAGGATGATTCCTTATATTAACCAGCTTAGCAAGTCATTCAAAGAGCTACATTCTTAAACCAGCAATCACAGTTCAGGGTTTTTTTAAACCCACCCTCAAAACTAAGAACTAAGCAGGCCCGACACACTGCATGTTTATACAATTTATCCTTTTTAGCATATTTTACTGTCTTAGTTTTAACTCCATAGCATTTTATAGTTTTATAGTTTTTATTACTGAGTAAAATTTTGACCTTTACCGACTCAGTAGATTCTAACCGCTTACAGCTTTTATATAGTCTTTATACATTTTACATTAATTTTACCAGTTTTAAGATAACTTACCGCAGCTTAACAGTAGCTGTATAGCAGTGTATCACTTTTTAGCTTCTCACACTGGCATAGCCTGTTTTAATGCTGCCTCAATGTGTTTTAATGTAATCTACTTTATGCTGGTCAAAGATCGTAATAAAGATTGACTGAACTACAGGAGAGTCTCATTAATCGCGGACTCACTATCCGCGGTTTCGCATATCAGCGGTTGGGTAAGAGTCAATCAACCACGGAATCGGTGTGTGTGGGGAAAGGATTTCAAAGGGTTAAATCCATGTATCCACGGGTCGGGGGGTGGCCGGAAATTACCTCTGAGGTAATTTCCAGCTGCCATTTTGACACTGAGAGCCATTTTATGGCTCATTTCCCACAAAAACTGGGCAAACCCACCCCCGCCCCCCGTGTTTTTTGGCTTCTTTTTCAGCTTCTTTTCTACTCTTGGGAGCATTGCTTGACTGCTGGGAACTGCGGAACATGGTAGACCACTTCCCCCTGCATTTCTAGGGCATTTTACCCCATTTTTCGCAACCCCCCCCCAAAAAAAACACATACAGCTAAAACCCACAATTTCCGGCCATGTCTTTCAGCTGGGTTTTTTTTTTAACTCCCTGGGAATCTAACCCCTGGATTTCCATAGTCCCAGTTATCCAGTATTCGTGGTTTCTGTATTCACAGTACTAACCAAGAATGAAACCCCTGCGAATACTGAGGTTCTCCTGTATTCATTTATTGTAATGTATAGTCTTGCTCTTAGTTAAATTAAGTTCAGCTGGATTTGGGCTATGGTGTATAGGGCCAGATTTGATACAAATATGGATATGACAAATATTTATATACCGCTTTTCAACAAAAGTTCCCAAAGCAGTTTACGTAGATAAAAATAAATATAATGGCTCCCTGTTTCCAAAGGGCTCACAATCTAAAAGAGAAACATAAGATCGACACCAGCAACAACCACTGGAGGGATGCTGTGCTGAGGATGGATAGGGCCAGTTGCTCTCCCCCTGCTAAATAAAGAGAATCACCACTTTTTAAAAAGGTGCCTCTTTTGTTCAATGTCATGGTATGACACAGGGAGATCCATGAGCTTAAAGTTTCGTAGCAACTACAGGGGTCCCCAAATCCAACTGGTGTAAATTCTTTCCTTCTCACTTCATTTCCCCCTCTTAATATCACCTCCTCATGCAGCAGTTTGCTCCATGTGGCAAAAACATATGGTATCTATACACTTGCCCCTGCAGAGCAAATCAGAGGGAGATTTTAATCAAGGAAAATAGGATTAATTTTTTTTAAAAACCCTCAAGCACCACAGTCCTGCTTGGATTTGGATCTTACACACACACACACACACACACACACACACACACACACACACCATAGCTACTATTAAGTTTTTTTTTAAAAGCAGTTTCTGATCTGATTACAGATCTCCCAGTGTCACACCATGTCTCGTTGCACCTTAAGAGCCAAACTAGAGGAGACAAATGTGTCATTGCATTTGTCTTTTCCAACTCTTTTTTTTTTAAAGTAGCTGTAGGAATCCCCACTTTGGATTGGAACTATGGTGCTCAGAAGCAGGGTAATGCGCCCCACCCCTGTGCCATTTTTCAATGAAAATAATTTCCCCAAGCTGCATTTTTCCCTGAGAGAAAAATGGGTGCCCAGATGGCTTTTCCCCCAAAGGGCAAATAGCTTTGGGGGCAGTTTTCCATGGAAAACAGTATGGGTGAAAGCATTAACTTCCCTTCCCTGCACCATGGTCCCAATATGCATTATGGACCCCTATG
This sequence comes from Hemicordylus capensis, assembly GCF_027244095.1. NCBI lineage: Eukaryota > Metazoa > Chordata > Lepidosauria > Squamata > Cordylidae > Hemicordylus > Hemicordylus capensis. The sequence continues at coordinate 194,126,731 of NC_069659.1, read as the reverse complement.
GCTGCTATTTTCTAAAAAAACCAAAAACCTTTGAAAATGCAATAATGATCTCACCTCATCTAGGGCTTGATGCCTTTGTTTCATCAGCAATTATCTTCATCTTAGAAGCAGTTAAGACCCAGTTGTGATGCTCTTGATCTGACATTGAATCTAATGTTTATTTCATATGAACATCCAAAAAAGCATAATAACAATAATAATCTTTACCAATATTTTTCACATAGCAAGGAAGAAGCTGGGCCACAGCATCTTAGATGGAAAGGAGACCTTTGAGGAAGAAAGTAAAAGTGAGTTGTGACAAGGACAAGAGTTAGTGTTTTACCACGATGGTGCCACAACTAGGTTCACTGACAATGCTCACCTTGAGCTTTGAAAAAACCCCAATGGAATTAATAATGAACTCTAATGAGTTAAAAACCATTCAACCAAGCCTTAGATATATGAACTTCAGAGATATCCAAGTTAGTGCATCGTCATAAAGCAGGTTCACTCATATCTGTTTGTCACCTGATGTCTGTGGCAAGGTGATGTTGTGTGTAGGTGGGTGGCAGTGTGTGTGTGTGTGTGTGTGTGTGTGTGTGTGTGTGTGTGAGAGAGAGAGAGAGAGAGAGAGAGAGAGAGAGAGAGAGAGAGAGAGAGAGAGAGAAAGAGAGAGAGTGAGAGAGAGCCAGCCATCACACATCAACCACAGATAGTGAGGTTCTATCCATGCTTTTCAATAATGCTGCTTTACACATTCATCTACAAGTCATCAAGTATTGGCTAACCAAATGACGTCCAAGCATGTGTGAACTGGCTTGCTCCAAGTCCTGCTGTAGACATCATGTCAGCCAGGAGGCAAGTTGCTGAAGGGACTTTCTTCAACTAACTAGCCAGAGCTTCAATCTAAGATGCTGAGAGAAGGATAAAGAACAAAGTGAAAATACTGAGTGAACATTTTGAACACTCCAGAAGCCAAGCAAGTGTGCTCAGTGCAACTTGTGAAGCTACAGAACTGCAGTATGTGGTACATGACCTTCCTTGATCTCCCTCATAGTCTTCTTTTGCATGTTTGTGGCTTCAGTACACATTACTGCAGCAATACAGCCAGCCTCTTCAACTACCATGGGCCATAGATGGCATCTCATAGGTCTGTGGTAAAAGGTCAATGGGCGGCATGGATGTCCAGTTAAAACATAGGTGTGGTGGTCTTGGTCTGAATAACTAGAATTTATCTTAGTGTGTCTTATGACATTATGGCTGAGTTCAGATGTACAAGATAATCACAGTTAATCATGGCTGGGGTTACAATTCCTAACTCCAATTTGCACTGCAGACATTCAACAAACTGTGGCGAATAAAACTGGAGTTGCAGGAGAGGGGAGCCCCACCCTGCCAATTGGCCTCACAGCTCAGCTAGGTGTGGCCTGGGTCTCCTAGCCCCGTTCCTGTATCAGCGTATGACAAAAGGAGTGGTTAGCCACGCCCCTGCATCCAATGTCAGACGCGGGGGTGTGGTTTAGCTCGCAAACCGGGCCGAACTAAATTTGCCATTGAGTGAACAGGTTCAAAGAACCCATGCCACCGCCCTTCAGCCCCGTTTGGGAGCTAAATTGGCCAGCGGCCCTGTTTGGGAGCTAAACCATGCCCCAGCGTCTGATGTTGGAAGCAGGGTGTGTGTCAGGGGCATGAGGCACGGCCCCTTAACCCGTTTGCTTAATGATGGCTCTGCCCCTGAGCTCAGCCTCGGTTCTAGGCCACCTCCTCTCTATTTGGGGTTTCGAATAGGCACAAAACTGCAGTTATAGCTGAGTCTGCAGTTGGATGTAACTTCTCGGTGGCAAAATCACAGTTGTCGGAGGTGAAGCTCAGAGATAACCAAAGTCCCAAGTGGAGTTTGGGTTAGCTTTTGGTCCATAACTGCAGTTTCGTGTGTTCAGGCGTACTAGAGTTACAACCTCAGCCATCTATAACTGTACATCTGAACTCAGCCTATGGTATAGGAGAAGGGAGCTCTGAAACTTGCCAACTTTTTGTGTCATGTCATTTCCCAATGATACCACACCGTAAACATGGGGCAAGGTCTGTCATCAGATTTGCTGAGGTTTAATGCCAGACATGATCATTGGAACATATAACAAAAGGGCCACACGTGTAAAGAACAAACCAAAACCAGCAAACAAACCGTGTGCAAACAGCAAATATATATAAACATGCAAATTCAAAAATTAAATAATTTATACTTTTAAATATATGTGTCTTAAATTCCTTAAATAATTCTTTAAACTCTTTAAATAAACACTAGAAAATGTCCAAAATTGCCCAGAGCACAGAATAATGAAGATGGTAAAAATACCAGTCTTGCAAAATCAATATGAAGGACTGTGATGTAACAACAGAACACCAAAACAAATTCACTATTTCCCAAAGTAGTTGGCAAAGAGAAATACGCTGTAATGATTGTCCGTTCTGCTATCTGAGGCTTGTGAGGATAATAATTCTTTCGTTTGTAAGTCCTTGACATAAAGAGGTACGTTGTAATAATAGTCCGTTCTGTTATCTGGAGCTTGTAATAATAATTCTTTCACTGGTAAGTCCTTAACTGTCCAGATATTCAGTGTTTTTCGCCAAGGCTTCCTCATGAAGTACTACAGAATAAAAGTATTATCATCAATTCTATAATAAACAATATAATAAACATTGTTAAGATTGAAACAGCAATTCAAATCTCATACCTTATTAGCTCCGTGTTCTTTCTAAAGATAGCGTTTTGTATGTAAGAAATCACATTGAAAGAGAGCTATATATACATTTAACAAGACGCCAAGAGGGCTTCAATTTACAATCATGCACCTTCAAACTACTGCGTGCAGTCAATCTAGATAAGCTGAGTCATACTGCTCGTAAGGAGACCAAATATTCAACAACCAGCATTGTTCATTCAAGAAGTCATAGCAAAGATCCATTCTAAATGTAAATAAAGCAACCTGTATCCACCCAGGATTGGTAACATATGATCCCAAAGGAACCATCAACAATAAAGGAAGATAAACAAACAACCAGAGGCAGAATCACCCACTCTAAAATGGGGCTGAACTCTCATTAGAGGAAACATGGCAGGTCCAAATGCGTATTCAGGCCCCCTGGCCCCACTGATCTATACCTAGAAATAAGTTCAGCTTCTTTATGCATAAGGATTTTCCGTGCATCCTCTCTCCTGCCAATGTGTGGTTTGTATTTAAATAAAATACAAACATTGAAGTCATTTTCAGAATGTTGCTTGTCAATGAAATGAGGGGTTAAGGAGCCTCCATATTACAATTTCTAACTCTTGAAATATGTTCAGAAATTCTCGTTCGAAGAGGGCATGTGCTCATTCCAATATATATCATGGGACAAGTACAGGCAATCATATAGACTATATTCTTTGTACTACAATTCCCAAAACAATCCAGGAGCACCGTTCTATTGATGGTTGGAATGTATACTGATTTATCATTCAAAATCACCTCACAAGTCTCACAATGGCCACATGGAAATGTACCCCTTATATCATCTTTGTGACATGGTGTTCTGTCAACATCTGCTCTAACCAAAATATTGCCTAAGTTTCTAGCATTACAAAAGGCCACAATAGGTAACCTTGCACAACCTGGGATGTCATCAATTAAATGCCAATGTCGTCTAACCAAATTTTTAATTTGATAGCCTAAAGTAGAAAACTCTAGGGACCATGTCAGCTGCTGTGTAATAGGTTTTCTAAAAGATTTAAGTAGAGCAGATCTATCCATAGATCTAGCTCTAGTAATGGCCTTAGACAGAACTGTATGAGGATAACCTCTGACCCTAAATTGGGCTAACATAATATTGGCTTCCCTTTCAAATTCTGTAGAATCAGTGGCAATACGTTTAATTCTTAGTAATTGACTATAGGGGATACTATCCTTTATTTGTTTAGGGTGCCATGAAGAATAATGTAAATAAGATGTTCTATCAGTAGGTTTGGTATATACTCTAAAAGTAAGATACCCCTCATTATTTAATCAGACCCTAGTATCCAAAAAAGGAATGTTCTGGTCATTAATTTGGCCTGTAAACTGAATCTGAGGGTGAATCTCATTCATCCATTGCATGAACTCCTGTATATTTTCTGGGTTGATGTAAATAAAAAAAATAATCATCACAGTCATTACAGTCCTTCATATTGATTTTGCAAGACTGGTATTTTTACCATCTTCATTATTCTGTGCTCTGGGCAATTTTGGACATTTTCTAGTGTTTATTTAGAGTTTAAAGAATTATTTAAGGAATTCAAGACACATATATTTAAAAGTATAAATTATTTAATTTTTGAATTTGCATGTTTATATATATTTGCTGTTTGCACATGGTTTGTTTGCTAGACATGATCATTGGCCTGCTGCCAGGAAAATGAAACAAAAGCACCCATCTTACACATGCCTGTTTTAACCCTTCTGTGTTGCACACAGAGACTACATTAGCATTTGTCCATCACAACCTGTACTTCCTACCTTTATGAGGCATTTGGGAGCCAACCCTGAAGAATTTTATTTCATACCTGTACAGCTAACCTTCGCAATCTTTCCTTTATTTGGCATGACTCTTTTGAAGAAGTAAATGTGAGGGAAAGTTGGGTGGGACCAAAGGTCTAGCAGCCCTAGAGGAGAAGTTATATGTTTTCCTTTCTCTTCCCGCTCCATGATTATTGTAAACATGACCACATGTCCATAAAAGTCACACCTCATGTGTCAAAAGGACACTTTAACATTTAAAGCAACTCAAGAATCAAAACTGGCTCTCGGAGAGGATATTTTATTTCAAAAGAAGTGTGTGTGTGTTTTGCCACAAGCAGAGAGAGGGATGAAGAGAACACAGGAACATAGGAAGCTGCCATATACTGACTCAGACCATAGGTCCATCTAGCTCAGTATAGGGATGTACACTGAACCAGACAGGGATGGCTTGAGGGGGTAAAGGGGGCCACTTTAAGGCCGGTAGGGTGCACTTATCCCTCCTCCCACATTTCCCCTGCCGGCGCTCATTTTCCATGAAAGCCTTGGAGGCAGCAGTGTACCTCCCTGCTGTCCCTTCCCCCTCTTTGGCCAGAAGGCCGGAAGTATCAGGTGTGCATGCGCGTGACATGTGCACATACACCCGCAACTTCTGGCCACTTCCAACTGAAGACGGGGAAGGGGCGGCAGGGAGGTACACTGCCGCCTCCAAGGCTTTCATGGAAAATGAGCGCCGGTGGGGGGAAAGCGGGGGGAGGGGTAAATGCACCCTCCCCCACCCTTAAAGTGGCACCCACCAGCTTAGAACTTCAACACACACACACCCTGGTGTTTGAACTTGTTCAGAGGCCTGTAAAAGGGCCTCTGAACAGGTTCATTCACATCCCTAGCTCAGTATTGTCTTCACAGACTGGCAATGGCTTTTCCAAGGTTGCTGGCAGAAATCTCTCTCAGCCCTGTCCTGGAGAAGCCAGGGAGGGAAGTTGAAACCTTTTGCTCTTCCCAGAGCGGCTCCATCCCCTAAGGGGAATATCTTACAGTGCTCACACATCAAGTCTCCCATTCATAGGCAACCAGGGTGGACCCTGCTTAGCTAAGGGGACAAGTCATGCTTGCTACCACAAGTCCAGCTCTCCAGAAGACCCAGCACTGGGGAAAATCTCCCATCAGATTGGGGACAGAGAATGGATCGTTACAAATCAAAACACATGTCATGTGCTGCTGGATATCTTGGCTCATACTGAGGCAGTCCCAGGAAGAGGTTAGTCCCTGTGTAGCTGCTCTAACGTGCTGAAGTGCTGCACAGACACTTTTACCCAGGGTTATCTCATGGTGTGGCCAGCCCTGCACCATTGTATACTCTTTGGTCAAGTCCTAACCATGTTTACTTGAAGTTAAGTCTCACTGATTGATTTATGCAGGACTTCTTTCCAAATAAGATTACAATTGTTGGTTGTTCCACAGAAATGACAGCTGATAAAATGAGAGAAGATAGAAGACGTGGACTTGAGCCAGAGGGTAAGGGTATGTTTGGTTATGCTGAGAGATGTTAAGGGTTCCCATCAGGCATATGCTGATCTATCTGATAAAGGAACAAAATTGTAAGAGCCTATTCAACACATGTTCCCCAACCATATGCACAGGGGAGAGGCTGTAGGTTCTTCCTGGTCTCTCCAGTTACAAGAAGACATCAGACAATAAGCTTGGGAACAGCCTTTCTGCCTAAGAACTTTGAGAGCCATTGCCCCTCACATAGTGGTGTAGTGACCATTAAGCAAGTGTCCACAGGCCCCAAGGGTCTGCCCCCACAAGGCTCACCCTCAGCCAGGGTGCCACCTTGACCCCGCCCACACCGAACCAGCAAAAAAGCGCTCGCCAGCTGGGAGCACAAGGCATGCCACTCTCCTCTCCAATCCTCTCTCCACATTCGCCCCTCACCTGCATCTGGTGTCAGATGCAAGGGGGCGGATCCAGTGCAGAGAAAAGGGCTGTCACAGCCCTGGTATAGTTTCATTTCCTCATTTCCCTTGTCAGCTCCCTTTCAGCAATTCCACCAACCACTGACAGGGGAAATGAAACTATGCCGGAGCTGTGACAGTCCTGTTCTCTGCACTGGCCCCGCCCCCTTGCATCTTATGTCAGACACAGGGGGTGTGGCTTGGCATGAGCAAGTGTTTTGTGCATGCAAAAGAACCCCCCAGGGAGTGGGGGACCCACCAGTCAGACTCTGTCCCCTGGCCCCCCCCCAAAGCTCCCTATGCCTCTGACCTCAGAGTAGACAGCCCTAGGCCAGATGGGCCAATGGTTTGAACTGGTATGAAGCAGCTTATAGGGATGTGCATGAGCTGCTCGGGCAGCCACCATGTGGTTCCCTTAAAAAGCAGGTAAGGAGTTCTATACCTGCTTGTCCACCAGCTGTCGTAAATCTGTTAGCTCAGCTAACCCAACAGGGTTTACAACCCCCTTCAGCACTCCCCCTGTGAGTTAACAGAAAGTAGCAGCGAAGCTGCACGAAGGAAAACAAAAAGGCTCACAAAGTAAATAGTAAATAAATCAAGTCCCCCTGAACTGAACTAGGTACCCCCCTCTAACAATAACTGAGTAACTGAAAAGAAAACGACAAAGGAAGGAATGAAAGAGAACAAAGGATACCAGAGCAAAGAATTAACGGTATAAGAGCACAGAGCATGAAAGAACAGAACAAGGGCAAACTGGAACTCGGAAAAGTTGAGAATTGAGAAACACGGTCTGCACTCAGCGAAAGTTGCTAACAGCATCTGAGCAATTCACAAACTGTTAAATATATATGGCTCAAGAGAACCAGCAACCAATCAGGCTTCCCTGAGTCAGCACTTCTGCTTCCTCTCTTGTGATCTCCTGTGCCTGCGTGTCTCCCACTGAGCTTTCCTCTTAAGATGTCTTCTCAAGACAGGTGAAATCCCAGCCTCCTCCTGATCAGCCTGCTGCTGATCAGGATTCATGTCTGATACCTGTTCCGATTCCTCAGCTCCAGAGTCTGGTCTCCCTGCCAAATCTTGTTGCTGTGCCTCTGAGCCCTCACTAGCAGGTGAATCCTCCCATTCCTTCTCTGACTCTTCTCAGTCAGAAGTCTGAGCCATGACACCAGCCCACTGCTTTTCCGGCAGCAGCACCCGCTCTCCAAAAGTCTGCCTGGGGCTGTGGCGCTGTTCACTGGTGTTGCTGACCACACAGTGATGTTACTGACCGTGCAAATGGCTGGCGCACATGCGTGCCACTGCCGTGCAGAGGCTGCAGGGAACAGCGCCGTAGCCCCACATGGACTTTTGGTGAGCAGGCACCAAGGGAACCACTCTCCACCCTGCCAAATCGGCTCGAACGCCTGTGCCCGAGCAGGTTCGGTGCTTCCCAGAGGAGACAGCAAATCGGCTCATGCACATCCATAGCAGCTTAATATAAGATCTTAAGAACACAAGAACAGCTCTGATGGATCAGGCCCAAGGCCTATCTAGTCCAGCATCCTGTTGCACACAATGGACCACCAAATGCCTCTGAGAAACCAGTGAAGAACTGAGAAGCCTCTGAGAACCAGATACCTCTGAGACCACCAGATGCCTCTGAGAAGCTGTTGCAGAGGAGCAACAGCAAGAGAGAGGGCATGCCTCTCTGGATATACTTGGCCCTAAAGCATACTTCAAGAGCGGATGGAGAGAATTCTATCTTTGCTGAGAAGCAGGCCGGCTTTAGAGTAGGTCATTCAGAGATAGATCAAAGTAATGTGCTACAACATCTGGTGGGAAAATATAGTAACGAGCCTAGGTCTTTATTATGTTCAGTTTTTATTTATTTTAATTTTGCATTTGATCTTATATAAAGAGAAATATTATGGAGAATGCTTGGGGCAATATCAATTGATAAAAATTTGTTATTCCTTATTTACAAATTATATAACAGTCATGTTTCCAGGCGAGATGCAACCCAAATAGCAATCTTTTGAATCTGGTTCCCACTTGTAATGGTGTTAAAAAAGCACACATCTTAGCTCCCCTTTTATTTTACTTTTATATTAGCTTGTTAGTTAAACACCTGGACAGTGTAGATATGCATCCCACTAAATTAGCTGAAACACATGTATCTATCCTTCTTTAAGCAGATCATGCAGTGATTCTATCATTAAAGGTTGCTGGAGCCTTTTTTGATGCCTTCAGGAGCTCCATCTCCAGTATCCCTTCTCATCGTCTCATGCACCAATCCATGAGTCCCAGCTTCTCTTCAAGAATCTGGAACCGGTCTCTTGGCTTGGTCAGACCATCTGCTGTCATGTCTCAAGTTGGGCAGTACTTCAGCTCAACTAACTTCCCATTATGTTGTGCCTCTTGAATATAGTGATGCTTTGTGTCTATGTGCTTTGTTTGAGACATAGTCTTTTCCATTACTGAGAGATGCACCCTTGGTTGGCTTTGACTCATCAATCCCTAAGCCAAACAGTAGCTTGTGTAGCCATGTAGCTTCTTAACATGTTTGGCCAGTGAATATATACTCTGCTTCTGTGAATAAAAGTTCAACAATTACCTGCTTCCAACTAGTCCAACTGATGGCTCTGCCTCCATAGAAAAACAGGTGTCTACTTGTGGACTTGTGATCAGCTCTTTCAGCCCAATTTGCATCCATGAATCTCACCAGGCTGGGGTTCCTGCTTGCTGGTATTATGACTTTGAAGTGTGCTGCATCCTTCAGGTATCTTCCCAGCCTTGTTACTGTGTTCCAGTCATTCTTGGTTGCTGCACTTACTATTATGCTTAGAATTCCCACTGCTGCAGCTATGTACAGTGGGTATAGGAAAGAATCACCCCCTTTGATAGACCTTAAATTCTGGTTCCCTTACATCCTGAAATGAAAACACAAAGAAAATTCCCTTCACCAGCTGTACTTATCCAATGCAACCTATAACATTGAGATTGAGATTGAAAAAGGATCACCCCCCCAATGTCAATATTTTGTTGAACCACCTTTTGCTTTAATAACAGCCTTGAGTCTGTTGGGATACTTCTCTATCAACCTTGCACATCTAGACGGAGCAATATTTGCCCACTCCTCCATACAGAACTGTTCAAGGTTCTGTCTGGCACTGTGACTATTGCTATGTATAGAATTTTTCCAGTTGCTCTTCTGTATAGACTGTTGTGTCTGGCAATGACTCGCTGTCTTCATCTTGTATCAGGAAGTTTGTTTCCATTGGTGTACTGACCTTTTTGGCATCTGTCAGTCTTAGGCATTCTAGAAGATCCTGTTTTGGTTGAAAAGGTAACTTCCATCATCTTCTTTTTCTATTTGAATGCCAAGATAATAGGAAATGCTTTCTAGTTCTTTCACTTCTATTTCTCTGTTCAGGTGCTCCACAGTCTCATGACTGTCTTGTTTCTTATCATAGCAAATCATCAAATTATCAACTTAAATCAAAATGTAAGTCCATCTGTCATTTTTTAATCTTGAGTATAGACAAGTGACACACTTAGTTGATTTTGGCGCCTGGACCGCTGCTGCTGCTGCCACTGCCACAAGGTGAATAGATCATCGCAAGCCCATGATGTCACAGGCTTGCAACAATATATCTGGACTGCACAAGTACGCCTTGCAGTTTTCTAGGGTTGCTGGGCCAGATGGATAGGCCCAGAGGCCGCATTGCCTGCTGCCACCACGGTGGAGGAAGGCCTGCTCGGCCCACTCCCCACCCTGCACATGTTAGCTAAAATTACAGAAAAGCCATGGTTCGGTGCAGTGGGGGGCAGTGGCAGAACAGGTGTGGGGTGGTGACAGGAAGCCCCCCTGTCTTTGGAGCCCCCCTGGACCTTGGAGGCCACGGACCAGGGCCCCAAGGTCCGGGGGTAAGAACAACTCTGTAGGCAGGAATCAGCCTTTCCTTGTGTGAACCCTTCCTTGAGTAGCATCTGGTTCAGCTTCACATTTTTTGCTCTAGAAGTTTGCTTCAAGCTAAAAATACTTTTCTGACGTTTGCATTCAAGACTCTATTTTCCATGTTCTCCAAATTCTGGTGGCTGCTCCATGTAGATCTTCCTCTGTTTCTTCATGCAGAAATGTTTTCACATCTAGGTGATCAACTTACATTTTTCTTTCTGCTGCTAGGCTGAGAAGTATTCTTATTGAAGTATGCTTCACGACAGGTGCAAATATATCATCATAGTCTTTGCCATACTTTTGAGAGTATCCCTTGGTTACTAATCTGGCTTTGGAATGCTCAATGACTCCTTCTACATTATACTTGAAGACCCATTTGCATTCTCCTGACTTTCTTCCAGCAGGTAGTTCCACAAGTGCCTTATTCTTGCGTAGAGATTCTCTCCCTTCTTTTGCAACTTTCCCCCAATGTTCAGCTTAATGTGTTGGCAATTTTTCAGTATCTTCCCATGTGTAGGGTTCCTGGATCTCTTCCTTTTTGGCAATGTAGGAGGGTCTCCTGGGTGGAACCTCTTTGTTGAATCTTTGTGAGCATTGCACTTCTGGCTCAACTTCTTTTTCCCCTTCTGTTTCTGGTTTGCTGGTTGGTTCCAGGCTTATGGCATATTCCTCTTCTTTCGACTCATCTGGATCTCAGGTCCAATTTCTGGCACTTCACTTGCAGTTGGCCTCTCGCTTTCATCAAAGTATGCCACATTCCATATTCTCACTGTTCCAGTGGCCACATCAAGGATTCATTATCCTTTTCCCTCTAGGCAATATCCAGAAAGTATTCCTTCTTCACATCTTCATTCAGTTTATTTAGGAACATATGCATATGCTTTTGATCCAAACACTCTGATATGTCCTAAGTTGGGTTTGTTCCCATGCCATAATTCAAACAGTGTCATATCTGTTATGTCATATCAACTGCCATGGGTGGTTGGTGAACACCCCAAAATTGTGTTTGGGCTTTGTGTGGGGAAATTAGCTCACTTGGGTGGAGCAGTTCAACATCAGAATAATTTTTGTGCAAAGCTTTAGTGGCAGGAAAATGGACTGAGAGAGAGAGAGTTTAAGTTCAAAAAGTTTTTATTGTAGGGGAGGGGTACTATGAAATAATAAAGTTGATAAAAGCAATACTACTAAAAATATGTTACAGGATTAACCAGATAACTGTAAAGAGGAAATTCAGCTTCGTGTCCAAATTAAAATAACTTCCAGGCTAGCTAGAGAAAGGAGGCTTGAGAGAAACAGGTTTTTGGATTTAAGAAAGAGCAGGGATAGGGAGACCCAGATGGGTGCAGCAATTTCTATACAACCTCATCCTTCCTTTAGTGGTGATTGGATCCTTGTGGCTTTGGAGCAACCAAACGACCTCTTTCCTCAGGGATGGATCAGTAAGTAGTAGGGGGTTAGATGGCAAAGATAGGTCCAAAACGTATCTGTTCTCGAGTAGCCAACTTCTGGTGGCAGCAAAGCTGGCTGGGCAGATCAGGCCAGGCAAGAGGACCGATCTGAAGGTTGGCATGCAAAGCAAGATCCAGCTAGATTAACATCTAGGTATCAGCAGGTATCAGGTCTAGCGGCCAAAACGTGGGTGATTCCAAGGAGTAAAGAGCACCAAGTGGAGCACATGAAGGAGCACCCAATGGAGCACATCAGGGAGCACACTGGCTTTATGTTCCTTTATGTTCCTAAATAAACCAGGGGCAATTAAAGCCCAAAATGTGTCCTGAGACAACATTCCAATTGCTCCTTTCTTGAATAGGGTAGTTCCGTGAAATCTCAAAAGGTTCCATTGTTTATGTTGGCTGTGCTGCACTACAATACAATGTTTGAATGGGTCAAGCATACTCTGTTATGTAAATGGAGTGAATGGACATGCAAACACAGTATCTCCTCCACTGGAAGAACCTAGTAAACTAATGAGTATTTTAATGAGTGCACCTCTGAATTTCTATTGTCCACTTTAGCTTTCTTCTGATAAGAAGGGAGTTGTATTGTAGAACCTTATCTGACTTTCCTGCTGAGGTAATTGGGTTTTAGCTCATTTGAGGCATCTATGAAGGGGAGGTAGACCAAGAGGGGACCAATCTTCGTGCAGAGAGAGAGAGACCTCGACATAGACTTTTCTGTTTTGAGCATCCCAAGCTCTTTGTTCTCCAGCCTATCACTCTCCAAAGGCTTTCCAGTCCCTGCCTCATGAGTAATGATTCCATCCTGAATGACATTTCATAATTAGATCCATTCAGCCTCAAGATTGCAGATTGCCCTTGTGATGCTGTCTCCATGGTGAAAATGTTCCTTGCCTTTTCTTCCTAATTCCTCTCCAGAGGTACCCTTTGGACTGGACATCTGGGCGAAAGTGCAGTCCTCCACACTGGGGTGTGTGTGTCCAAATGTCCCACTGGGGTGGCAATGTCACTGGCCCATGCCAGATAGCAGAGTGTGCAACTCTGAGGGTAGTTGTGGCCAGCCCGTGGCCTGTTTGCAGCCCGCCTACCTACCAAATTCCTGTCCTGGGTGGCCAGGGGGAGCTGAGTGTTGAGTGGGCCGGCCTGCGGCCATCCCATAGCCTCCTGCTTCTGCAGCAGCTAAGGCACTGGGCCTGGGCTGGACCCAGCCAGGCCTGGAGCAGGCCTGCCACTTCCCTGTGCCCGTGCAGTGCAACTTGCAAGTGTTGCAAGCATGTGACATCATGTGCTGGTGACGCTTACAAATTGCAGTACGCAGGCACAGGGAAGCGACTCGCCTGCTCCTGACCTAGCCAGGCCTAGCCCAGTCCCAGTTCCTTAGCCTCTGTGGAAGCAGGCAGCCACAGGCAGGCCCTGAGATCCCCTTGGCCATGCAGGACAAGAGATCAGCAGGCGGGCAGGCTATGGTCTCGGACATCCTCAGAGTCCCTTACTCAGCCATCTGGTGCAGGTCAATGGTGTGGCCACCCCAGCCATTTGGGCCATTTGGGGATCTTCACCCAGGTTCACTGCATCTTTAAGAGGCAGGATTGTCCATGTCAAATGTGGTGTGTGCAGGTCAGTCTAACAAAAGGGAATCAGAGCAGAGATATCATGGTCAGAGAGGGGATTCCCTTACTTACTATCTCTACCCCTAATGTTCCTAGTGATCAATAGAGTTGCTGGTGATAGGAGTCAATGCCTTCAGGAGCTTCATGTCCAACACCTATCACCTAGTTTACATCCAGCAGATTGCTTGTCCTCTTTTATAAGTCCTAGGTATCAGAGAGTTCTCTCTCTAGCTTGGTTCAATGCCATTCCATTGGTGTGGCTTAAGGGTAGATTTTTTAAAAACACCCTTATAATTTGTATAAATAACCATGTGAATCAGAAGAGGCAGAAACTATGGGACTATCGGTGTCGACTCCAGGCGACCCCAGAGCCCTGTGGTTTTCTTTGGTAGAATACAGGATGGGTTTACCATTGCCTTTCAACATCTTCCTATATGATGCCTTTCAGCATCTTCCTATATCGCTGCTGCCTGATATAGGTGTTTCCCATAGTATGTATGGGAAAGGTTTCCTATAGTCTGGGAAACATACCAGCGGAGATTCGAACTGGCAACCGTCTGCTTCTTGGTCAAGCATTTCCTTGCTGCGCCACTTAAAGGGACTACGTAACAATTCAGTTATTGTGGGGGTAGCACCTAATGGTGCTGCGGGGAAATGCTTGACTAAGAAGCAGAAGGTTGCCAGTTTGAATCCCCACTGGTACTATATCGGGCAGCAGTGACATAGGAAGATGCTGAAAGGCATCACCTCATACTGTGCAGGAGGAGGCAATGGTAAACCCCTCCTGTATTCTACCAAAGACAACCACAAGGCTCTGTGGGCACCAGGAGTCGAAATCGACTTGACGGCACACTTTACTTACTTAGTTCCATTGTTTTCTACCTCTGCGACAGCTGAGTTTCCACCACTCGCATTGCCTCATTAAGCCTCCCTGTTTGCCAAATGGGAATCAGGGAGAGTGGTCATTCAAATGGTCACTTTCTCTGCTTCCCTTCTGGCATGCAGGGAGGCTTAAAGGGGCATGAGTGACTAGGTACCTTCCTTGCTGCCTCTTTAAGCCTTCTGGAGCTTGGAGAGGCAGTGAGGAAGGCACTCAGCCACTCATGCGGCTTTTTAAAGCCTTCCTGCTCACATGAGGAAACTATAAGAAGTGATTCAAATGACGGGGTGCCTTCCTCACCACTTCTCTAAGCCCCAGAAGGCTTAAAGAGGCAGCAAGGGAGGCAACTGGTCACTCACACCACACACTCACACACTCTTTAAGCCTCAGGGCAGCAGGTATAGTCGCCACTTAAATGGCCACTCTCCCTGCTTCCCATTTGGCAAGCAGGGAGGCTTTAAGAGGCAATGCCAGTGGCTGGGACACTCTTGTCCCCACATCACCTGAGTGCTGAACTTAACCCCATTTTGGGGGTTAGGTGTAGCACTCAAATATCGCAGCTGTTCAGTTTGTGGGAGTTTCCCAGAATGAAACCCCTGTGAAAAATGAGGACCTCCTGTACTATTAATTATCTTTATTACGGTACTTGACCACATTTCAGCATTACAATACAAAGTTAACATTCAATGCAGTTGGTACAGTCCGTCAGATATCACAGTTACACTTAGGTAGAAGAAGTTTATCCAAATCAGGGACACATCCTCACCTAACTGATGGGGGGAGCCTTCGTCATTACTTGATGAATCTTGTGTGCGATGGCACAAAACTTAGCAACACAAGAAATAACAAATACAATCTTATCTGCAAGAAGATAGGTTAAATAAAAATCCATCCATCTTCCCTGTAAGTTCTCTGAAAGGGGTAAAAATTTGCTACGTGGAGTGCTATAAAATTTACAGTGTAGTAGAATATGAGCCAAATTTTCAACTTCATCTAATCCACAAGAACACTTGTGCAGGTGATAGGGTATCTTTTTATATCTCCCCTCCAACGAAGCTGATGGGAAAACATTATAATGGGATAAGGTGAAGGCTCTCCAATGGGATGGACATGTCAGATTATAAAAATAACATGGGAGCTAAAATTGAGGTGACCTACCAGTTCTTAATACAGTTAGGGAGTTTACTTCTCTCTTCTTGTGATTCAATATCTAGTATACATAGTTCTAGGATTCTATTGGCTTGTTCGGATCTAATCCTCCAAAACTAGGGGAGTCAATCAACTTGGTTGGAATTTTAGCTTTAGCCAGTACTTAAGGACTCCCAACCACATTCTGGTCCCTACCTTATTCAAGCCATGCCTCCAGCCTTAAGGGACCCACCTTTTGGGATTTGAAGAACTGCTCTTAGAAATTTAGTTTGGACAACCTCCGCTAGGGTAAAGTCCAGGCCCAGTTGAGCTCCAAAGAGCAGCTGGGCCATTGATTTGGCTTGAAACAGCTTAAAAGCTGTTGGAACAAATTGTCCCCCTTTGGAGTGATAGAACCTTGAAATTCTGTTTGTGTTATATATTCTAAATGCACTTTCCTCCTCATCCACCCCTGGAAGCGTGAATTACCATCCCTAAGTACTTAAAACACTTAACCTGTTCAATCATGTGGCTGATAATTCTCCATCTGTAAGATTTGGGTCTCTTGGCGAAGACCATTACTTTAGTTGGTAGTTAATTCACAAACGGTCTTTTAAACAAAACTGGCAAAGTGCTTTTAGTGCTCTCTTAAGGCCGATAGGTGTCAAAGATAAAAACATTGCATCATCAGCGCAAAGAAGTATAGAGATCTGCCTACTTGCTATCTTAGGAGGGTGCATGTCCGCCCTATTCAGATATTTAACAAGTGAGTTAATATAGAAGTTGAATAACAAAAGGGCTAAAACACCTCCTTGCTAACGCCAGTGCTTGTAGGAATTAAGTTAGATAAATTGGGTGGTTATGGTTTTAACCTGTTCTTTTTAATGCGGGCAGGATTCAAAAGGGATCTCTAAGCTCCTTTAATTGAAGATCTTTTCAGCTCTGTCTAAGTTTCAGGAGTGAACAGGAATGTCAGGCAGCATCACCTCTCCTCGAGACTGGCTGGTTGATGCTCAGCAACTTCCTTTGCTGGTGAGCCTGTCAGTCAGACTGAGAGAGGGGAGGGCTGAGTCTGAGCTCTAGCCAGCCAGTCAGGAGAAAAGGAGGGATGCTGCCCGACACCGCTCCCTCTTTCTCCCCTGGAGAGGACTCATCTTGCTTGAAGCCAAGATGAGCTCCTCTGATCAGGAGCCAGTAGTGAGTCAGGGAGGTGGGAGGAGGAGATCAAAGAGTAAGCTGTTGCCCAGCTGGTGGGGTTCCCTCCCTCAGAGGCCCAGGGATATTTGTCACCCCCAGTTCAGTTATAGCTGCACTCCTGCCCTACTGAATTCTGCAAAGCCTCACTCTGTTGCTGCTGTACCCCATGTGTTCCTTTGAGACACAGATCCATCTTCTCATTCCTTTTCTTATGTAAACTGCTTCTGAATTTTTTGTTGAACAATGGACTGTAAATTTTTATTAATAATTAACTTCTCATCTCTTTCTCTTTTTACTATAATGTGTCCAATGCATTTGCTTGGAAATGACAAAGAGGGCGTTTCTCCTGCTGAATGGGAGGCGAACCAATGGAGTCCAACAGAGGTGAGATCACAGAGTTGGAACCAAAGGACTTCTAGGACTTCTTCTTTTGTCCCAAGGCAGGACGATCCTCCACGTACCAGTGCCTCACAGCTCCTCAGTTTGTTTGACCCAGACCAGAATGTACCACAAGTTCTCACAAGCAGCCAAGAATGGGCTAAGGCAGCCGAGTCCACTCTTGTCTGCTCCTGAGAAGCAGCGGGAGGCAAGCAGCTGCTGGTGCCGCCGCCACATCAAACCCACCTCCTAAGCCTGAAGCTTCAACTTGGTTTAGGGAGCAAGCACTCCCTTTGCCACATTTTTAAAATAGTCTGCCAGTCCCGGCTGGCAGGGGCTGAGGGGCTCCTGGACAGTGCCGGGGGGACCCCCATAATGCACCCCACTCTTGCATGGTGCATTATGGGTGTTCTGGGCCTCCTGGCGGCTGATAGTAGCCGGCAAACATCTGGGGGTGTGATCCGTTTGCCCAGCAAGAAGACCAGGATCGTTTGCGGGGGTGGCAAGCATTTTAAGCCTTCTACCCCCTGTAGTGTGGAGCCCTTTCTCCATGATCGTGAGAAAGGGCTCTAAGTATGGCTCACACAATAATCAGAAGTAGGATAAAAGCACTTTTTAATTTTTGTGTGAATTCACAAAAAGATCTAAGAACAAGATGTCCTGCAGTTTTTTAAAAAAGAAAACATAATGCATGATTGAGATTCAGACTGGGATTGTGGTGATGGGGGAGAGAGTTTAATCCTTTGCCCTGTGCTGTTTTCCTGATTACAACTATTATTTTAATCAGGAAAACATTGAGATTGTTAAACAACTTTTCCCCAGTATTGCAAATCCAATCTGAATCAGGCCTCCCACGCCTGGTATTAACATTTTTGGGGAGATTTGTTCACATGTTGGGAGATCTGTTCACAGATCTCCCATGCCACTACTTTGGACCTCAAAATTCAGAAACAATGCTGAAGGCCTTGAATCTTCATAAACCAGGCTCTCCCGCACCTGCAAACTTGTGGGGGGTAGTGGTTTTGTTAAATAAAAGTAAGCACTGAAAGTGTTTACTGAAACTACCCCTCATGTTATTTTATATTGTAAATTTTATAGCAATGCTCGTTTACAGCTAATCACTCCTCTTTTGGGGAAGTTTCCAGGTCACTCTGATGAATTTTATTTAGAGTTTTTATTATCTAACTTTTGTAAAGAGATCACTTTCAATGTGGCTAGCTTTTGCTACATTCTTTGTATTATACGCTCTAGTCTTATGTAATGTTTTTTGTTGTACAGTCTGATCTAGGATTGTAATAAAGTTTTATCTATCTGCTTTGTAATGGCTGGTCATGAACTGTAATAAACTATCACTATTTATTGTGTGAATAGCTTGTTGTACATTTAAACGTTTGTCTTCATTCTTTAAGGTTCATTCCTTCACCGATCTTTGCCTCCACGGTTGCTGTGAGTTTTGTACCAGCATCCTGAAGGCCCTTCCAACAGCAGAGGAACTGGATGACAAGCCAGATAGAGTGGAAAATGTGTGTAATAGCTGCATTATAACACTCAGTTTATGACAGAGAGTCCAGGCTCAGAACTAATGTGCGCAAGTGATTTCCTGACAAAGTACAATATAAAACTGCACAGGGAACTGGGTTTTGCTGGAAAGATAGCTATATAAGGTTCTAAAAGTTTTGGATGACAGAAAATGAGCCCAGGGTGGGTGGTAAAATGAATAAATGCCACACATTTGTTAGATATAGTCATGTGGTTCCCAACCAGTGTGCACAGTTTACTAGTGGGCCACGGGCTGGTGTGGCATGCTGAATTTAAACCCCCTGCTTTTGGAGCTGATTCACCCATAATGCACCAGAAGGGAAATGTGGTTTCCAGTGAGTCAGACTCCAAAGTGAGGAGCTTAAATTCCTCAGTTCGGGCACCAGCTGTAAACAAACAAATATTGCACGACTGAAAACGGTATGCCCTATTAAAAAAATAAAAATAAATGTGACTTGGAATGAAAAAGGTTAGGAAACACTGGTTTAAACAGCAGGGAGAACAGAAACTTACAGTACAACAAGACTTACACCTTTTCTCCCTTGACTCCAAGAGAGCATTTGAATCCTTTAGGACCATGGTTCTCAAACTTGGGTCCTTAGCTGTTGTTGACTACAGATCCCATCATCCCCAGCCACAATGGCCAGGGATGATATGAGTTGTAGTCCAGCAAAACTGGGGTCCCAAGTTTGAGAACCCCTGCTTTTGGATATGGGAGAGTTGTGCTATTCTAGAGTGTGCTATTCTATAGGAACAAGAATCTCATAGAATGGAATAACTCTGTCTGAAAATTGAATCCACCAGGAGCATGTGACAGTCCTGCATTATGTTGGAAGTGAAGGACTCTGCGCTGTCTCATGTCTCAATGACAGAGGGGGACAGACTAGTGGGTCAGAGGGCCAGAGGGGTCAAGATATTGGTCATCCCTTCTCTACTGCTCTGACATTATCCCTTTGAAATGTAGATTGCTATAGGATTTAAGTCAGATAAAGGACAAATTGGCAGTGGGGAAATTTTTATTCTTTCTAAAGAATAAAGAATATAGTTTAATTTTTGTGATAGGTATTTTTCTGCAGAACACAACAGGTGTTTACCTAGGTCGAGGTTGGTTCTCCTCTCTCTGTCCGGCTGGTTCCCTGGGAGGCCAAAAACTCTATATGGATGTCTAGATTTAGACTCTGCGTGGCTAGTTAATTACATTTATTTTACTTCTTATATAAAATATCACTATCTTTGTATCTTTCTTATGATTGAGGATTCTTTTTTTCTTGGATGGATAAGATCTTGTTTGTAAACTTGTATTTTTGTCAAAATCTCAGAGATATAACATTTCTGTTTTTTACTTATATTACTAATAAAAGCATTTAAACAATCTTAAAGAAAGAAAGAAAGAAATGTAGATTGCTACTCTTAGAGACTCCCTCCCTCCCTTCCTTCCTTCCACTTCCTCTTCCTCTTCCTTTTCTCCCCTTTCTTCTCCCTTGCAACACCCATGCTCCTCTCTCCCTGCAACATGTGTGCAGAGATGCAGAAGCCATCCCTCTAGCTAATTTAGCTAGCTAGCTAGATTAGAGATCCTATCTCTCCACTTTTCTATCTAGAATGGCTTCACTAATAAAGACTCCTTATATTGATTTGAAACTATGAACTGGCTCCAAGTTTCTTTTACTCTCAGCATACACGCATGCCTAGGCAGAATCTGCTGTGTTGTGCCTCTGTGCACTCTGCTGTAGTAGAAAGGTATCTCTTACCAGAGAGAATTCCCAACACATTATCTAATAAATATATGAGCCCAGGTCCACATAGCTGCTCTACACATCTCCGCTAGAAGACAGCTATGCCCCAAGGCCATGGAGGCAATTGCTTTCTAACAGTGTGCTCTAATCTCTAGAAGGAGAACCTCTAACCTTCTCTAGGCTCTCATGAGCTCTCTGAAACAATGTGATGCCTCAAAGGGAGGTATCCAAAGCATTTTCAAATACTCTCTGGGGAAGAGGAAAGAATAACATTGAAGAAAGGTATGACCAGCTCAGAGAGAACAGGATGTACACTCGTACATGCTAAAAAATGGAAAGACTGCTGAAGGTAAAGGTGGCTATGTAGAGAAAACTGAAGGAGAACATTAAGAGGTGCAGCTAGGTAGTTTTGGATCCTGGACCTACAGTATATACTATAGAAGATGTTAACAGAATCTGTCCTTTTCAGATAAACTCTGTGCTTCATCATGTGATTTTTCATCCAAAAAGATCTTTTCTTTTTCTTTTTCTTGTTTCTTCGAAGTCTTCAGTTGCACCTTTAACCCTTCTGGCTTTTCCTTTTGCGCCTGTCAGTAACTCTGAAAATTTTTTTGTCCCCACCCCTCAATTCCACTTTGAGTTGCTTCCTGCACCCTGCAGTCAATTTTCGATGGAGACTTCCATCTAAAGAATTACATTTTAATAAATAAATAAATCCCAGTGTTCTAGCGTATTTACAACAGTGCACTAGAACAACTGGATGGCAGTAGCTTGAGCATTCCATTCAAAAAACAACTGGTAGATTTTTGAATGTTACGTTTGCTGCAAAGGCATCGCATGGGGAGAGGGGACCCATGTTTGCCCCTCTCCTCAGTGGCCCTTTGGAGTGAGGGAAATAATGAAGAAAAGAGGGAGAGGTGGACCTGGGAGTGCCTTCAGGAACTGGGGGACGGGGGTATTTGAATCCATCTGCTCAATTATAGTGACACCCCTGACTAGCTGAGTTGGCTTGACTGACCATCCCACCCCTTAGTTTCACTTTGAGTTGCTTCCTGAACCCTGCAGTCAGTTTCAGGTGCAGACCTCCATCTACACTACCCAGGGACTTTTTTGTATGGGGTAATATGTAAATGTATTAAATACATACATACATACATACATACATACATACATACATACTTCTTTTTTTCTCCTACTGCTTTCAAAAATGCTATTCCAAAACAAAGAAAACAAGAGAGAAAAACTTTCAGACCAGCATGGGTACACAAGGACTCTTTGGTTTTTAAAAAGGTCTATGGGGGAAAGGGAAAAAATCAGAATATGGTAGTGTCTGGGCAGAGAGCTCTGAAATCTGGCAAATAGGTAGTGCAGGATGTCAGGACACTGTGCATGCAATTCCAATTAAATTGGTTCAGCAGTTGCTTTTTAATGATTTTTTAAAAATTCAGTGATTCTTAGATGTAATGTTATTTTTTGCTGCATTTCTCAGATGTTACTGAGATTTCAGCTTTTAAAAAACACCATTAAAAATCAACAGCTGGACCGATTTACTTGAAATTAAGTACACAGAATCCTGCCATTCTCCACTACCTGTGTGCCAAATTGGAAAGAGGCTACACGTGTCTGTGTGAGCATATTGCAATTTTTAAAAGGGAAGCATGTACTTTTTCAGATATTAAACAGAGAAAACTAAATTCTGAATCTCAGTAAGCAGGCTAATGTCTTTCATCTCACTATTTCATATATTGTGCCTTTTGTAGTTTATCTGTTGCAGGACATATAAGGAGATTTTCCAACATGTAATAGAAGACCTCTTAGAAAGCAGCTCCCCAGAAAGTGAGATTGACATCAATCCTCATCCACGCCTTTCATATTTAATGATTCAGAACCAGACTAAAAGGATGCTGATGGAGGAGTGAGTTTGGATATGAAACCTCAATCTTCTAAAATTACCCAGAACCTTTCCACTACGTTTCCTGACTGTTGCATTAGAGAGAACTCTGAAAATAGGGCAGTCTTGAGGAAAGTTCACTCTGCTAGTCAGCCATGGGGCAGGGATCAAAACCAGGAACTGCCCTACCCAGGTTCCCTCCCTGGCAACTGCACGATAGGGCTGTGAGAGACTCCTGCCTGCAACCTTGGAGAAGCCATTGCCAGTTTACGCAGACAATACTGAACTAGATGGTCCAGTGGTCTGATTCAGTATAAGGTAGCTTCCTATATTACAGGTCCAGGAGCATGTCTCCACATGCAGTGGATTCTGCCCTCTGGGCAAGCACAGGAGGCAGTGAAATCCCTCACTTCCAGTCTCCTGATCCCTGAGTCAAGGGATCTGCACTTCAGGGTGCAGACAGAGGGAAAGCTTGAAAAGTGAAGCAACTCCTCAGTTGGGGAGGGGGAGGAAAGACACTTTTAGGGGATTTTTATAACCCAGATATGGGTTGTTATTTGGCAAGGGGGAGTTCAGTAAAATGAGGAGGGAACTCCTCAAATACTTAGAGGATCTGCACTCCTGCTGCACTTTCCTCTCAGTTGAGGAAAGTGAAGGTAGATCAGCCCAGCCCAGCCCCTCCATCTGTCCAATGTGAGAAAGAGGTCCATGAATTAGAAGGCACTGTGTCTTTACACTTTGTTTTTATTCCAGACCTTGCCGCTTTTGAGGTGTCCCCCCCCCCCCCCCGTCGAGTCATTGTAAAGATGATTTGAATATATCACATTTAAAAATATGGCATTTCTAAGTATTATTTACAAACTTTTAAAATGTACTTTCAGATATATTACTTCTAGGATAGAAGAGCGAGGTTTTGAGAACTACAGGGAGGTACTGGAGCAATATATGAGGTTTGGCACATGTGAGTACAATCCTTATGTTCATTTCAGAATCCAGAGCACCCCCTGCCATTCCCCCCACCTCATGCAGAGAAATCCCCATAATCCAATGGGTCCTCCATTTCCTTCAGGGCTGTCCTTAAGTCATGGCAAGCAGGGTGACCACCAGGGCCCCGCTCTTGTGGCTACCATTAAAATTAATTGGAAGGTGGTCCTGCACTGGCTGATTTGTCCCAGTCACTGCACCCCACAAAGGCTCACTAAGGACACCCCTGCTCTCCTCAATAAAATTTCCTGCCACATTCTCCCTACCGAAGCCCTTCACAAAGCATCATCATCCCCACCAAGCCTCTGGGCAAGACAGAAACAAAACAGTGGCAAACTACTAGAGAACCACTGGCATGGTCTAATGGTAAAGAGGTTGGTTCTGCCTTCCATCCATTTATACTTTGATAAAGATAGGAATTCTTGAACTCTTTGCCCCATGAACTCTTTGCCACAGTTGACTGCTGACATTCCAAATATCTGAATGCTCTCATCCTGAAATTATTTCAGGTACCAAAGTTAAATTCAAATTATCAGACCATCCACCAAAACCCAAAAAAATTGTCCCTAAGAAACAACGTCCACGTCCTGAAGATGTATTGAAGATAGATTTGGAGTTCAAAGCGGAGCAATTAAAGGTGGGTGGATCCCCCAACTGAGGGCTGACTCATTGGGGTGTCTCTGGGATGTCCTCTGTATGCCCTTGGGCACTCAGTTATGTAGCTTTGGGACTGCTGCACTGGAGGGTAAATTTGTTCAAGGAGTGAGCTGGGACCAGCTGTACCCATTCTTGTATTAATTTCCTGTCTAAATAGAAAGTCCCTGTGCATGCACTGAATGGAGACTATGCTCACTTCTGTGTATCAGCAAGCACTAGGGGTTTAACTTGCCATCAACTTATTTCTGCCTAGCCCAAGCAAGACTCCTTCCATAGCTACTGATCTTCTCGGCCTGGGAACTCCTGAGTGCAATGGACATACTTAGGACTCTCTGCTAGCTGTCTCCATGGCTCAAAGAAGAATTGATCAGGTGTCAATATGTGCCTCGCTCAAACCAGCAGATTTCAACTCTGTCTGGTGGCCACAGTGGTTCCAAAGGTTACTCCCATGGAAGTAATAGCAGAGGAACCTCTTGGAGACATGCAGAAAGGATGAAGACCTGTCTGTTCCCCCTACTTCCAATGGCAAGCAATCACAGTTACCTGAATTGTATGTTAGGAGCTTCTTGATTTCAATGATAAATTGATTTATTTTGCCTTTCAGTTAACATTTTATCTAATGTTAGATACAATGTTTTAAACATCTTATCTAACATTAAAACAAATAAAACACATATACTTGTTTTATGGAGGTGCATTTTCTGGGGATAAAATGTACTATAAGAAGCAAAGAGGCACCTTTTAAAAGTGGTGATTCTCTTTATTGAGCAGGGGGAAAGCAACTGGCCCTATCCCCCTCCCCCCCAGTACAATATTCTTCCAGTGACTGTTGCTGGTATCTATCTTGTGTTTCTTTTTAGACTGCGAGCCCTTTGAGTATCCATCTTATGTATTTATTATTTCTCTATGTAAACCGCTTTGGAAACTTTTGTTGAAAAGCGGTATATAAATATTTGTAGTAGTAGTAGTAGTAGTAGTAGTAGTAGCAGCAGCTTAATGAGGGCCATTTCCAAAATAAAGTTTCCATATAATCTGTACTTATCACTTGTATTGTCTCTGAAGTATCCCAGTTGTAATTTGTACCTATTACCAATGAAAGAGTAAGGCCCTCCCCCCTATACAGATACCTCTAATAGGTGGGTTTTTTAAAAACCCTTTGGTTTTCAGCTTAAAAACCAGATTTCCCCAATACCTACCATATAATGCAATTCATGGCCTTCTTTCCTCTAAACAGCCCATCTCCCTTGACTGCACAATCTTCTCTTACTACTTCCTCTGAGATCATGCTAACAGACCACAGAGTTCTTGTGTGGCGCTCCAGAAGGAGGCAGGCTTGCTCTCGCCTTCCCTGCTTCTATTTTCTTCTTTTGCTTTTCCTCAGATTTGCCATCCTACCAAGGCTGTGAAAAGATACTATGCTGATGGGAAGATATTCTCTCTTCTTTTTCCAGATGGAACAGGCCAAGTTTAATATCCAGCATAACTGGGCTTTTAGACAGATAAGGACAAACAATTGGGGAATGCTTGAGTTTTCTTCCTCAGCACTACTTTGCAATGTTGTGATTCACACAAAGAGGTTTTCTAGATGGCAATTTATAACAGCATGCATAGCTATGGTCCCAGTTGTGGGCTGTCCAGACCACGTATGGCCCTTCCTGGCTTTTTCATGATTAGTCCTTCAATGCATGAAATGGCCATCTTGAAAAGGGAGTACCTCTAACCTGTCCTAAAATGGCAGTGTGGGATATTGTGGGAGTAGGAGCAGCTGTGAAGCAGATTAAGCGCAAGCTGTGGAGGTATGGTTGGCTGCCCTCCAAGGGGTTGACCTTGGGGATGTTGGCTCTACCCAGCACACCCCTCCGTTCGGCACCTGGGCACATCTCTGCAGTCCTCCTTCCTGTAGTGCACAGTCCATTTCTGATCACCTTCACCTAGCTCCCTGGGCAGATGTGCAAACCCATTCATTTGATTAATCAGCCATAGCATCTCTGGGAGGTTTTCTTGGGATGCAGGTGGGGGTTGCTTTCGTATCTTTAGCTTTGGGTATGACCTGCACGGCAGCAGCTCTATGCCTGCCATTTATGACTGTCACCTGGCAGCCATTTTACAACCAGCCAACTTTTCCGCCTTCACCTGGCAGACATTTTAAGCCCACCTTTCCCCTTCCTATAAAGTGGGTATTACTCTGTGCAACTATTCCCATGCATCCTCAGGGGGAAAAATGAGCACACATGGAAGGAAATGTGCAGTGCACAATTGATAATGCAGGGGTTTGGGTATGTCCAAGGAGTCAACATGCTGGAATGTGGATCACAAGTGGTGTGGTTTGCAGGGTTGCGGAAACTGTGATGGAGAACACAAGCAAGTTAGCTAGGTGATCAGAAGTGGACTGCACACCGAAAGAAAGAGGATTGCAAAGGTGTGCCCAGGTGCTGAAGTGAGAAGCATGCCAGCTGTAGAAGGTGGAATGCTGAGTGTGTAGACACTGAGCAGCTGAAGGGGATTTGCTGTCTTGTGCAAAAGTGCATTAGTGTAAAATAGTATGCAAAATATTGTTAGAAAATAAAGGGGAAAATAAGACATGCAAGGGGGAAACAAGACATCCCGGGGGAGCTAAGCCTGGGGTCCTGCCAAAAACAAAAAAACACCCTACCTGAGATGTCCCTGAGGGAGGAGCTGATTAGGATAGCTTTTCCTCCTGCCTTGTTAAAATGCAGGCTATGAGAGCTGGGTAGGATGGGGACAACCTATCCTACTCTCTCACACATGATCACTCCCTCTGCCCCCTAGTTTGTTGCTCACACACAATCGAAAATTGAAGCTCCCGAAGCTGGGTAGGATGCTTGTCCTACCCAAATAACAGAACTAGCCTAAAGTGTTGTTGGTGTGTGTGTGTGTGTGTGTGTGTGTGTGTGTGTGTGTGTGTGTGTAAATGGAGTGATGGGTAGGCAATGGGAGGGGAAATGGGTGAGGGATTCAAGAGAGGATGAATAGCAATGGGTGGGGGAAGAGGTAGGTGGGGAGATGAACCTACAGCGTTTCAGTGTGACAGTCTGTGTGGACAGACTATAGCGACTCCTGTTAGTGTTTACCACACTTCTTCCTCCCACAATAAACCTCCACATCTGGAACACCTCTATACATTGCCATGAAAGTGTAAGTAAAGAGGAATAAGATTTCAAGCTATTGAAGGATGGAGGTCATTCTCCTTTGCCCAGGGGTAGCCATGCCACCCTGCATGAAACGTAATAGCATGCTCTCTTTCCTATATCCATATTGCTTTCCTGAAGTACAAGTACAACATTTACTTCATTCTGATGGAGGAAGTGTTATCTGCTGAGGCTGGCTATCCCAGTTTTCCAGTGCTCTAGTCAAGGAGCACTACTAGCATGACTAGCAGTACTTTTAAAAAGAAAAAGTGAGATGATAGAAGAAACAAGAGTCGAAGCAGTGTAGTTGTAGGACTACATTATTGCATATTCATCTACATACAAAAGTATGTCAATATATTGATGGGAGATCTTAAACTATTCAAGCAAAAAAAACATTCATTTAAAATTTTTTAAAAATTCAGGAAGATGTAATTCCTGATGTAATTCATTTCAAAAGGAAATATAAAGCTAACATACTGATTTGACTCATTTCTTAAAATGTACAAAGGAGCCACAAATTGCCCACAGCATACCATAGAGAATAAAAAATTAGACTGCAGAATGTTGGCACGTGTGCTGTGTGAAGTACGTATTGATATTCTAGTCAGCATCCCTTTGCTCAAGAACTCTCTGATCATACAGGAAACAAAACAAAATGTCCTGGATCACTTGTATGTGATCATATGCTCTAACGGTACTCCTGGGGTGTGATATATATATATATATGAAGATAATCCTAGCACTATTACCACCATGTGAAGAGATTGGTTTTTCCTTAGCTCTTACTTAGTTACCCATCAGGTAATCTTGCTATTCTCATAACCTATGTCAAAGATGTTCAGTTCACATATATCATTCTAAATGACAGCACTCACCATGAGGTCCAGGCATTCTTTACAAATCAGGGATATGCAGCATGTTACCATCGAAATGGGCGTCTCAGGTGAGCTTTAAATTGTTCCTTTCAGATGACAGAGTATTAATCTAGATTTTTGTAGACTAACCTATATTTCACTATAATGGTTTGATTGGTAATGTTTGCATATTTCCTGGCATAACAATGTCCAAAAAACATGTCATTGCATAGTGTTGAATGTGGTGTTCTGAATTATTGTTTCCCATGTATATCCATGTCCTAATCCGAATGCAGTTTTAGTACTTCTGCTAAGCATTTATATGGCATTTGTCTAAGACCATCTAGTACATTTTGTGACTAAAGGTACATCCCAGTTTTGCTGCTCTGCAATGTAAATAGCCTTTGCTTCAGTGTGATCTCTTATTGATTGCAATTCTGCAGGTTTGAGCTGTAATGTAGTAGAATACAGTGGTCCCTCTACTTACGAAATTAATCCGTTCCGAATGCACATTTGTAAGTCGAAAAATTCGTAAGTTGAAAAGCGGTTTCCCATAGGAATGCATTGGGAACGGATTAATGCGTTCCGGAGCCTAGAAAAAAGACCCAGACCCCCAGTAAGGCTTGCAAACTGCACAGGAACATTTCTTTTCAAGAATAAACAGGCAGTAAACAGGCAGGCAAGTCAAGGAAACTGCATGTAAAATTCGTAAGTCGAGGAAACCCCATCTAAAAATTTGTAAGTCGAGGAAACCCCATCTAAAAATTTGTAAGTCGAAAAAAACGCATCTAAAACCGGATCTAAAACTGCCGTTTGTAACTCGAAAAATACTTATGTCGAGTAGTTTGTAAGTCGAGGGACCACTGTATCTACAAACCCATCTCTCCCCCACCCCACTACAATCCCTGGAGCACTTCTGCAACCCTTAAAAAATAATAATATGTTTTTAAAGGGCTAGCAGTCAGGCAGCCTATATAAAGCATAGAAGTCGAGGCTCTATTGACAGCTAAACAAACATTCAATTTTTTTGTTATGCATACTGTATTTGTAATGCAAATTGTGAGAGGAAGGAAACTGGACTCACACCATGAGTGAAGAACCCACGGTGACTTCTTCTTTTTAGATGGTCTGTATTCAGTTTATAAAATAAGATTTGAATGCAGCTTTTTCAGCACACACATTAGCCAGAGTGCTATACCAGTTTTCAGTCCTAAACCCTTTTAATTTTTGGAACAGCCACTTTCTCTGGTTCAGTCTTCAAAAAGTTTTAGCATGGTTGCTGCTGCTTCCCCACACTAGTCAACACCCAAAGAGCCCTGAGGCACCCCATTCCTGTCACAGAAGTGCACAGTGGAGAGAAATCCACCAT
This sequence comes from Hemicordylus capensis, assembly GCF_027244095.1. Classification (NCBI taxonomy): domain Eukaryota; kingdom Metazoa; phylum Chordata; class Lepidosauria; order Squamata; family Cordylidae; genus Hemicordylus; species Hemicordylus capensis. Next base: position 194,097,493 of record NC_069659.1, on the reverse strand, counting down.
TATGGAAAACAGCAGATTTTGCATAGCAACAATTTCATTACACTTTTATTCCATCCTTCCTCCAAGGAGCCAAATGACATACATGATTTCCCCCACCTTCATTTTATCTTCACAACTATCTGTGAAGTAGGTTAGACTAAGTAAGAGGCAGTGATTGGTCCAGTCACCAAGTGAGGTTCGTGGCTGAGTGAGAATTTAAGCACAAGTTCTCACCTGTTTTAATTCAATAGTCTCACACCATACTATACTGGCTCTCGATATGTAACAATCAATCCTCTATGTATGCAAAGTTGCTCAATCTGGTGAAACTGCAAAAAGATTGTATTCTACCGATATTTATTGGCTGGATATACTGCATTTTTTTACACAATGAAAGTACCTACTAAACAGTTAGCAGTACCTACTAAAAAGTTACACTGGAGAGAATGGATTTACCTTCTGTTCCTCTGCATCTCATAGACAGAAATCTTCCTCTGGGAGAGTGAATAGCCTTTGCTTTTGTCCAGCCAAAAACTATTTCTTTTCTCCTCCTTCCTCTCCTGTCATTTGATTCCTGCAAATTTTCTCTGCAAAAAGTGCAGCTCTTACTTCAATGGAGGCCATCAAGACTTGAAGATTGTTGCCCAGCTTAAGTCATTTTTGAAGCCCTACATGGGAACTACACTGGGATAAGTGACAAATCCTTACGTTGTGAGACAAATATGTTTTGAAGTGGTTAGGCAAGTCTGCTGCCAGATCTGTTCTTCCTCGCACCACAAGTTAAAAATTTATTGCCATGTGTTTTAATTTGATCACTTTCCATAGGCTGAATCTGGACCTTTCCTCTGGCTCCTACTTTAATCAGAAGGGAATTGGACAGAAACTCTGGAACTGGTGGGACACCAGTAGCCATGTCCATGCACCACCTTTCCAGCCCATCTACTTTCAGTTAAACACTTACATCCAGGTTAAAATTGAAGCTCAGGATCAGATTTTTCTGACATTTACCAAGCTTCATGACTGCCTCCAATTGAACGTGGGGGCAAGGCTAAAAGTAAGTACCTACAGTCTTCTTATTTTCACACATGCTGGGAATCTTAGTAATACTTTTCTTGATGGAGGTGGAGGTTGCCAGAAATTTGGTAGATGTAGCTAAAGCCAAAAGTTGCTAACTCAGGGGCGTAACAAGGCTGGAATGGGCCCAGAGACAAAATTTTAAAATGGGCCCCTCGCTGATGCGCACACACACTTCACAATATATAGTCATGTGACTTGCCTCTGGGGGGGGCCTCGAGGCGTGGGGGCCCCCAGGCAGCCTCTTCCCCTTGCCTAATGGTAGTTACGCCCCTGTGCTAACTAATGGAAATCCAAGTAATCAACAGGAACTGAAAGAGAGTGAGCCGAACTTTGTTTACCACTTGTGTCTGAGTTCTCTCGTAGTACTCCAATGTTCTACACATCAAGCGATGTATACTCCTCCTGATATTGTGACAGGAACTCAGAACCACAACAAATGAAGGGCTGATCTCTATGTTAAGTTAAGCAATGTCACATGGTGGAATCCACTTCAAACTGGAAGTTGAGGAATTGCATTTTTGAATGCTTCCCCATGGGTGGGGGCAGAGTAGCCCTCTGTGCATATAGAAAACTAGCACTTCAGGAGGAAGTTTCCAGCCTAGCCATGTCTCTGCCGTGCTAGTTCTCTGTGTGAAGGGATTTAAATTTTTTTTAAAAAAAATTGATTTAAAAAAATTAATTCTCCACCTACAGCTTGAAGCAGGCACTGAAAACCAATTATCTGAGCTCTGGATGGCTCAGATAGCCATAGCGGCTTTGCACTTCTGGAAAAAAAAAAGACATGAAAAGCACCCTGGATGTTAACATGTGTCAAACACTATCTCTGTTCAATCCATACCTGCAGCTTTAATACTGGAATTCAAAATTGCAGGGGTTCCCTGTGATACTCCAGATGTTGCTGAACTCCAACTCCCATAATTCCCAGCCACAAAACATGGCTGGGCATTATGGGATTTGCAGTTCAGCAACATCTGGAGTACCACAGGTTGGGAACTCCTGCAATATCGGATTTGGCCCTAGTTTAGAAATCTGCAAGCCTTCAGGTCCAGGTGTGATTCCAAACCAAAATACAGCTCCTTGCAGTGTAAATGCTGTTTTAATGGCCATTCAGTTTGTGGTATAAATTAATGAGGCCCCCCCCCCTTTTTGGATTTTTGCAGCTGCAAGATGAAAACTTGCTTCAGTTTCTTAAGCCACTCAAAAAATGGGGACAACAAGTAAGTTACTCTAAGATTCTGCAAATTAGAAGGCTCTTAGCCAGCTTGCACAAACTACTGAAAATACTATGCAGTACTTCATTTGAACAAACTCCAGACCTGAGTCGCATCATATCAGACATGTATGATTTCATGCAGTGGAAAATGACAGCTCATTCCACGCTGAGACAACAATGAGCACATGGAAAGCTATTGCATCAGTGCCCTGTGGAATTAAACTTCTCTCCAGTCCTAATGTTTACTTGCTTTCAAACTTTCACCAAGTTCTGCATACAATTTGACTGAAATTGTGGAATATATATATATATATATATATATATATATATATATATATATACATACACACACACACACACACACACACACACACATACATAACACAAGAAGCTATATTTGATTGTCCTCATAAAATTCCTGTAACAGAACTCCCTGTATTTTTGAATGACACACAAACATTTATAATGGAAATGAACAAAGATGTAGCAAGATTGGAGTTGGCCCTGGGACAAAAAGATGGGCCCCTGCCCCCCACCCGACACCTTCAGAGAGATGCAAGGGGGAGAGCAAAGAGGAAGTTGCCACTCAGCTGGCAAGTTCCCCCCCTTGGGGGGCCTGGCACCTATGCATGTCCAGCTTGTGCCAAGCTTGTTCCTTTGAGTGAATTGGCTTTGGACAGAAAGATGGCAATATAATGTCCTGTGAGTGGTGGAATATGGAGTGCACCTTAGGGACAAATGTCAGGTCCAGAATGAGATGAACCAAGTCCGGGGAAAATATGCATAGATGCTTACTGACTGATAGAGCCTGCAGCTCTGACCCTCTTCTGGCAGATGTGATGGCCAACTCAATGCCAACTTAAATGACAATAAATGAAGAGAGATAGATCAAATAGGTTCAAACAGGGAAGCCTGTAGAGCCTGTAGCACCGTGTGTTGATTCCAAGTAGGGAATCAATGTATTGTTGCAGGAGACAGAAGGGTAGCTCCCCTAAGGAAGCACTTGAGGTGAGGATGATAGGAGAAATCTTTCTTGTGAGTTGATAGAATACTTGATAGAGATGCTGCCTGATGTTTTATAGTGTTGGCCTTTAAGCCCTTGTCCAAACCTTCCTGGAGAAAGGCAAGGAGTTCTCTGATTCTGCATCTCTCCTTTTGCAATTGATTTCTAGTACACCATCTTAAGAAAGCCCTCCCCAATCGTATATACGATTGGTGGGTCATTTTCTGGAGGCTAGTATGGTATCAAGAACCTTGGAAGAATAACCATGCTGTCTCAGGAAATTCCTCTCAGTCTCCATGCGGCTAATTTTACCCAGGCTGGATTGAGATGAAGTACAGGATCTTGCTGTAGAAGGTCAGGGGAGACTGGGAGAAACCATGGTTCTGATATTGCTAGATGTGGAATTTCTGGAAACCAAACTCTCCGTGGCCAGTAGAGTGTTATCAGGATGAGCTCCAACTTGGTCAGACGCACCTTGTGCAGTAGCCAGCTGACTAGAGGGACTAGAAAAAGGGTGTATAGCAGAACTCCGTAGTATAGCAGAACTACGGGCACATGATGTGCCCATAGAGATGCTAGGTTCTCTTCCACCCACTGAAGGAGAAGTACTGCCTCCTGATGCAATGACCATGATCTGGTTCTCCCCTGGTGGTTCACAAGAGCCTTCACTGTGATGTTGTTGGTACAGATGAGGGCATGTCTATGTCTCAGTTTCTGTTGGAAGGCTATTAAAGCCATGTGAATAGCTCTCAGTTCTAGCCAATTGATAGCCTCTCCATTACTGACCATTTCCCCTGAGCTGAATGTTGAAGACAGTTGGCTCCCCACCCTAGGAGACGCGCATCTGTTGTTTCAATGATCCTGGGTGGGTCTAGGAATTGTTTCCCCTGTGATAAGCGATTGGGGGACATCTACCACGTGAATGATTGGAGAACCTGAGGAGGGCTCTGTACCTTAACTGGCATTTCTGAGCTATCACTTTCTGGTAGGGAAGCAGGAACCATTGGAGTGTATGTTGATGAAACGGGGCCCAAGGAACAGCATCCAGTCATGCCATCATCAGGCCATGTAATCATGCTAGGGTTAGAAGGACCTTCCTGTTTTGTGAGATGCAGTGAATGATACAGTCTCCTGAATACATTCCTGGGGGAGAATGAGCTGATGATGACCCCCAGATGGTGGGTTTTTTGAATGGGGCTGAGATAGCTTTTGACTTTGTTGATTGTGAAGCCGTGTTCTACCATTGATTGTACAGTTATGTCTATGTCCCTGTAAGCTGATGGTAGGTCTGGAGATCTGAGTAACAGATTGTCGAAGTATGCAAAGATCTGGATCCTCTGGAACCTGAGATGTGCTATCAAGGGAGCCATGATCTTTGTGAATACTCTTGGGGCTGATGACAGCCCTAATGGCAGCGCTTTGTACTGATAATGATTTCCTGCATACGCAAAATGGAGAAAGGGACAACTGTCTAGGTGAATGGGAATGTGTATATATGCCTCTGTGAGGTCTATTGAGGCCATATGGTCCTGATGATGAAGAGATTCTGCGACTGACCCTAGAGTCTCCATTTTCAACTTTCTGTACTTCATTTATTTATCATATTTTTATACCATCTGATATGTACATCTCTAGGCGGTGTACAAATTTAAAATATTTAAAAAGCAACACATTAAAATACATGAAAAATAAAAACAGTAGCAAGAAATATTAAAACAAATTATTTAAATTAATTCTGATTAAAAGCCTGCAAGAACAGGTGAGTCTTGAGGGTCTTCCTGAAAACAAACAGAGAAGGAGATGCTCTTATTTCAGCAGGGAGCACATTCCAAAGCCCCAGGGAAGCCATAGAGAAAGCCTGGTCCCAGGTCACCTCCAAACAGGCTGATGACAACCGTAACTGGACCTCTCCAGAAAATTGTAACAGGCGGCAGGGTTCATGACAAAGGATGTGCTCCTATCATGCCTAGGAGACCTCAAAGAAGTGACACGTGGGTTCTCCAGTCACTTTTACACAGGTACAGAATAGAATGTATAACCCATTCTGCAAACTGGTTACCAAGTACACTACACTCCTGCTCACATACCAGACATACAGGCCTGCTACAAGCAATTCTCCACCTGGTAGAATTAGGTGTGGTAGAACTAGTTCCTCTTTTTTCAAGAAGAAGATGTAAGTTTTGGGCGGTATAAAAATATGTTAAATAAATAAAAAATAAATAGAGTCAGGGAAATTTATTCTATCCTGTTCACCATACCCCTCAAAAGACGGCTCCCTCAAAGCTGTACTGGATCTGAAGTATTTGAATAAATTCGTAAAATATTTGTAAAGAGTATTTAAGAGATGATTTTTATTCCTTTGGCTGTATCCCTTTTCATGGTATGGCTTATATTGCTTTTTAAAATATTGCTTGGTACCAGAAGCCAGATCGCTGGCAATTGTAGTTACGGTACCAAGTAGAGCCTTGAGTCAATAAGGAAAAGGATGAAAAGCTCTTGGCCATGAATTTAGACTTTTTAAAGGTCTCCATAGTTGTATCTGTAGTTTTGTTAAAGAGACCTTTACCATCAAAGGGCAAAGTTTCAATACGGTCCCTCATATCGTTCTATAGTGTAGAAGAGCGCAACCAGGCATGACATCTGAGAGAGACTGCCCTAGTATTGTCCTGGTTTCAGTTTCAGCTAGGTGTTTAAACGTGCTCAGCTGCTGTCTGGTAAGTTCAGCTGATTTGATAAGCACTTCCTCATATCTCTTTACAAATTCCTCTGGCCGGAGCGTAGAAGCCTCCTTTTGCAGAGAGTCCCAGGAACAATCGCTGTAACGGGTCATGCAGGCCGCATAATTCGCAACTCTTTCAGTCAAATAAATGTGATGTCCAAAAAGGTCGAGCTTACGTGCGTCCTCCTCAATCCAAAGCGGTTGTGTGACGATTATCTGATTTAGACGAGGAAGTGCAGTCTATTATTAAAGAGAAAAGGTAAGAGTTGTCCTCTTCCTGAATTCAGTACAAACTCTCCAAGCATTTTGATGTAGGAACTGAGGTTTGCAAGATATCCCACACCACCTTAGCAGCCTTTGTAGTAACAGGCAACATGGGTAAAGCGATAGGTTGCATGGATTGCACAGTGGCCATCATTTTGTAGACAGGGTCTTCCATGTCGGCAGCTGGACGTTTGAGCTCCAGACTCAGTAACTCTGCCATTTGTTGTATCATCTTAGTATAGGACTTTAGCTCCTCATTAGGTGAGGTGGACAGTTTTGGGGGCACATCTGAAGGTGGATCAGAAGGATGCCCTGGGCCCCCACCCTCATCATCCGTGTTTGGGTCAGAACAATTGGAGGAGTTGTAAAAGTCATCAGTTGGTGTATGAGGTTCCTCTGGAACAGGCGCAGGATCACCCACCAGCCTCAATGGGGGAAGAGGTTGTGGAGCATCCCCAGCAGGTGGAGGTGGACCTTGCGGTACAGGAGGTGCTGAAGGTGCTGCAGAAGCTACTGGTACCTCTATCGGAACAGGTGCCATCTGAATTTTCTGATTAATACCCATGGCAACTGCAGTAGCAGACCAAGGTGGAAAAGGTGCTGCAGGCTGGGAAGGAATGACACAGTGTTGAACAGATCCAACTGACTGCCTTGCAACTTAGCTCTATAGCAAATGCTGTGATTTCCACAGTTGAAACTGCAAAATCTAGTTGGCTTCAAGTGTGTCTCCCGGCGGGAAGGGAGGGCACTGTGGTGTGTGGACAACCAGTTCCGCTCTCTCTCTCCAGGCAGGCGGTTGAACCGGCACCTTCTCTACACCTCCTTTCCTTGCCTTCTGGCTTTTTTTTACTGAGTCTATTTTGTTTTTATTGCTGTTTGATCTAAGATTGTAAATAAACAACTAACTAACTAGCCTTCTGCCTCGTTTTGTTTTAGTTTTGCACATCCTCTATAATAAACCCCCTGTGTGTGATCCCGTGCCGCCCGTGTCTTTTTGGGGAGTTCTGGGCATGCGCGGAGCGCATGCCCAGAACCGCCGAAAAAGATACAACCGCCCAGACACGGGCGGCCATGTTGGCCAAATTATCTGATGTAGCACAAACGATTCCCGCCGATGCCGCCCGCCCGTCCCCCCATTTGCCCAAGTCCTCCGCTCCCATCCTGTCTGCCAAATTTTTGTCTCAATCGGCCACCGCTGACCGCCCGCCTGCCCTCCCAGCTGCCTGAGTCCTCCTTTTCAACCCCCCCCACATGATTAAGGGCCAAATCGGCCCATGCAATTGCCCCCGCGGCCGCCGCCACCACCCACCCGCCCACCCTCCCAGCTGGCCAATTCCTCCTTACCCGTAAAAGTCCATATTTAGAGAAGGAGAGAGGAGCTCGCAAGCAGAGCTCCTCTCTGTGCAAAGTCAATGCCCGAACTGGCGCTATGGACGCAAAGGACACAATAGGCGGCCTTTGCGCCCAAAGCGCAAGTTTGGGAAAAGGCTTTTCAGAGAGAGGAGCTCTGCTTGCGAGCTCCTCTCTTCTTCTCAAAATAGGGACTTTTACGGGTAAGGAGGAATCGGCCAGCTGGGAGGGCGGGTGGGTGGTCGGCGGTGGCCGCCGCCGCGGAGACTTTGGGGCCCTTGGCTGGCAGGGAGACCGGCCACGGCATGCAGGCTGGCGGCGGCAGTAGCGGGAATGGCAGCGGGGGGCCCAGAGCGCCCGTTACTAGCGCCCGTTATTTAACGGGCCGAAATTCAATTGTAATTTCACTAACGATCTCTCTCTCCTGCTTACCCAAAGATCCGTCCGCAAGATTGGCTTTGCAGAATGAAGAGCCTCATTCTGTTCAATGGGTTTCACTCTAAATAAAGTGTAGTTGGGATTACAACCCTTGTCCTATGAACTACTACCTATTGAAATAAATGGGCTTAATTTTGACAGCATGATACCTAGATTTTGGAAATCTCTTACTATGTATATAATATTTTGTTAGCATGCTGTGATGATAAATGAGTTTACAGTATTTCTGTCAAAGAGAATATGAACATGCCTGTTGGAGTTGCATAATACAGAAAATGCCACAATACCTTCAAATTACCTTGAAATAATAATAATAATAAACTTTATTTGTCAGCCACCTCATAACAAATTGTTCTCTGGGTGGCTCAAAACACAATAAAACACCCAATAAAAACACACAACACACATAAAAACGATTTTAAAACCTTTTTTAAAAAATCAATTTTAAAAAGCCTGAGTGAACAGAAAGGTCTTCACCTGGCGTCTAAAAGAACAAAGTGATGGTGCCAGGCAAACCTACTGGAACATAGGAAGCTGCCATATACTGAGTTAGACCATAGGTCCATCTAGCTCAGTATTGTCTACCCAGACTGGCAGCAGCTTCTCCAAGGTTGCGGGCAGGAATCTCTCTCAGCCCTATCTTGGAGATGCTGCCAGGGAGGGAACCTGGAATCTTCTGCTCTTACCAGAGTGGCTCCATCCCCTAAAGGCAGGCTTCCCCAAACTGCGGCCCTCCAGATGTTGCTGAACTACAACTTCCAGCATACCCAGCCACAAAAAATTATGTTTAGGGATGCTGGGAGTTGTAGTTCAGCAACATCTGGAGGGCTGCAGTTTGGGGAAGCCTGCCTAAAGGGAATATCTTACAGTGCTCACACATCAGGTCTCCCATTTATATGCAACCAGAGCAGACCCTGCTTAGCTAAGGGGACAAGTCATGCTTACTACCACAAGACCAGCTCTCCTGATTGTGCCAGGCGAACTTCACTGGACGGGCAGTTCCAAAAACAGGGTGTGGCCACCAAAAAGGCCCTTTCCCTAGTAGCTACCTGCCTTACCTTATTTGATGAGGGCACTCAGATCAGGGCGTCCAAAAATCTTAAGGTCCAAGTCAGGACATATGGGGCAAGGCATTATCTCAGGTAACCTGGACCAAAGTCAGTTAGGGTTTTAAAGGTTAAAACTAGCACTTTGAATTGGACCCAGAAACGGACTGGGAGCCAGTGCAGCTGATGAAGCACTGGTGTGATGTGATCAAAATGCCCAGTCCCATTAAATAATCTTGCAGCCCTATTTTGTACCAACTGCAATTTCCAGATTGTTTTCAAAGGCAGCCCCACGTACAACATGTTGCAGTAATCTAAGCAAGAGGTTATCGGAGCATGAGTAATTGAGTAATTATATTATATACACATTATATACATACATAATTATATTATATACAATGTTATGTACATAATTAAGTAAAATCTTTGTGTATTAAATTTTGAATACACACTAATTGTATTTATTTTGAATGTTTATTTTTTACTATAATTAAGGGCGCTCAACAGAATGTTGCATCGGGGTGCCAGGTCCCCCAGAGCCGGCCCTGCATGTTCTATTCCTTGAAGACCTTCTCAAAATGCTGCTCTGCACAGGAGAGGGTTTTTTTTTTAAACTTGTTTATTATTCTTATCAAATCTATCATCCATTAATTCACTAATATCTTCATTAGAACTAAGACCTGATGGAATGGTTTCCGTATCCCGGAACTGAACAGTTTTCTTGACAGTTTTACTGTTCCTCCTTGCCCAAACAAATACTAAAAGGGAAGTCCACCGAATGATATATGGGGAAGGTAGTGCTTCAAAATTTTGCTTCTCACAGTGTTATTTTACCTATGTTATTTTATTTGACCAAGTTCGCTTGTATGTAAAGCTTTTGTACTTTGTGTTTTGCTGTTTAAATGATGTAACAATAAAGATTTGATTTGATTTGTTACCTTCCACAAAAGCAACACTGAACCTCCTATTGACCTGGAAGGAGCCTGGCATGTACTTTTAATGCTCCAAGGAAAGAACTAGCAAACCCAACATTGACTGAGATTTTATTTGTTTTTTTACAGTTCTAACCCATCTTGTTTAGGTCTGGTAATAAACATTTTTTAAAGTACAAAAATTAAACATTTAAAAATATATACACAAAAATATTGTACATCATGCTCAAAAGAAATATAAGTGTCAATCATTTCTGGAAAAGTCAGAGGATAATAGCAGATGGTTTATTTCGTGTCTTTGCTTTTGCTTCTGCCTTTGTAGAACTCTTAACTTTTCATAGTGCAATATTCTCGGATGTATTTCATTATACTGAACTATATGTCCTATGATAGGAGATATACCATCTAGGCTATACGATGGTGCTGAGGAATAAGGCCAGTTACTTTCCAAGAAGCACCAACAGAACTGGAGAGATACAGCATTGTAACCTTTGACATCTCCCTTTGATCAGAAGGCACTCATGGGCCAAAAAGATTTTTCCCTTAGTGGAAAGATAATTATCAAGACTTGCTTTTGCAAATGGTTTTAAAATAAAACTGACATTACAGCAGCTGCAAAACTGATAATCAAAGACTGGAGTCAGCCATATTTGTATTTAGAAGAATGACATTAGCAGATATGCTTGAATGTCACCCACCAACTGAAAGGCTCAAGGCAGTGGCAGTTGCATTTAGGAGGTGATGGTCAATTCAGGATGAAATAAATGCACACAGAGCATCACAGCACATGGATTGAAAAAGCCTGTAATCTCTGGATCTTGCTGGCAATAATCCTTGCTTCTTGTGTGCAATTCTTGATGTTCTGTTTGCACCCTCAACTAGTTTAGCCAACTCCAATCAAGACTCTAAAAAAGAAAAAAGCGAAACAATCAACCTATATGGTTATGAAGTACTGAACAAGGACAAGAGATGAGTAAAATATATAAACTGATAACTGAGAAACCATTTTGGATTTTCTTTTAACATGACGACTGCATACCAATTGCCTTCTCATAGGTCTTGACCTTGTCAAGTGGTATCCCCTTGAAGAGACTTACCATCATGCTGTTATTCTGGTCATGTTTTGCTTCTTGTATAATAGTGCTAAAATTGTCGAGGTAGCTTTGATTTTCTTCTATTAAATGTGAAAAATTAGCCCTGAAAAGAAGAAAAAAGAGAGAAGACCAACTTTACATTCAAGAACATCTTTCCTGCAGTGCAAAAGTAGAAAAAAACACTTGCAAAATGCTGTGGGGAAAAGGAGGAGATCTCTTTTCTTTAGTGTTTGCAGGAGGCAGGCTCCTTTATTATATTTATATTTATCTATATACTTGCAAAATAAATCTGTATTTTTACTTATTAACATATTGTCTATTTCACTAAAGGCTCTTTGCCCACAGAGATTTTATTTATTCTATTTTAATTCTCTGCACATTGGCTCTTTAAAAAAAAAAAATTCAAAATGAAGTCAGATTTTAAGATAATCTCCTTCATTTAGGACTCTCAAAACTGCCCAATAAGTTTTATTTAAAATCTGAGAAAAGGCCTCTTAAAAAGGGAGGGGGAGGAACCTGCTGCATTGCCGTTACAAAACTTCCCAAGTTCCAATTGTTCCCAACTAAAAATTTCAATGTACATGGGAGTATATTCCTCTAAATTCAGTGGGACTTACTCCTGAGTGAACATGGAGTATTTTCTTAACAAATACTTTACTGCTGACCTTTACAACAAGTCTTAGAAAAGCAATCTTTGCCTTCCTAACCAGAAGTTAAAAGACCATAGACAGAATCGTTGCCATTTCAAAATGCTTGCTCTGTTCTTTCAAAGTCAAACTGCTAGTCTGAGCTAGGAGGCCCAGCAAAGAAAGGACTGACCAGCTCTGCCCTGCCCACTTCTTTTTCCTCACTCTTTTTGTGCGTGGGGGTGGAGCATGGAAGGGCTCTGCCTGCAGACTCTGTGCTCTTGATGTATATGACTGTGTCATCTCCTCCTGTCTTGGGCTGGACTTATACCAGATAACATTGGCCTGACATAAGCAGGACAAAGGCCTAACATGAGTATACAGTTGCCTGGTTAGAACTAGAAGCATTTGCTGCTTGCAGAGAGACATATCAAGTCCAGCATTATCCCTCACCTTTGTTTCTTTGTATGGAATGCCTGTCAGCTCCAGTTAGTAAAGGTAACTTGCACCCACCTGCCCAAATGCTTCTCCAGAGCAAATTGCCCAATTTTCTATATCACTATAGCTTTAGAATTCATTGTAAGCATCCCAGCAATAGTAAGAATGTAAAGACTGTTTAAAATTTAAAATGATAAAAGATAGCAAGCTTATCCAACATTTGTAACTTGCACAAAGACAACATTCGGGTTTGATGTGAAAATCGTTTGTAGTATACAAAATGGATAAAATGCAAAGCAAAATAATTATCCCAATCCAAGAAATAGTATTTCTTTAACACTTTAGCAAATGGCACACTTGATGATTTCTTCATGTAGCGTATTTTGTCCAGAAGTCTTTTGTCCAGAATCATATCTTCGTGTGCTTTTTCCAGTAGGTGCACAAGTTACCAAAATTTAAGAATGTTTGCAAAAAGCAAAGAAATGTTCTCATAAGCTTACACATTTCTAGAAGTTTTCACAGAAGAAAGAGGTTGAAGCACATTTCCTGGTGAGCTTGGCGAAAGCCAGGTAGGCACTGAAGATGTAATTGTGTTTTCTACACTGGAACTAACAGGAGATTTAGCAGAATTCTGAGTCTACAAAGAGGGGAGAAAAAAATCTTCTCATTACCCAGATCCAGTGGGGAGTGGTGCACAAAATTTTATGCATCTAATTGTTGGCTTGTACCAAAGTATTCACATGTTAAAATGCAGTTACACATTATTCTAATTAGCATGCTTATGGTGTGACAATCACAGATGTAACAGCTCAAACCCTAAATGGTCATAAATTTTCAAATGTATAAGATAAATGTCTGAGGTCCTAACTGCTGAGTCAGCTTTGGACAATTACTCGTAATATAAGCCAAAGTGCCAGTCCACTCAAGTACCTGCTTTTCATTGTATATCACAATGTATATTAAAGCAATATTTCATCATCCAGAGAACATAAATGGAAGTCATGAAATTCTACATATACAATTGGGGGTTGGGCGGTGGGGAAGCTGCATAAACATTTTCTAGTAACTAGTTTGAAGACCAGTTTGTCATATTGCTACTAACCCAGTAGGAAACAGACTAATACAGTCTTGACTCTAATCACTCACTCAGTTGCCACTTTGCACCTAGTCAAGCAATGGAGCTTTTCTGTTTAGTTTTTTGCCATGCCTCTGCATACAGCAGCAGATTCAGCAGCACTTAAAACACTGATAGTGCTCCCAAGTCATCATCACTGTTACTCTAGGAGGAGGCCATACATGACCCTAGAATGTGGCACAGAGTAATTTTCTGACTCATTCTAAAGTTAAAAAATATGGCGGACCAGAGTCTAACTTCCATTACATAAGAGTTCCATTACATATAAAGAAGATCTTGTTGTTGCTTCTGAAGCTAGATTAGAAACACTTACGCAAGCAATTTTTAGCAAATGCCAGATTTCCCTCTGCCTTTTCCCTTGCATTTGCATTACTGAATTGTCGGCCTCCTTAATGTTATTCAGAGCCACTTCAATTTCTGGCAGCAAATCAATAATCTTCTGCTTACAACCCAACAGTTTACTGATGCAAAAAGAAAAGAAAAGGTTGTAGTTTGGGTTGTAAAAAGTTGTAACTCTCTCACACATCTGAACAGAATAAACACCCACACCAGCTTTCTGGACATTACTGCTGAAAGGTACAATTTGTATTGTATACATTCAAGGATCCTAGTTTAGGAGCTTTGAAAGTGGTGCCAAGAGAATATTAGTCACAGCAAGGATATGTTTTTAACATATTTGTGATCAGGACAAAAAGTAACAAAAAGGTAAAATTTACCATTCAAATTTTGCCTTTCAAAATCTGAGGGCAAATAAAACATGCAGTAGATTTAATGCAAACTCAGAAAAACTACAGACCTGCTCTGCAGTTTCCTGGTCTCTGAATCTCCAGTCCTGTCAATAGCACACAGCATCTCTTGTTCGGTGGCCCCATTCATTATTTTTCTCCACATTCTCCTTGCTCCCAGTTCCCTCACCACCATTCTTCCTCTATTTCTTTCACTCAGGCAGCTGCCTCCTTTTATCCATTGTTCCTTAAAATTACAAGTCCTTGGGCTACTCCAACCCTTTCTCTTCAGCCACCTAACTCTGCATCCTTTTCATACAGCTGATCAACCCTCAGTCACAATAGCATGAATACCTCTGCCCCTCTTGTGAACAGTACACATTTGACCTCCTGAGAGATGTTTTCTCATCTAAGTCAGACCTAAGACCTAAGTTTTCTCATCTAAGTCAGACACTTCCCTCACAGAAGTAATGTTTACTGATATTCTGTTGCTATCAATCTCTCCCCCTGCAGTTAGAATGTTTATGAAAGTTACAATGACATTACTGTCAACAGCTAGGACAACAGATTACAGGCAGGAGGCAACCAGTTTTTAGCCTACCAAAAAGTCAGTCTATCCCTTCGTCACATTTGGCCTCTGTTGTGGTGTGTCCTCCTCTTCTATGGGGCACCCTGACAGTTCAGTGTGAAAGGGATTCTGCCTGCATAGAAGCAGGAGGTAACTAGTTTCTGTCCATGGGAACGGGGGGGGGGGGCAGAGAACAAGACCTCCCTCCCCTCCATATGTTTCAAACTAGATCTCCTTCTTTACTAGGTTTTCATTTCTAACCAGTGCTGTTAGGATGTTTGGATCAGCATGCTGTAGTTGCATTTTGGCAGAATGAGATTTAGAATAGATGAAATTATGTCTTTTATTGGTTCAATAAAACTTATTGTTTCATGTATTATAAACACCAACATTCCATGGTTCTACAGCTTCCCAGGAACAATGAAAGTTTTAATGTCAAATTCTAAATAGTTCATTTCCTTCATACATTAAAGACTGATTAATCTCCAGTGACAGAGTATTTCACATCAATATGTTTTCAGAAAGCAATGCTCTTTTTTTAATTATAAGCAGCCTTTTAGTGACTGCAAATGGATCATTGAAACAATTACTTGTATATTTTTAATGTTTCCAGTTTTTGAAGGTTCCAAGTTCCCTCCCTGGCATCTCCAAGATAGGACTGAGAGAGATTCTTGCCTGCACCCTTGGAGAAGCCGCTGCCAGTCTGTGTAGACAATACTGAGCTAGATGGACCAATGGTCTGACTCGGTATATGGCAGCTTCCTATGTAACAGATTCTGTCCACTACAATAAGGATAAAAGTTTAACCAATGAAACATGAATACAGACCATGCACATCTTGAGAATTCTGCATTCATCTAAATTGTCCCATAGTCAAACGCCTAGACAAATGTAACATATTAAAACATTCTTCATCTCAGGTTGGAATAAAGGTATGTGTTATTTGGCAGGAAAAGTACATGTTGTACCTAAGGTGTCTGAAGAGTTCCTTGAGCACCCAGTCCTGACTCTGAACTGTCTGGCCAATGATTCTCACCATCTGTATGCTGTCACTGTAGCAAAGATCTGAAAGAAATACCTGTCATGTGATCAGAACAGTGCTCCTCTTAATAGGCATTGGCAGACAGAGGTAAACTATAAGCAGAACACTCTTATAAATAAAGTTAGACAAACGTTGACTAAAGAAAACACATTTAGTGTGCAGGCTAGTTGTTTAATGCAGGTATGAAACTGGAGGCTTGATAAACACATTGTTATTCTATAGCTAAAATATTTTGTTGAAATCCCTCAAGCCTTCTTTCCATTACTGTTATTGCCTCATAAAGTTGTGCCGTCGAGTCAGTGTCGACTCCTGGCGACCAGAGCCCCGTGGCTTTTCTTTGGTAGAATACAGGAGCAGTTTACTACTGCCATCTTCCACGCAGTATGAGATGATGCCTTTCAGCATCTTCCTATATCACTGCTGCCCGATATAGGTGTTTCCCATAGTCTGGGAAACATACCAGCGGGGATTCAAACCAGCAACCTCTTGCTCCCTAGGCAAGTTACTTCCCTGCTGTGCCATTAGGTGGCTTTGCCTCCTCTTTATTCTTGTCCCTTTCCACCATGCTTCACAGATTACTGAAGGTACGAATGGACACAAGTTGGAAATTCAGGATCAAGATTAATGCTGCCGCAACATGAAATAAATTAAGTAGTCCACATATTCTAATTCATAGCCCTCTAGCTGAAATTATCTAGAACCTGTCACAGGAAACTAATGGAAAAATATGCAAGGCAGTTATTTGATGGCAATTCCATTGCAAAAACAGGCTGCTCACCTGTAACTTATGATCTGGAAGAGATCCATCGACATCCATAAGTATGGGTTCTGTGCCTGCGCAGGAACCATGCGGTAGCAATGCCGCAGCTTGTTGAGGCGTCCAAGCCCCGCCTCCATGCTTACAGCGTGCTATTTAAAGGTGGGCTGGGCGCCATGTTCCTCAGTTCTTGGACAACCTCTGTGGAGGACGACCATCCAGGTAAGCAGGTGAGTTCATCAATGTTAATGGGAAAAGGCAATGGCATGCACACAAGCACGCACATAGTAGAGCACTACTGCAGAGGGGTGGTTGGGGAGGGTCTTATGGATGTCAACGGATCTCTTCCAGATCATAAGTTACAGGTGGCCAACCTGTTTATCTGGATCAAGATCCGTCGAGATCCATAAGTATGTGTGCTTAGCAAGCTCTCCTTGGAGGAGGGTGCAGTAGTGATTATTGCAACACCCTTTTCAGAACACTTCTCCTGAAGCTCGCCTCAGCAGCAGAGCACACGTCTATGGTGTAGTGCTTTATAAAGGGCAACTCTTCCTTGGTGGTGTTCTGAGAGTCTCGGTAGCGTGGCACTTCATCGACTTTGAGACTCCTAGCATCAAATCGGTCCCTTCACCATGTGCGTGATGGATTCTGACCATCAACGATGCAGACTTGGGAACTTTTGATGTTGAGGGAGACGTTGACATTGATGTCGACACCCTAGGTCTATGCTGGCTTGACAGCAACGTCGATGTTGACAGTCTCAGTTTTTGTTGATTCGATGCTGAAGGAGATGTTGAAGTCAATTTCAACATCTTAGATCTTGGTTGACTCGGCAGCGATGATGAGAAGATGGGCATGGCTCACCAGGCGTCGAAGGGCTCAGGACTTCATCATAAATGGCAGCATGAAGACAAAGCACCCGGTTCTTGCGAGTCCATTTAGAAAGAGACAGACAGATCTTGCACAAGGACACGTTGTGCTCTTCACCCAAACAAATGAGGCACAAATCGCAAAGGTCCTTGGAGGGGAGTTTAGCTTTACAGCCCTCACACCTCCTAAAGGTTCCACATTCCACAAATCGAAGAAGCTTAGTCAGGTCCTACAGGGTCAGGTGCCAGTCTTTGTCTGTCAGCCAAAGCTAGTCCAATATTACACCAAACGTAGTCCGTCAGCCAGAAATAGGTAAAAAAAACCTATCCGTCCTTTTTATTTTATTAAGATGAACTCACGGGAATAAAACTCTGAACTTATCTGACGAACAAGCGGCAGACTGAGGTACAAATGCGAAGGCGGTCGGAAGAGAACTGAGGAACATGGTGCAGAACCCATACTTATGGATCTTGACGGATCTCGATCCAGATGTTATTGTTATTTCTAATCACTTGTTAAACGAAACCTGCCAAAATATCCCCTAGCCTGCTTAACATCACTTCCAGGTCAAGTGTCTCCAGTTACATAAGCGTGTGCATGCCATATTGTCCTTTGCAAAACCTCCCATTTAACACCAACAGTGTTCTGGATATTACACAGATCAGAGGAGTAGTTTTCCCCCCATACCTGGGGACTTTTGTTTTAATTGCTTGTAGAGTTCTATAGCTCTTTGTTCACTGGAAAGAGATAAGTATAGGTTGTAAATACAACTTGACATTTTCTCCAATTCTCTTTTTACTGTCAAGTGTTATTAAAAGATAATTATTCACTACTTTAGTTTAATGTTCTGCTTTTGCAATCCCCTCCACCCCCAGTATAGACTCTCGCTGCCATGGACAGTTCCATAAAATACAAAATTCACACACAGTAAAGCATACCTGCCAACATGTCCCTATTTTTCCATTCACCTGAATTGGGAAATAGGAACATGTTGGCAGTTATGTGTAGAAGTGCTGTCTTTTGCTGGACAAATCTGTAAGTGTGAAAGCAATTCGGTTAAATTAAAAATAGGGTTTTTTTCATCCAGCAGAATATTAAGGCAGCTAATTTACAGCTAGATATCGTTACATCTACCTCAATTAAAAGGAAGGCAGGCTATACTACTAGTCAATCTACAGGAAAATCCTTAAAACTGGCCCTTAATTAGCCACAGCACAGGATCATCCAAGATCTGCATTACAATCTGTACAGCAGAACAGTAACTAAACAGTGAAGCTTGTGCACAAGAAATCCAGAGTGAAACTCATCATCCAATTGTTATCCTGTTACACATTTGTGTGAATACATAGAACATCTAATTGAGTCCCATGATGGTAATCCAAATTAGTGAGGTTCATGTCCCAAGAGGCAGGAACCATTTTAGGTTATTGGAAGTGGCAGAGATGGCAACTTGGCTGCTCAAAAATTAATACTTAGAATTCTTATCCTTTCATTCTCAAATTGTTGCCTAGAATTCTAGAAACAGATTTGATTCCTTTAAAAATTCATTTACTCTGTACAACCTGAGCCTTTAGTGCAAGACTGCACAACTTGTAGCATACTGGGATGAATCAAGTCCACCACCAGCTATGTTTTGTGGCATTCTAGGTGCTCAACAATTTTCTTGATTCACGCCCTTGGTGGATCATCATAATCTGACTGGTTGCCTGCATACAGGTGGGTTCTCAGTATCTAGCACCTGAAAATTTTTTTTTGTTTTGAACAGAGAGAGCATAAGAACTCTCTGAAGCTTTTGGCTAGATCTTTATTTCCGAGGTAGGCTGATATTTGCACCCTGCAAAAATGAATTATATTTTAAATATATATATTATTAGCCACCTGGAGGACAAACTACAAAAAGAAAAAAAAGCCCTAATAAAATGCAAAAGGACATCATCAAAATACAGATCAAAACCCTTAAACAAGTTACACTACAAAACCAACATCTGTATGAGCAATGCTCCTTCTCTTACAGATTTTCCATGATTTCGCCTTGACGTCGTGCATGGGGGCTCCGCTGCAGTTCTACAATCTCTGTATGCAAAGCCATGATTTGTTCATCTAGGTAGCAAATATCTCCAGCCTGACAAAGACATAAGGAATTCCAGATTAGAAAGAAGTGTTGGACTTGCTGTGAATATTTCTTTTCATCAGTATATGCAGTGTATCCTCAACATCTTCCAGTCTCTTCAAGGATTGCTGCCTGTCCCACAAGAGATGCTACAGCCTCTGCAAATTAGTATCACTGCCCTGTTAGAAGGGGAAAAAGTTCCAGATGGCACTTTGTGAAAGAGAGAACAGTGCTGGAGCTCAGACATAACCCTGTCACAGTAGAGAGGACATTACCGGAAGGGAAGGGGCACTCATTCCACTGGAAAAGTCTGAATGTTCACAAGTTTTCCTGGCCCTGTCTCTGAACAAGTGGGAGGAGAAATCCACTCAGGATACCCTACCCTAATGATGGAGAAAGAAGACATCCATATCTATATTCTGATACTAATCAGATCAGATATTATGATCAGTTATTCATTTATACATACCATTCATACACAACTGAAAGCATTTAGATAAGACATCCATTCAAAAGGCAAAAATAAAACTTCAGCATTAAAACATATACCAAACCATGACAAAAAACAGATCCATTTCCCAATGTAATTCTTAAGATACATTAAAAGCTTTTTCTAAATATAAAGCCTTTGACCCATTTCCTAGATATCAGCAATGTCAAGCATTTGCAGGCTTCATTGAGAGTGGGAAAGGGTGTGTGAAGTTCCTTAAACTAACTTACTCCTAAACTCTGGAACAGCAGGTGGCTTACTTGTTACAGTAGTTCTTCTGGTGGTCACCTGTACCTTCACACAAATGGGCTATACACATGCCCAGAAGCCCAATTCCCCGGGGAGCCTTCCAAGCTATCTTGCCTCTCTTTTTGGCAGTAGCCCCGCCACTTTCTCAATCCAAAATGAGATTCCCAACCGTTATTCCCGCAGTTCTAGAGTCCAGCACTCCCAAAACAGCACCTGCCTGCGGAGGGGAGGAAGGGTGGGTGTGGAAGCTTTGAAACTGGCTTAAGCTTCTGCGAAGCCAGGGAAGAGATTAGCAACTGACCCTAGACAGTTGAAGATTTATTCTTCTTTTTAGAAAGCTGGTCTGAGCAAGCTGCTTCTGCTTCTTTGTGTGGAGCGGTGGCATGACACCCAAGCTCACTATCAGAGAGGAGGCGCTCGGTGTCGGAACCGACGGGTTCGGTATCTTAGCCAGTTCCAAAGGACACGGGACTGAAGTATTCTATTTTCTCCCATCTTTGGACCCTGTCTGGTGGTGTAAGGTGAGAGACATAGGTGCGGGTCGGCCAGAGGCCACCATAGCTGGAGGTGCAGAAAGAGCCCATTCTGTCAATAAGGCCCAAAGCTTAGATGCTCAGTTCCTACAGGCCAAGTTATCTTTACTCTCTTTTTGGTGGTAGCCCACCCCACTCTCTATCCAAAAGGAGGCTCCCAACCGTTATTCCCTCAATTCTTTGTCATATGACACACGCTTTGCTTCACTTGTTAGGAAACTTCCTTTGATAAGTGACTGCTTCTATTATTTTATGTCCATAATTTTTCTTCCTCTCTTTTCTTTCTTCTGTTCTTCTATCTTTTTGTTTGGCATTTTATTTCCTTGGTACCTCCCCACTGGACGGAGGGATCTATTACTGCCTATTGTATGGTAACAAGGATTTTGTTTAAGACGTGCACAGTGTGGAGCTAAATTACTGTCTTCCAACAGCCACTAGCACTGTTTAGTTTGCCTTGGAGAAGACCATATTGTAGACAGTTGCCACCACTGCCAGAACTTCTGCGCATACACAAAGCCCATATGTGTGACGTACAGGAACCACTAAGAAGAAAATATATTTCTGTCAGAGAGGGAATCCAAAGCTGGGCCAATCAGCCTCCAGAAAGGTTCCTGTCTGTGTTCCCTCTAAAGTGCGCAGCTGCGTGCCTGCGCATAAAATTCAAGCCCCCTGTGCAGCTATTTGTGGCAGCAGCGCAGTCTTGCTGCCTTTTCCCAACGCCACCTTTTGCCCGTCGCTGCTGCCACATTCAGCTGCTGCTAAGATCCCAGTTTCCTCTCTCACCCACTGGACAGGCCACCACCACCTCCTCCTCCAGCTCCATCTGGACTCTGCAGATCTCATTACAAGTCTTGTGAGAGTCTAAAGTCCCCTCTCGCGAGCCTTCTGACAAGATCCACAATCAGAGCTGGAGATGGAAGGAGGAGGTGGCGGCCCAGCCAGGGATGGGTGAGGAAGGCAGGGAGAGGAGGTGGCAGTGGTGCTGCGGAATTACACATTTGAGCTAAAAAAGGCAGCAGTGAGGGGTGGGAGGAGGAGAATTGGGGGGTAGCCCCATTGCTTTGCATCTGTCTCTCCCTTCATCCTCTGCCATCTCCCTGCCTCTAATCTTATGGGTTTGGGAGGGGAAAATTGGAAGGGGGGATGGGGACACCAGTGTGAGTGGCAGGGCGTGGTAAGAGGTAGGTATTTATTTAGATCTTTCAAAAAAAGAAAAAAGAAAATCTCTTGCTACTTGTGCTTTGCTTTTTTGTATGTTTGACACATTTGCCGTTGTAGATGTGGCTATGATGTTGAGACACTTCAGAAGTGATGTAGTTGTAAGTAGGCAGCTTTGTTAATGGTAGCTTCACTTTAGAATTAAATTATTGTTATTATTATTATTATTTTGCATTTATATCCTGCTCTACCTCCAAGGAGCTCAGAGCGGTGTACTACATACTTAAGTTTCTCTTTCACAACAACCCTGTGAAGTAGGTTAGGCTGAGAGAGAAGTGACTGGCCCAGAGTCACCCATCTAGTCTCATGCCTGAATGGGGATTTGAACTCGGGTCTCCTCGGTCCTAGTCCAGCACTCTAACCACTACATCACGCTGGCTCCTAAATTACTCTAAAGTGGTAAAGCATGGACATGATTGCTATTTAATTTGCTGGGTTCTTTCAGCTTTCCTGCTTCTGATAGTCTTTTTATGGGTTTTTTTAATAGGGGGTGTTTCATGGTTTTTACTGATTAACTGATTATAAGGTTTTAAATGTGGTTTTTATGGAGTTTTGTTGTATTTTAACTTTTGTAAGCCGCCTTGGGATGTTTTATGAAAGGCAGTATAAAAATTGAATAATAAATAATAAAATAAATAAATTTTGTGTGCCTTCCTGGTACGTGTGTGTGTGTGTGTGTGTTAGTGTTAGCACTCCTGGGGGGAGCCTGGTGTATGTCTGGAGGCTTGAGTGGCGAGCAGCACCCCCAGAGCCCATCAGTAGCGACTGTTCAGTTCACTCATTTTTAAATGGGGTTTACAAGGAAATGGCTAACTTCTGAATCCTTAGCTTGTAAAGCACCCAAATACCCAACTTCTTGAAAGTGGCTTCAGTGGCTAAAGTGAATGTTTTCCCCTTCCTCACCAAAAAATCTATTTTTATGTACTTGCTTCATCACAGGAAACTCATTTTAAAAGCCCTTTAAATCCTAATAAATTGAGGTAACTTGGTATATTGTTCAGAATTTCTTCTGCAAATACAAAAAATAAAATAAAATTCAATCCTTCACGCTTGCACAGAGAAGATTCCAAGTCCAAAGATCCCTGGCATCTTTAGATAGGACTGAGATTCCTGCCTGCCGCAACCTTGGAGAAGCTGCTGCCAATCTGTGTAGACAATACTGAGCTAGATGGATCAATGGTCTGACTCAGAATATGGCGGCTTCCTACATTTATCTATTTTTAAATTTCTGATGTTATTACCTGTCTTGAAGGTTCAAATAGTTCTAAAAGATGGAATAAAAATATACAGATTAATCAATCTACAGTTAAGGCTCTTTGACAAGCAGTTAGTTTGGCTAATCTAAGGCATGTGTTAGCTCCAATCTCCAGGATATTTGCAAGGAAATGGGAAGTCTACTGTATGACAACTAACACTCAGGCAATCATCATTTTACAGGGTAACAGTAAGAAAGCAAGGATGAACTCAAATTAGACAAATAAACAGAACTGTAAAGTACACTTCTTTCCTTCCATATTTTTTTGGGGTGTTTGTTGTATCTATAGTGGCACATAATAACGCACATGTGTGCACACTGCCTTGATAATCCCGCCCAAAACAAAACTCATTCTGCTCACTGATGAAAAAAATTAGAGGGAATACTGGTTCCTGGGCCCATCAGAGGCATGTTCTGTTCCCAACCCCTGTCTAGATATTTTAGTCAGAGGTTGTTTGTATGCTTTTTCTTGACGTTACTATGTGGTGATGGATTCTGCCCAAGTCAATATGTGCTAGTGGGCTATTAAGTATATGAAGGTACATTATACTGAGTTAGTCCATTGGTCCATCTAGCCCATTACTGTCCACACCAGAACTCCCACTTCGCTCCTACACCTGCCCCCCCCCCCACACCACACACCCTGGCTGCGCACATGGTGGCTAGAATCAGTGAAGTTTTTGGGCAGCAGTGGCATGCTTCTAGGGAGACCCTTGAAAAATGCAGGTTCCCTTAAAAAACAACAACACTTTTAACTTGTGGCGGAGGGTGGGCCCCTCCGAACCCCTTCAGGTGTGGGCACCAAAATTACCTAGGTGCACCCCTGCCCCCAGGTAAAAAGGCTACCACCCAGCCCACCGCCATTTCTGGGAGTGAGCTGGGGGAAAGAGTGGCTGCTCCAATGAAAGCAGCCGCTGCGCTCATGGTGCAGGGCACTCTGGGATGCGAGAGGGGGAACTCCTACCACTCCTAGCTTTTGCCTTTGCCGCGCCACTGCTCATTGGGCACATGGTGCAGCAAAGGCAAGTCAGGGAAGACCTCCCCAGCAACAGTGTGAGATCATTAGAATGACCTCAGCATAAGGTAGCTTCCCGTGTTCCTATTCCTTCAATACACACCTGATGATGCAATGAATAGTTCTGAACAGCATTTGTGATTATAAGCATGGAACCAAAAGGCAGTAGTTATTTCAGTTAGTTTCATGTCTTTTCTATATATGTAGAAAGGTACTTCACTTTTAAAAATCCTTCAGTAATAATGAATTTATTCGTAAGATTGAAGTTTTATTTATTATTTATTGTTAAATTTATATTCCGCCTTTCATTAAAACAATCCCAAGGCGGTTCACAGAAAAATTAAAAGAAGACTATAAAAATACACACAATATTAAGCTAAAATATAAAAACATGAGTCTGACTAAAAATTTAATACGAGCATAAAATAACCATACTAAATACAATACACAAAGAAGCAGCAATAGAGACAATCATATAAAAGCCTGGATAAAAAGCCAAGATTTAACATGCTTTCTAAAAACTTTGATGGAGACTGAGAAGCAAATAGCCACCGGGAGAGCATTCCAGAGTCTGGGGGCAACAACAAAGAAGGCCCTGTCCCAAGTGCATGACAGCTGAGCCTCCCTCATTGTCGGCACGGCACCCAGAGCAGAGCCCCCTCAAATGACCGCATCAAGCAGGCAGCAACCTGCTTGTTATTTGTATTAGACATATTTTCATTTCCCATACCTGTTCACACTGCAAAGCTTTTTCTTCCATTTCTTTCCAGGCTTTCAGCATTTTTTCTGAGGCTTAATGAAATATGTTTGGATTAATTTAAAGGAGCAACATGAATGGAAAATATGCTGCATTTATTTTAACACATTATCATTTTGAAGGAGTGATGCTGGTGAATTTTGAATTGGGGAAATCTGGAAACAAACTCCCTCAGTTTGAAAATACTAGTCCCATTATGAGCAGGGCCAAAATCCCATCCAATGTTTGATCTTAACTCAATAGGCTTACTACCGTCCTTGCTTATATAAAAAAACCTTACCCTTGCAAAGTATAATTGTGTGTGAATAAAAAATGATATATTGTTTTTATGGTTGCTTCTGAAGAGAAACGGTTTACGCTTTTCTGGCTGAATGAAGAAATAAAGCAGTGAAGAACTGATAATCATCTTCAAACTTCATAGCAATGTGAATCTCAAAAGTGTGACAGCATCTTTGAGATTCCCCCCTCTCCCCCAACCCCAGCCCCTTGGTCCCTTTTTCCTTTCCTCTCCTGAAATCTCCCCCACGCCATGAGTAATCAACTGTGATACAAAGTTCTTATTTCAGGCTGGTTACAACCCTGTACAGAAGCACCACTATTAAGGGCTGAGGATACACTGCAATGTTTTGATGCTGGCCCCAGTTGTTCACACTCAATGTAATTGATCCACTTCTTCGTCCAAAAAGCAGATAGCAAAAGGACAGTATAATGATTTGATATGCTTTTCAGAACACAGCGAGCGTGCTTATTGACTACAAATACCACAAATATCATACAGAAATGCATTGGTACTGTGATAGGGCATTACATTTCTCTTCAGGAGAACTAATGTGAAAAAAAGAGAAAAGGAACCAAGAAATGTTTGCTGGCTAGCTTAATCTTTAGTAGCTTGTACCTAAACAAGACAGCCACCTATTATTAAGCAAGAGGTTGCTGGTTCAAATCCCCACTGGTACACCTATTGCAGCAGCAATAAAGGAAGATGCTGAAAGGCATCATCTCATACTGCACGGAAGGAGGCAATGGTAAACCCTTCCTGTATTCTACCAAAAGAAAACCACAGGGCTCTGAGGTTGCCAGGAATTGACACCAACTTGATGGCACACTTTACCTTTACCTAAACAAGACAGTTTATGAATCACTATAATTCCGCATATCTCTTCTATCCAACCTCCTAACATAGGAACATAGGAACATAGGAAGCTGCCATATACTACCCTCCTTGTGTGGGTACAGGATGCTTCTGCCTACTCATACATGAGTTTCCTAATATTTTGTTTAATACTGCCTGTGGGCTTTTTTCAATGGGTCAATTCAGACCTCATGTGGAACCTTAGTTAAATTTGAACAAGTTCTGAGCAATAAACAGAAAATAGTGTTGCAGATGATCACCATGCAGTGCCTACATACAATCGCAAAGTGCCTTGCTGTGCCCTGCTCCTGGCAAGTCCTTGCTTTGTTACCCACTTCCCAACCAATTACAAATGGCCTCTTTCCATCTGCTTGGCTCTCAGCTCTCTGTAGAAGGCACAGGAGCTGTTAAAATGCCAATCTTCCCATTCGCTAGTGCAGACTAACAACAAGCACCATTAACTATTCCACACTAGCAGAAAGCAATTCTAATACTTACTGGGGAGGCTGAGAAACATTGAAAGGAGCCAGAGATGGGAGTGAAGAAATGGAAGGACAGGATTAACCACAAATTAGTTATCGTGGTTTAAAGGGCAGAAAGGGAGTTTTGCTAGAGTAAGAGTGTTGTTAAAAAAAGAGGCACTGTTAGAATGTGGAAGAAAGGCAACCTGACAGTAACTGCATACTTGAGCAAAGTAGAGACTGAACACAGGACAAGCAGAGAAAGGAGAGCTGCAGGAGTGGAAGGTAAAACGAAGGATAATTTCCTGTTGGATGCAGCATTACCAGGGAGAGAGGGGGAGGTGTTTGGGGGAAGGACTGTTGAGGAGCGTTAGAGCTACGAGAGGGAGGCAGTATTACCAGGGAGATATTTTAAGAGAAGAACTACTGTGGGGTGGTTAGAGCTATGAGAGGGAGAGAGAAGGCACAATTTGGAGGAGAACAGACTTGCATGGTGGTCTGTGAACGAATACGAGTTTTTATATACCGCTTTTCAACCAAAGTTCCCAAAGCGGTTTACATACAGAAATTAATTAATTAATTTCATTAATTAATGAAATCATGAACATGAAGAACACTCATTCATGAATGCTCATTAATGGTGTTCCTTGGGGCTGTGTTAGCAGTGATGTTGCAGAGCTGTATGAAAGGTGTAAGGAGCATTCCCATCCACAACCACCTTACATAACTCCCCTCTTGTAAGAGGGAACAGCAAAACACCTCACTGGGCAAGCTGGAAGACGTTTTTCAGCTTCACTCTTGTTTGTACAGAACAGATCAGAAGACAACATGGAAAGAGAGATAAAATTGGGACATGGGTTTCAGCATAGCCTATCATGTCCATCCCATTGCTGTGACAGCAGGCTGCTGCTGGACTTCAACTCTGGCAGGGATGAGAGTAGCAGGAAGGCAGAGTGGTATTTAACTGCCTTTGCTAAAAACTCTCCAGATTTAAAAGTAAAAGGTGAATTCTGTCAGTAATTTTATTTCTAGGTAAAGACTGGAGAGATGACATGAGAAATTACTAAGCAGACTAGAGGAGGTTTTGAACTAGCACTAGTGAGAGATTCTTGCAGCCTAGAGCAGCCGTGTTTCGTGGCTGCTCTGAGCTAGAATATCTGTGAACAGGAGCCTTTGGAGGATGGAGGTCAAAGAAACAACTTGGGTTTATTCTGAGGGTGGGTTCAGATGTAACACGGGATTAAGGTTAGCCTTAATTTAGGTACACAAGCCAACTTGAAACCTAGCATTCAGCTCTTGCTTAGACAACCATAAAAACAACCATGGTTAGCACTATGGAATAGGTTCAGACAATAAAAGCAACCTAGGTCGTATCATATAAATAAAAGTCCAGCATGGCATCTGAACTGACATAACATTTCTCTAGTAAGCCTTTATGCAAGTATGTTAGTCAAATTAATCCAAAATGTATGAATGTTCACTGTTAATTCCAGTTTTATCATTAGCACAATTTGATTTATATTAGCCAGCACTAAGGCTAATATAACACTTCATTTCATTTAACACTTCAGCACTTCATTTAGTACCAGTCACTTCCTTTGTATACCAAATTATCACTGCAGAATGCAATAACCATTTCTCCACATTGAAATCAGCAGAGTAAAAAGCCAAAACTTTCTGCAAATTTCCTAATGAATTCAGAAAAAGGCATGAATTCCCTCAAATATTTACATATTCCATATGTCATCTGTTCACTGTATCTTTCCAAGTCAAGGTGGATGCTCTGCTGAAAGAATTCCAGTTTCGCTTTCAATTGTTGTGATGCAGATACCATGTTGTTTTTCATTTTGGTTAAATTGGCATTGTATCGAAAAAGACTCAACCTGGACAATTGAGACAAACAAGAGATTCAGCAAATGCTTCACACATTTTGCATGCTATATTAATTTGTTACGTCTGCATGGATGCTAAAGTGTATATGGTCCATATCCCTTAGATCAGGGTTTCTTAACCTTGGGTCCGCAGATGCTGTTAGAGTACAACTCCCAGAATCCCCAGCCACAAAGGCCATGTCTGGGGATTCTGAGAGTTGTAGTCCAACAACATCTGGGGGCCCAAGGTTAAGAAACCCTACCTTAGATTCTTACAAGCATGACTTCCTTGTTAGCCTTTCCTCATTGTCCCCTTCACTTCCCCACACAAAATCTTATGCAACCAGTCATTCTTGAATACAGGAATGCACAACTTGTGCCACAGTGAAAGCCACTGGTGCCTGGGATTTGTCAAGCCTTGCTATATTGGTGACTTACATTGCAGCTCTTTGCCCCTGGAACAACCGACTGTAATCTTCTTTGAGCCCAATGACATAATGAACAGCCTCAGCCCATATCTTACGAAGCTGCAAAATGGGCAACTGAATTTTGCTGTCCTGTACTGTGTATGAGAAAGGCAAAATAGTCTTCATTGCAATATATATTAAGATCTGTAAGCCTTTTAAGAAGATACCACTGCAACTCTATTTAATAACACCCAATTTCAGACAAGCGTTTTCCAGTATACATTTCTCCTCCTTTCCACAACAGTTTCAATGTATCCATGCGGCTAGACAATAACCATTTTCAAAGTATACTTCATCATTTTCAGGCTAACACTACAATGAAAACTATGCAGAATAATGAGAAATTCAGTTGTTTTGACGTTTCCTTGCAGAGGTTTTGGGGCTGAGAAAGGTATTTGATCAGTCTCCTACCAGATGAGGCCCCAAAATTGATCACTGCCTCATGTGAGTCAAGCATATGCCTTAGAAAACACCCTCCAAGACTTCTGCAATATGTGGGGAGATTCTCAGCAGACAATTTGGTCTGGAAAGAGTTCTCTGAAGGTAGAAAGTTTAAAATCCACTGTTCTAGAAACTAATTTGTTTATGTTTTTAATGCCCAATATAGGCAACTACTCCAAAGTATATCACTTTGGTACCTGTTCTGAGTCGAATGTATGAAACCTTTGAGCACCATCAACAACAGTGCCATCATGAAACATGTTAATTACAGTGCATCATAGCAGATAAAGCATTTATTCTGTAGGAATAATATTTTAACATTCTGAAAATATTCTCCTTTTAATTACTAATCAACAGGTCTGAACTGCAATATACTTACCAATATAATTTACACAGTCAGACAGACTTCTAGAAGCAAAGGGACCTTCATATATAGTTTTGCTTTTATCAAACAAATAAACCATGTAGCTATCCCAGCCTCTCTGACAAAGAAAGAAATGATAAAAGTCAGATTCCTACATTTGTAATTCAGAGATCATTACAAACTTCATAAATAAAATTAAAATAGTCATATAAGGTATATATTCAAGCTGTGAAGAACCTATTTGAATTTGAACATACATGGTTTTATTTTACATACCTGAACATTTCCTGAATTTCTTTATTAAAACTAAACAAGAGTACAAATAAGCAGATAGAGTAGAGCAGAGAGAGGAGAGAGAAAGGTGAAGTTTATAAAAAGCAAAGAAGAGCTCTCATGATAAGAGAAAGGAATGAAGATGAGAACAGAGAACGGAAAGGACCCTGTCAACTATCCCTATGTCCAAATATTTATTCAAGTTACTGCTTTTGGGGAGTCAGGGCTCAGGAAATCCACTAGTTCACTAGTCTGTGATGAGTAAAAGGTTATGCCTGACAAATGAAAAAAGTCCTGATGAGTGATATACCAACATAACTTGTGAAACCATCTGACAAGTAAAATATTTTTGTCTGGCTGGTGAACTGAGCCAACATTTCTTGACCCCTGTGGTGAGTCGTCAGATGTTGGAGCAGGAAAAACCTTTTCCTGCTCATAGGTTGCTCACAGAGAGTCTCAGTTTTCCTGGCTCCAATGCTAAAGCCAGCTTCAGTTCCTCCTCCTCTCCTAGCATTCCACTTCTCCCTTCCTGACTTTAGGCCTTTCCAGTTTGCTTCTGAGGGAGATGCTTCAGGGGACGCTCTTACTGCTCATTCTTGGACATAAGGAAATGACATCCAGATAATGTAACTGGGACCCATAAATGAAGACCCTAACAACCCTAAATGTTCTGTTACTTTTGTTTGTACAGAGAAGTTGTTGCTGGGGCAGAATACTGTTCCTTGCACTTACTACCCTGCCAAATGGCCTGTGCCATCTACTGGCAGTATGAAGTAGCAGAAGACAGATGCCATCCCTCAGCCTGGTCTGCATCACCTAATACTAGTGAAGGTTAAAGAAAGCGAACTCTACATATTTTTACATAAGAAAAATGAAGTGTGCACACAGAATAGGGAGGAGCACAGCACGTCATACTAAGATAAAACAGTTGAGAAGAACAAACTTTTAGTAGCAATACTAGTAGAAAACAGGAGGATTCCCTACTACTAAACACCAAATCTGACAGGCTTTTGTAGTCTTGTAATTGTGAAATTGAAATGAAAAGGATTATCTACTTGTTACTAGCCCTGCAAGATGTAAAATCAGTAATGATAAAATACATTCAACTGTAATTTTAGTTCTCCTAAAAGTTTGTTATGAATTATTAAGAGAATCTCTGCTCCGATTTGATGACTTCCCACTTAATGGAATTAAAACGTAAATTATTTTACCACGCCATCTATAACACACTGAGAGGCTGGCTTCCTAGGGTCCAAACAAAATCCCATCTCTAGGAGAAGCTCCTGGTTGCCTGTGCTTATTCCAGTCTCAGAAGCAATTCGGGACTGTAGTGAATGAAGACTTTCCTCGGGAGACAATGAAAATGACAGGATCTTGGCAGAAGTCATATTTAAGATGTGAACTATCTGAAAAGAGGGGGAAATCAAATCAAAGATCATATAGTCACTTAGAGTTCAATCTTCTTCCAAAGGGAAAATAGACTCTATAAAATTTCTTTGAAAGTTAAAAAAAAACTCATCTTATCTATAAAAGGGAATAAAACAGACACATGGATTTGTTGCAACCCAACAAAGCTAGGTGATGGTGGTGATTGTTTTCAGATTAATGTTGTAAGTCATCTCGGGCCCAAGAGAAATGGGATAAAAATATTTTAAACAAAATATGCTTTTTCGGGTACTTCAAATATACACTGATGGGGTCTCAGCTGTTTGTGACTGACCAGAAGAGGGATCTTGAGGCCATGGTGGTGGAAAGCTCGTTGAAAATGTTGACTCAGTGCACAGCAGCTGTGAAATGGGAGGATCCCAGAATCATCCCATGCTATGGATCATTAGGAAGGGGATTGAAAATAAAAATGCTAATATTATAATGCCCTTAATACAACGCTATGGTGCGGCCACATTTGGAGTACTGTGTGCAGTTCTGGTCACTGTCTCTTAAGAAGGATATTGTAGAACTGGAAAATGTGCAGAAGAGGACAACCAAGATGGTCAGGGGCCTGGAACACCTTCCTTATGAGGCAAAGCTACAGCATCTGGGACCTTTTAGTTTGGAAAAGAGGCGACTATGGGGAGGCATGATAGATGTATATAAAATTATGCATGAAGTAGAGAGGGTGGATGGGGAGAAATTTCTCTCTTTCACACAACAGCACCAGGGGTCATCATATGAAACTGAAGGCGGGGAAATTTAGGACTAACAAAAGGAAGTACTTTTTCACACAGTACATAATCAATCAATGGAATTCTGTGGCATGTGATGCCACCAGATGGCTACTAGCTTGGATGGCTTTAAAAGAGGCTTAGACAAATTCATGGAGGTCTGTCAATGGCTACTAGTCTGGTGGCTATAGGCCACCTCCAGCCTCAGAGGCAAGATGCCTCTAAATACCAGTTGCAGAGGAGCAACAGCAAGAGAGAGGGCATGCCCTCACTTTTTGCCTATGGACTTCTCAGGGGCATCTGGTGGGCCACTGTGTGAAACAGGTTGCTGGACTGGATGAGCCTGATCCAGCAGGGTTCAGCAGGACACTGTGGGCACAGGGCCCAAAAATGGGGTGTGTGGGTGGCATTGGTGGTGGATGGTGGGAGGTGTCAGGAGAAAAATTTAAAAGACTTAATTTGCATCTTAAACTCCTCAGAGAATATTAAAAGTACACCAATAAAAGAGGTGGTGCAAGTTAAAACACTCCATGGAGAATCAACACACTATACTCTCACACCACTTTACTATGCATATTAAATCAAAACTAACCCTTCTCTTTAGTAAGTACTCAGTCTCCATAGAAGACCAAGAATTATGTCCTGGCAAGTTGCAGGGCTTTCCCCTTACTTATGCTGCATCTCCAAGGGACAGCTTCAGTGGTGCAGATAAAATTGCTGGCAGTCAGCTCCTGTCAGTCACCATTTCCCCCTTCTAGAATGTCACAGGTAATGGGACTGTAGCTCAGTGGCAGAGGATCTGCTTGGCATGCAGAAAGTCCCCTACCTGGCATCTCCAGGTAGGGCTGGGAAAAACTCCTCCTTGAAACCTTGGAGTGCCACTGCCAGGCAGTGTAGACAATTTTGAGCTAGATGTATTTGTTTGTTTCATTTATATCTTGCTCCTCCCGAAAGGCTCAGAAGGCTAGATGGACCAATGGTCTGAATAAGGCAGCTTCCTAAGAACATAAGAACAGCCCTGCTGGATCAGGCCCAAGGCCCATCTAGTCCAGCATCCTGTTTCTCACAGTGGCCCACCAGATGCTGCTGGAAGCCACAGGCAGGAGTTGAGGGCGTGCCCTCTCTCCTGCCATTGCTCCCCTGCAACTGGTACTCAGAGGCACCCTGCCTTTGAGGCTGGAGGTGGCCCACAGCCCTCCAACTAGTAGCCATTGATAGACCTCTCCTCCATAAAGTTATCCAAACCCCTCTTAAAGCCATCCAGGTTGTTGGCTGTCACTACATCCTGTGGCAGAGAATTCCACAAGTGGATCACGCGTTGTGTGAAAAAGTACTTCCGTTTGTTGGTCCTAGACCTCCTGGCAATCAATTTCATGGAGTGACCCCTGGTTGTAGTGTTGTGTGAGAGGGAAAAGAATTTCTCTCTCACCAAGTTCTCCAAACCATGCATGATTTTATAGATCTCTATCAGGTCTCCCCGCAGTCGTCTTTTTTCTAAGCTAAAAAGCCCCAGGTGTTGTAGTCTTGCCTCATAGAAAGGTGCTCTAGGCCCCTGATCATCTTGGTTGCCCTCTTCTGCACCTTTTCCAGTTCAACAATGTCCTTTTTAAGACGTGGTGACCAGAATTGTACGCAGTATTCCAAGTGTGGTCGCACCATAGTTTTGTATAAGGGCATTATAATATTAGCCGTTTTATTTTCAATCCCCTTTCTAATGATTCCTAGCATTGAATTTGCCTTTTTAACAGCTGCCGCACATTGAGTCGACACTTTCAACAAGCTGTCCACCACGACCCCAAGATCCCTCTCCTGGTCAGTCACCGACAGCTCGGATCCCATCAGCGTATACTTGAAGTTGGGGTTTTTCGTCCCAATGTGCATCACTTTATACTTGCTAACACTGAACTGCATTTGCCATTTTGTCGCCCACTCCCCCAGTTTGGAGAGATCCTTTTGGAGCTGCTCACAATCCGTTTTGGATTTCACTACCCGGAAGAGTTTGGTATCATCTGCAAATTTGGCCACCTCGCTATTTAACCCTGCTTCTAGATCATTTATCAATAAATTAAAAAGCACTGGTCTCAGTACAGATCCCTGGGGGACCCCACTTCTTACTTCCCTCCATTGTGAAAACTCTCCATTTATACCTACCCTCTGTTTCCTGTCTTTCAGCCAGTTAGCAATCCACACATGTACCTGTCCCCTTATCCCATGACTGCTAAACTTCCTCAGGAGTCTTTGATGAGGAACGTCATTGAAAACTTTTTGGAAGTCCAGGTATAATATGTCAACTGGATCACCTTGATCCACACACTCGTTGACACCCTCAAAGAAGTCCAAAAGGTTGGTGAGGCAAGATTTACCTTTGCGGAAGCCATGCTGGCTCACTCCCAGCAGGGCCTGTTCTTCTAGGTGCTTTACAATTTTATCCTTGAGGATGCTTTCCATCAATTTGCCTGTAACAGAAGTTAGGCTAACTGGCCTGTAATTTCCCAGATCACCCCTGGGTCCCTTTTTGAAAATCAGTGTTACATTTGCTACTCTCCAGTCCTCTGGTACAGAGCCTGATTTCAGGGATAAGTTGAAATTTTTAGCAAGGAGCAAGGACAATTTCTCGTTTGAGTTCTTTGAGGACTCTTGTATGGATGTCATCCAGCCCTGGTGATTTGTTAGCTTTCAGTTTTTCCAGACAGTTTAGTACATCATCTCTTGTCACTACTATCTGACTCAGCTCTCTAGCCTCCATCCCTAAAAAGCCTGGTTCAGGAACAGGTATATGCTCAGTATCCTCTGCTGTGAAGACAGACGCAAAGAACTCATTCAGCTTCTCTGCAACCTCCATATCCTCCTTAATAATCCCTTTCACTCCGTCATTGTCTAATAGACCAACCGCCTCCCTGGCAGGTTTCCTGCTTCTGATGAACTTAAAGAAGATTTTGTTATTCCCCTTGACACTTTTGGCTAAATGTTCCTCAAACTCTCTTTTTGCCTCCCTTATTGTCACCTCGCATTTCTTTTTCCAGAGTTTGTGTTCCTTTTTGTTCTCTTCATTTGGACAGGCCTTCCAATTTTGGAAGGAAGTCTTCTTCCCTTTTATGGCTTCTTTGACGGTACCCGTGAGCCATGCTGGCATCCTCCTGGACTTAGTGGTATCTTTCCTCCTTTTTGGTATACAATCTAACTGGGCTTCTAGTATTGTGATTTTGAGTAAACTCCATGCACTCTGGAGCGAAGTGACTCTCCTGGATTTCCCTTTCAGCTTTCTTTTCACCGTACTCCTCATTTTGGAGAAGTTTCCTCTTCTGAAATTCAAAATGTCCATATTAGACATCCTTGGTGATTCTCTCCCCGCATGTATGCTGAATTTGATGGCACTGTGGTCACTGTTCCCTAAAGGGTCGATGACACTGACGTCACGCACCAGGTCCTGGGTGTCACTCAGAATTAGGTCCAAGGTCGCCCTCTCTCTGGTCGGTTCCATGACCAACTGTTAAAGGGCACAGTCATTTAGTGTATCTAGAAATTTGACCTCTTTGTCCTGACCTGACTGTGAATTTACCCAGTCTATGTGTGGGTAATTGAAGTCACCCATAATTACAGCCCTGCCTCTCCTTGACGCCTCCCTGATTTCTTCCTGTAACTCCCAGTCACTGTCGGCATTTTGATCCGGAGGGCGATAGCACATCCCCAGTAGCATGTTCCCATTCCGGCCTTCTATAGTCACCCACAGGGTTTTTGTGGAGGACTCCAGTCCACCTAGGTTTTCAAGCTTGTTAGATTCTATCCCTTCTTTAACATACAGTGCTACTCCACCTCCAATACGCCCCTCCCTGTCCTTTCTGTAGAGTTTATACCCAGGGATGACTGTGTCCCACTGGTTCTCACTGTTCCACCATGTTTCTGTTATGCCCACTATATCTATTTCTGCGTTAGCAACCAAGCACTCCAGCTCACCCATCTTGGCTCGGAGGCTTCTGGCATTGGCATATAAGCACCTATACTCTGAATCTCTCCCCTGAAGTATGCTATTCTTATGACTCTTTGACCTGCTGGCACAGGCTCCTGTCTGCTCTTTATGCAGTTCCGCACTGTCCTCTTCTGTTTTATCTGAATTCATTGCACCCTCGCACTTTAAGGGATGGCTTTTGTCAAACGGGATACTGCCCAGCTCCTGTCGGCTGTTCCCCAGGTGTCATTTTAAAAGCTGCTCTGCAACCTTTTTGATTTTAAGCGCCAGCAGTCTGGTTCTATCTTGGTTCAAGTGCAGCCCGTCCCTTTTGTACAGGCCTTGCTTGCCCCAAAATGTGTCCCAGTGCCTAACAAATCTAAACCCCTCCTCCCGGCACCAACGTCTCATCCACGCATTGAAACACCTCAGCTCTGCCTGTCTCACTGTACCTGTGTGTGGAACAGGTAGCATTTCTGAGAATGCTACCTTAGGGGTCCTGGACTTCAATACACTGCCTATCAGCCTAAATTTCGCTTCCAAGACCTCCCAAATACATTTCCCCACATCGTTGGTGCCAATGTGCACCATGACAGCTGTCTCCTCCCCAGCACTGCCTAAGAGCCTGTCTAGACGCTGCATGATGGCCACAACCTTCGCACCAGGCAGGCAGGTCACCGTGCGGTCAACACGCAGGTCACAAATTCATCTCTCTATACCTCTAATGATCGAATCACCAACTACAAGGAGGCCCCCACCCCCCAGAAGAGTATCCCCTGTATGAGAGGATATGGGCTCATCATCCACGGAAGGGGTCCCTTCTAAAGGAGCATTTCCCTCTTCCTCAGACTGATGTCCTCCTTGCCCAAGACCTTCCTTCTCCCTGACAGCAGAGGAGCTACCAGCCCTGGAGTGGGATGCCTCTATCACATCTCTGAAGGTCTTGTCCACATGCCTCTCCAGATCTGCCACCTTGGTCTCAAGGGAACGGATTTGTTCCCTGAGGGCCAGGAGCTCCTTGCACCGAGCACACACCCATGACTTCTGCCCATGGGGCAAATAGTCATACATGTGGCACTCTGTGCAATACACTGGGAAGTGCCCCTTCCCCTGCTGACTTTCTATCTTCATACTGTCTTGTTGGCTGTATACAGTATTTAGAGATAGTTTATTGTAAGTAGTTTATTATCTGTTTATTAGAAGGATAGGTCTCAGCTGTAATGGTCAGCTATTTAACTGTCCAAACAGCCTTTCCCAAGAATATGAGTGATACGAGGGAGGAATATGTACTTACGTTCTCTTCTCTACCAGGCTCCTTGTGATCCAAACTCCCCGGCACTCTTCCCGCTAAACTCCTGCAAAACTCTTATGTCCTGTTTGCTATCCCTGTTCGCTATGCTCTCAGGCCTTCACCTATTTAGGTGAAGTACCCAGAATGTTGGGGGTAATATGCTAAATCATTGTAAACCGCTTAGAGAGCTCCAGCTATAAAGCGGTATATAAATGTAAGTGCTATTGCTAGTGCTATGCTATTGCTATTTTGTAGAGAAGCCTTCCAACTCAATCGTAAACTCCTATATTCCTATGACACTACAATGTGAGGTACACACATATCTCGCTGTTTGATAGTTACTAGTTTAGTATATTATAAGAAAGAATATTATAAGAATATTATAAGAAAGTGTATCTTGATTTCAACAAAGCATCTGACAAAGTCTCCCATGCTATCCTTGATAAGAAGGCAAAAGGTAGGCACTATTGCTTGGCAGAATCATAGATGGTTGAACAATTATACCTACAGGTGCTTATTAATGGTTCTACATCAACCTGGAGGAAGGTATCACATGGAATATCACAGGGCTCTGTCCTGCGCAGCATTTTTATAAGTGATTTGGATGAGGGAGCAGAGGGATGCTTATCAAATCTGCAGATGACCAGAGGCCGGGGGGCGGGGGCGGGATGGGGAATAGAATCAAGACTCAAAAATGACCTTGATGGGCTTGAGCAGTGGGCCAAAAAACAAAACCATGTTCTAAAACAGATCCAGTGTACCTCCTGCATTTGGTAAGAAAATGAACTGCGCAGGTATAGGATGGGGAAGACCTGGCATGGCAATAGTACATATGAAAAGGCTAGAGAGGTCTTATCCAGGTCTTATCCACCTCTCCCTGGTTTCTCAGGTTGAGGCAGTGGCCAGGGGTGCTTTCTATCAGCTCCAGCTGATACGCCAGCTGCACCCATTTCTCGAGATCAATGATCTCAGAACAGTGGTACATCTGTTGGTAACCTCCAGACTTGACTTCTATAATGTGCTCTACATTGGGCTGCCTTTGTATGTAGTCCGGAAACTTCAGTTGGTTCAGAATGCAGCAGCCAGGTTGATCTCTGGGTCATCTTGGAGAGATCACATTACTCCTTTACTGATGGAGCTACACTGGCTGCCAATAGGTTTCCAGACAAAATACAAAGTACTAGTTATAACTTATAAAGCCCTAAACAGCTTAGGCCCTGGTTATTTAAGAGAGCATCTTCTTCACTATGAGCCCCACTGCCCACTGAGGTCAACTGAGGAGGTCTGTCTCCAGTTACCACCAACTCGTTTGGTGGCTACAAAGAGAAGGGCCTTCTCAGTCACTGTCCCGAGATTGTGGAATGCGCTCCCTGCTGGGGTATGATCCTCCCCATCTCTGGCAATTTTTAAAAAACATCTGAAAACCCATCTTTTCCCTCAAGCTTTCTCAGCTTCCTAAATTTTTTAGGTTTTAATCTCTGGTTTATTTTTAAACTGTTAAATTGTTTTAAGTTTTTGTATGAGTTTTTAACTTGTTTTATGCTATTTTTAACTGCCCAGAGACGAAAATTTGGGGCGGTGTACAAATCTGATAAATAAATAATAATAATAATAAGCACTAATGCAATCAAGCAAATGAGCATGGGTGGGGGTGGCGGTGGTTAGATGGGATGGCTGATGCAAGTCATCCTTTTACCTTGTGTAATGGGAGACAGGAAACTACCCTGTGCAATGTTTCCTTCGATTGGCTCCAACACTGTCTTCTCTTAAGTGTGCTTCTGATAGGACCTCTCACAGACCTTTCCAGTGGAAGCTGCATCCAGGATTCAAACCTATGACCTCCTGTGTATGAGACCTGTGCTGTTCTATTAGGCTAGCAGCATAGCTGGGAGCACAGGATTGCTCTATTAGTCTAGGGGGAGTGTGCTTTACCTTGCCATTTACGTTGAATGTGATATTTCAGGGATCAAATGAAGATTTATTGGCTCATTAAACATTTTGTGCTTTTTATAGTTGCTCTGTTTAATCGAAATATATCATATTAGAACTTACCTTCAGGCCTAGTAGGTGATCCATTAACTGGAAACATTGGACATGACCAGTTTCTGGGCTGGTACCACCCCCTCTTTGCTGTGGATCCCAATTTAGCATCAGTTGTAGCCAACTCTCCATTGTTTCTACAATTATACTAAGCAAAAAGGGGGGGGGGGAAGGTAAGCACTGTAAAAATAACAAGCAAATGCTCTACTCAGAAGAGATGCTCTAGAGGGGAAACTTGCATCCCACACTAGGAAGCAACTCATACCTCTTAAAGCTCAGTTTCTCCTCAGCCATATCGATAGGCATACGCATAAGCCGAGTCCGTTCCTGAAGTCAAAAACGCCAACCATTGTCATCAGCCAGAAATAAGTAAAAAAAATGCTAGTCGTCGTCAGTCAGCCAGAAATAGGTCAAATTCCAAAATAGCAGTCCTTTTTTAAAAAACAGATGAACTCACAAAACTGAATAACGCTGAAGAACTATTCCAACGAGGAGCAACAGACTGAGGTCTAAATGCAATGGCAGTCAGAAAAGAACTGAGGAACATGATGCCTAGCCTGCCTTTAAATAGCGTGCTGTAGGCGTGGACGGGGCCCAGACGCCTTGATGAGCTGTGGCACTGCTACCACGTGGTTCTTGTGCAGGCACAGAACCTCCCATACCTATGGATCTCGACGGCTCTTGATCCAGATCAGAATCCTCAAATCTGGCAGAGCACAAGACTCTCTGACTTTAATGACAACTTAGTTATCCCAGAAAATAACTAGCCTAATCAAGATGGAGCAGACACTTGATTTACACTGGTTAGAAAATGGGTATTACAGGGATTTGTAAACACCACAGTTGCCATCAAACCACTGCATGTGGGTGACAACTTGCAAATATGTGCAGATTCAAATATAGGGGGAAGTCAGCAGAGAATCCTTGTTAAATGGCACCTTCAAGAAGTATAGACGTTAAGATTCCAACTTTAATTGAAACTTTATACTTCTTCTAAAGAAATTACAAACTTTATCAGCAGTCATGATCTATGTAATTTTTATTCCCTAGTGTCATTAGAGCTGCACTGATTAGAACAAACGCAGGAATGAAATAAGGAAGAACAGGAACAGGAATCAAAATATTTGTCTGTGTAGAAAATTTTAATAGCTGGGGACAGGCAAGCATTTTTTCCAGCAGTACGTTGAAGATTTGTTTGTATAATGTTAACCTCCCTATGTCACGATGGCTCCACCATTTTTAGGCTTTAGATTGCAATATTCTGTATTTACACAGAATATTACCCTTCAAGATGTTTCGGAATTGCGAATTATAAGTCTAGCAAATAAAAGATTGAGATCATGTTCACACAGTACACATTCAGTCCTATACAAGTGGTCAAACCCATAAAACTGTATTGGAACATCACTTCAATACAGTATCAGTAATTAGTTTTGAGTCATTATTTTTAACACTAAATATATGTTGTGGCATTCATGAACAGCCATGTAGCTGTGAATATTGGGCCAGGATGGAGTTGGGAGTTATTGGTTATTTAAAATTGTCCTCATCAATATCATCTGAAAAATCTGAAGCAAGTAATAATTTAACAGAGTGTGTGCATATTTATATATATTATATAGATACAGAGATACCCATTACCAACAGATAGGAAGCTGCCTTATACAGAGTCAGACCATTGGTCCATCTAGATCAGTATTGTCTACTCTACACTGACTGACAGTGGCACTCCAAAGTTTCAGGCAGCAGTTTCTCTAAGCCTTAACTGGAGATACCAGGAAGTGAAATCAGACAAGGAAAAAGAGAAAGACTACAAGTTCTAGAGCTACACACACACACACACACACACACACAACTTAACAGGGTGAATGTTTACATAATAAGCACATTTCCCATCACAAAAAGGCAAGCTAAAGGTGTATTTGGGCTTTGGAATGTGCTTTGGTTCAAGATTCTACCCTAGAACCATCAAATGAGATAATAGAGAGCCAGCGTGGTGTAGTGGTTAGAGTGCTGGACTAGGACCGGGGAGACCCGAGTTCAAATCCCAATTCAGCCATGAAACTAGCTGGGTGACTCTGGGCCAGTCACTTCTCTCTCAGCCTAGCCTACTTCACAGGGTTGTTGTGAAAGAGAAACTCAAGTATGTAGTACACCGCTCTGGGCTCCTTGGAGGAAGAGCGGGATATGAATGTAAAATAAATAAATAAATAAATAAATATCTCAAATTTGAAAAGATATTGGGCTATAATTCTGACACATACATCAGAATAGCAGAATTCTACAAGTTAAAAGAAAGGAATTGAATGTTACCTGCACAGGCTGTTGGGATTTGGCAAATGAGCACTGAATTTAACTTCTCCAGTCATCTCTTCCCATGCAAAGATGAACTTCGGATCTTTCTTCTTGATTTTGTCATGCCTACAGAAGTAGAGTGGGTAGGAGGGTGAAGACAGAGGATGGAAAGAAGTCAAACCAACATACTGTGTGAGAGGACATGCTACATCTTAGGGAATCTGTGCCACATGCCTGTCAAACCTTCTCTTTGAAACTTTCAAAATAGAAGACAGGCAAGTGGCCAATCACCATCCTAGTTCATTTGCTTTACTGGAGAACTGCTCTTATATTACAGTTATTCACATTGTATCCAGCCTGTTTTCCTTTGAGTTCATACGGATGAAATTGCCACACTTTATCCTCACAACAACCCTGTGAGCTGCCAACATGTCCCTATATTCCCATTAACTTGAATGGGAAAATAGGGACATGTGGGCAGGTATGGTCAGACAGAATACAAGGTCATCCAGGGATCTTCATGACTGAGTGGGAAATTTGAACTCTGATCTCCCTGACAACTATACCACACTGACTCTTGTAGTTAGAACTAACTTCACTTTCATGGCATAAAGGCCTTTCCAAATGACAAAGAATCTTGGAATTTTTTGTGTAGTACAATATCTGATTCAGCGCCAGTGATGCAATCTCATCCCAATACAAGGCAGGGTATATGTTTGTGAAGAGCCTTGCTGGAAGATGGATAGCCTTCTTGACATATTTTCTTTGGGGAAAGAAGAGCTTCTATGCTGGAGAGAGGAACTTGCGGGTGGGGGGGGGCGGAGACATCAAGAGCGGTTCATGAAATGGCAGGACATTGCAGTGGTGGGCAAGAAAGGAGGTATCATGGCTGAAGTTCAGAATTTTACTTGATTCTCAAGGGCTCTATGAACACTGCAGGCTTGAGCAATACAGTAAATTATCTTTTTATCTCTAAAGTACTAAAAATATAATTCAAATTCAGAAGTCAGAAAACCATTCAGGCATGATAGTGAATAGTGTTGCTTGTTACCAGCCAGTTGCCCAGCAATCTGGGAGGAGAGCTGGTCTTGTAGTAGCAAGCATGACTTGTTCCCTTAGCTAAACAGGGTCTGCCCAGGTTGCATATGAAAAGGAGATTTGATGTGTGAACACTGTAAGATATTCCCTTTAGGGGATGGAGCAGCTCTGGGAACAGCATCTAGGTTCCAGGTTCCCTCCCTGGCATCTCCAAGATAGGGCTGAGAGAGATTCCTGCCTGCAACCTTGGAGAAGCCGCAGCCAGTCTGTGTAGACAATACTGAGCTAGATGAACCAATGGTCTCACTCAGTATATGGCAGCTTCCTATGTTCCTGATCTACCTTCCAGTTTACCATGGGCAAAGGACCCTGGCCCTCTAGTGCAGACACCAAGCAATACACATCCACTCAACATCCCCCAACCTCTCACCTGAGCTCCGATATGGAGATCAGAAACCCACTGCTCCCATAATTATTTATTTTTATTTATTTATTCGATTTTTATACTGCCCTTCCGAAATGGCTCAGGGCAGTTTACAATTACAGACGTCTCCCCCTACTGTGTCTTATTTTATGCAAACCTCAGGGCAAGCAAGATAAGAAAGTACTCTGTGCTTGCCTTAGGCTCCCTGATTCTACCTCTTTTCAAACTGCAGTACAAAAAGCAAACTCCCTGCCTCTCCCTTGAGCTCAAGTCAGACAAGCACAGGGGAGAAGGCAAACACAAATAGAGTCTGATTAGTAAGCCTTTGTGAACAACAGTCACCAGCAAGATCACTGACATTTTCAACAGGTGCCTGCAACATTCACACAACCACATTACAGGCAGCAATCACAATGCCTGCCCCTCCCCACAATCCCTCCCCAGTTCCTACATATTGATAGAAAGACATGCTAGCTGGAGACAACATATTTGGATCCCAACTAACAGTGCATTTACAGTACAAAATAAGTCTGAAAAGGCTCATAAAATACTGAATACTATTAGACCAAGTGAGTGAGGGGCAGATTTGTGGAAAGAAAACTCACAAGGTAAAACTATTTTCCTTCCTCTTGAGCTCAATAATCCCACA
Source organism: Hemicordylus capensis (assembly GCF_027244095.1). Classification (NCBI taxonomy): domain Eukaryota; kingdom Metazoa; phylum Chordata; class Lepidosauria; order Squamata; family Cordylidae; genus Hemicordylus; species Hemicordylus capensis. The sequence continues at coordinate 194,053,736 of NC_069659.1, read as the reverse complement.
CATGGGTTCTGTATCTGAACAGATAGGGTGGACTCCATCAGTAGAGCTGGTGGTTCATTTCTAAGAAGTAGGGGACTGCTCAGGTTTTAGAAAAACTTTTGATACAACTATTCAGGAACCTTGAGTAAAACAGAGCTAGTAGTTCATACTATTCGCTCTTCTGTATATGGGGAAAGTAAGCAATGGTCTAATAACACATTTAGCCACAGGCACAAGTATCTTACCAGGTAAAAGGCTGCTGATTGTGTAAAAATGGTCTAAATCCTGTAATGCACTCAAAGACCACAGTTCCAAAACTCCAGAAGTCTACAGAAGCTGTGTAGGGCTTATTATCAAAGAGTTCTGGTGCCTTAAACAAAACAATATAAAATGTAGTAAGAGCAAAGAATCTCTGGAAAGTACAGCAGATTTTATTTTGTAACTCAGGTACAATGTGTGGCAATAACAACTGGGGCAGCTTCTGCCAAAATACAATGTAGTTTGATCTTTGAAATCTTACCAAATACTGCAGGGTTCCAACAAAGGACGTGCACAAGCTTCCTTGATCCAGATCCTTGGCATATCCCAAGTCTATTATTTTGTAAATTATCTGGAAATAAAATCAAGTGCAAGATATTTATATATATATATATATATATATATATATATATATATATATATATATATATATATATTGCTTAGCCTTTCTGTTACTTTTCATACTCATGTTTTCTTCACCTTTTGAGTTTAGGGATTGGTGCTCTTTACTCCTTACATTTATTCTATTTACAAGCTCTTAAGACCTTAAGTGTTATCTTAAGTGGAGCAGCAGGGAAATGCTTGACTAACAAGTAGAAGGTTGCTGGTTCAAATCCCCACTGGTATGTTTCCCAAACTATGGGAAACACCTATATTGGGCAGCAGCGATATAGGAAGATGCTGAAAGGCATCATCTCATATTGCACGGGAGGAGGCAATGGTAAACCCCTCCTGTATTCTACCAAAATAAAACCACAAAGCTCTGTGGGTGCCAGGAGTCGCAATCGAATTGACGACACACTACCTTTAAGACCACTTTTTAGCTCCTGCTACCAAAGCAGTGTTCAGGGCAATTCCATTTTCTTCCTCTCTATCTCAAACGTTTCTTTACAGCCTTCATTGCCACACCCTCCTTCTCAGTTTCTTGCTCTCTTCTCTCATCTTTCTGCTTTGGTAAACCTAGTCATAGCCCTGAATTGCCTCCTCTCTTTTTATAGTTATTCTTACTCCCAATTCTGCCAGGTGCCTTTCAACCACCAAAACCTGCTTGCATGTCTGTTTTGAGGTTTGCTGATGGTACATCTTCAGTTGCATGCTACCTAAAGTTAATATTCAATTCCTTATTTCTTTTGGATCATATAGTGGATCAGTTATTTGTTATTTGTTATTTTATTTTTATTATTTTATTTATAGTGGATCAGTTATTTTTATTTTTATTACATGGCAAAATTTATCTTTTCCTAATTACCTTTACCACAAAGACTTGATTCACAGTTTCTGAACATATTAACAAGGAAATTAATTTCCACGTTTTGTTTTTTTCATCCCAATTTTGGTTTATTTAAAATTCAGAAGTTTACTGCCAGACACAACCATTTCGTGAATTATTTTGACCACACCCAAGCACTAAAAGTAACAGCCATTATCTTGCTCTTATTATCTGCCCCAGAATCCCACCCCTAAAATCACCATCACAGCAGTACCATGAACCTGTTTTTGCAATTATTCAAATGTATGCTTCCTTTCAGTCTGTAAAATTCATCTCTTAACAGAGTGACATAACTGGAATCCTGTTCACACATCTTCTCTTTCTCCTTCACAGAAGTAAGGAAGGGTACATCCACATACCTCCATCCCAAAACAATGTGAAATTGGACAATCATCATGTACAAATGGGGTGCACATAATACCAGAAACTCTAGCAAGGAAACCAAATGATTTAGCTGGTCTTCCTGCCTTCCTGAAAACTGGAAGTACTCCTTCCCAATCTCAAATATGACAGTAAGAGACCCTCTTCACATGTACCCAGTGGTGTGGGAGCCAGTTTTCCACAATGCAATATTGCAACTACCTTGGAGATTTTCCCCACCTGATCCACACTCTCCAAGTAAGGAGGAAAAGATATATGATGTGACAACATTCACACACATTCCCAGCTGGGATTGCATCCCAAGATTGCGTGTGTGCACATGTGCTTGCAAAAGCCAAAGCATGAACAAAATCCACCCAAATCAAGGGATTTATTACAATCAAAGATCAGATCCTAAGGATATGCACAAAATGCATTTTGTGTTCTGTTTTGAACTCGGAATGGAATGCAAAATGCATGGAACGTTCAACTGGAACAACCGGTTAAGCCTGAATAATCTCAGAACACTCAAAACGGTCTGAGCTGTTCCAAGCACCATTCTGGAATCCAAAATGGTTCTTGGCTGCTGCACATGCGCAGAGGCCAAAATGGCACTTGCAACAGTTGGAACCTTCCAATTCAGGATGAGTCATATGAAGGGCGTTTTGTTCTGAGCCCGGAACACTCAAAACAGCCTGTTTTGAGGAGGAACACTCCAACTGTGGAATGTTCTGCACATCACAATCATATACATCCACCCAAGACACCCCCAGGCATTAGCGGCCAGTGTGGGTGCCGCTGGGAGGGCAGCGAGAGACACCCCCAGTGGCACCCGCACCGGCCGTTAATGCCCCCAGGAGAATTTTACCGAAGCATATCTAATGTATCCTACACAGGAGACATAAGATTCTGAGGCAAACAGCTCCATTGTTCAATCTTCTCTCTTTCTACCCTCATTCCACTCCCCACTGTATCCCCTACTCAAACTGAAGATGCGTAGAAAAAATGAGAATGGTCCTGAAGTCCCTAGCAATTCATTGTGTCCTGTGTCTCATAGAGCCCAACCCATGGCAGAGTCTGCTTTCAAACAAGCCCTCTGTTTATCCTTTGAGCTATGGAGGTTTATTCTTTCCAATACTGAGAGCATTCTAGTACAAATAATCTTATACTTTAGAACAGGGGTTCCCAACAGGGGGTACTAGGGGGACCTGAAGGGGATCCCAGGGGATGTTCAGAGTCTTCCTGTCACCCCACTTTGCAGCCACGCTATTTGCTTCCCATTTGAGGATCTTTGGCATGAAGTCAACACATCCTCAGTGATACATACACTGCAGGAGAAGACCCTCCTCCTCTGCTCCTGACTGGCTGGCTAAATGCTGAAGCTTAGTAGAGCCCTCCTTTCAGACTGACCCATCAGGTTTCAGAATATTAGCATTGAGTACTCTCATTGAAATTAATGGGACAAGTAAACACACACACAAAAGTTCTAGGAAGCTTTTGTGACAGAAGGGGTACATTTGTTATGAGAGGCTGGGAACCCCTGCTCTAGATATTGCAGGTGATGACTAAGAACAGTAGTTCTCGCAGTATGCTCACTATATCCAATCAAAATTAAGTTAATGACTTCTAGATCTGCTGTTTGGATCATTAAAACATTTCACTTACCTTTCCACCTTCATCCTGAAGAACAATATTTTCAGGTTTTAGATCTCTGTGTATTATTCTGTTTTCATGTAAATACTGGATACCAGAGCCTAAAAATCAAATAGTTCCCCCCCACCAAAAAAAAATTCAGAAAAGGACAGGCCTTTTAAAGAAATCTAGATTCACTTTCCATTTGTTATTTGCCGACTATGTGAACAGTAAAACACAGTGGAAATAAGGCAAGATTAAATTACTAGTTGACATCCTAATGGTGTGTGCATGGAAATAGCGCCACTGAGCACAAGCAGGACCACCCCAGCAGTTCTGTCAGTTCCTTTATGAGCAAGTTTTTGCACAACAGAGTCAGTGGGCACTTCTCCTGAAGTGCTTTCCTGTGCTCCCAAAGTTCTCTGTCAGAGCACTACCAAGGGAACTGATGCATTTCTGCTCTGACAGAGGGCTTTAGGAGCACAGGAGAGCACTCCAGGAGAAGTGCCCACTGGCTCTGTTGTGCAAAAATACACATGCAAATGAACTGACAGAGATACAGGGATGGTCTCACTGTGTGCTCTGTGGTTCTATTTATGTACACACTTTGTTAGTCAAGAAGTCTGCCACTCTTACCAAGCGTCAAATCCACATTTTTGCCAGTTCTAATATAATTATCACCCTGCTCCGCATTTCTTACATTGCCCCACAAGGTGGTACTAGAGATGAAAACATGTTTTGCCATTCCAGATTATTATTTCCTCACTGAAAATTTCCTACACATACTTCTGAAATTCTTTGTTGCTGGTGCTTTGGGCAAGCTGCAACATGAACCCTTGAGGAAAGACAGACCTTAATCCAATTAACGCAGTTCCTATTCAAACCAATTTTCCTGTTCTTTGTGTCTTTTCCAGATGAGTTTTTAAAAAGCACAATGTCTTTTTAAAAGCACAATAATTGTCCAGTTGTTGCTCAACAGTTGTAAAGGATCTAACTGTCTTCTGCTGTGAAGAAGAACAGGTTGATTACCTGTAACTTATGATCTCTGTGGGGGTCCATTGTCATTCACAACTGGGTCTTCTGCGCCTGGGCAAAAAGCCACGGAAGAATCCTTAGCTCTGTTCAGGTGCATCCTGGCCCTTTAAGGCGTAGTGAAGTCGGAGCCTTAAAGGGTGTCTATAGTACCAGCAGTACAGAGCCTCCCTCTTTGGTTCCTGAAGTGGCCGCTGAAAAGAGACTAACATCATCCAGAAGAGAAAAAGACAGCAAGTATCAAAGCAGCACAGGTATGTGAAAAGGATAAGCCAAAAAATAAGCTAGCAGAGGCGACAGCTGGGCGGGTGTTTGAGTGACCATGGACCCCCACAGAGATCATAAGTTACAGGTAAGCAACCTGTTTATCTCTGTAGGGGTCCATGGTCACTCCCAACTGGGTGAGTGGCTAGCTCCCATGTAAAAAGGAGGTGGATGCTAGCAGTTACAATACTTTCTTTAAGACTGCCCGACCAAAACTGGCCTCTGAAGCAAATCCTAAGTCCACGGCATAGTGTCGGACAAAGGGCAGGTCTAAGGACCAGGTAGCAGTCCTGCAGATGTCCTTCATGCTGATGCCCGACATGTGGGCAGCTGAGGTAGCCATGGATCTAGTGGAATGCGCCCTGATCTTGGAGGGTGGTTGAATGCCTTGCTTTTTGTAGCAAAAGAAGATCAACTGAACCAGCCAATTGGACAATCTTTGTCTTGAGATGGCAAGGCCTTTACTTGTTCCCGTATAGGAGACAAGCAGGTTTTCTGTCCACCTGAAAGACTTAGTGCGGTCCAAAAAATAAAGCAGACACCTTCTGACATCCAGGACGTGCATAGAATGTTCAAGGGGCGTAGAAGGGTCACAGAAAAGGGTAGACAATACAATGTCCTGATTAATATGAAAATACAGTGGTCCCTCGACCTACGAACTACTCGACTTACGATGTTTTCGAGGTACGAATGACAAAAAAGACCGGAAGTCATTGCCGTTTTATATGCGGCTTACTCGACCTACGAATTTTTAGATGCGGCTTCCTCGACTTACGAATGTTTTCAGACCTCCGTGGATGCGCTCTTCGACTTACGAAAATTTCGACCTCCGAACGTGCGTTCAGAACGGATTAACATCGTAAGTCAAGGGACCACTGTACAATACAATTTTCAGATGGAAGTTAGGATCCGGGTGAAGGATTACTTTGTTCTGGGACAACTTGGTATAAGGGGAGTCCGCCCTCAGGGCAGCAAATTCACTGACCCATCTTGCTGAAGTGATGGCAACAGGAAGGCAGTTTTCAGACACAGCAGTCTCATGGAGGCAGACAGCAATGGTTCAAAAGGGGCCTCTGTAAGTTTGGACAGTACAAGTGAGAGGCTCCAAGGCTCAATGGGTGCCCACACCAGAGGGTACAGGTTATTAACCCCTTTAAGAAAACATTTGGAGTCAGGATGGACAAAGACAGATTTACTCTACCAGCCCTGATGGTGTGCTGAAATGGCAGCCAGGTGCACCTTGATGGAGGTGTTGGAAAGTTCCAGCCTTTTGAGGTGGGCAAGGTAGAGGAGTATCTGTCTTATGGAGGCTTTGAGAGGGTCAAAGCCTTTTGACGAAGAGTAGGATGTGAAATGCTTCAATTTGCATTTATAAGACTTTCTCGTAGAGGCCTTTCTTTTGTTCAACAGGATACTGTCTAGAAGTTCAGCCTCCACACCGTCAGTGATAAGGATCTCAGTGCATGGTGGTAAACTTGACCCCCTTCCCTCATGAGAAGATCTTGACGAGGTGGAAGGTGAAGGTAGATCCCTTGCACAGCCAGAGAAGAGCTGGGAACCACGGTTGCCTGAGCCACCAGGGGCACACCAGAATGCATTGGGTGTGATCCTGGAGTATCTTTCCTATTATCCTAGACAACAACGGAAAAGTAGGGGAAAGGTAATAAAGCCTGCCTTGCCAACGCAGTTGGAAGGCGTCTCCCATGGAACCCATGCCAAGGACCACTCTAGAGCAGAATAGAGGGCATTTAGCATTATCTACTATGGCGAATAAGTCCACAGAAGCACAGAATAAGTCCACAGTAGCTCACGAAGCAAAGAGATCTGACAGAACAGAGTCATTAAGCTCCTACTCATGGAGGGTAGAGAAGGAGATGTCCCGGCTAAGGGAATCAGACAGGATATTATCCTCCCCCTTGATATGGATGGCCATGAGTGTGATCTCATAACATATGCACCAGTCCCAGAGTTGTAGGGCAAGGTTGTTCAAAGACCTGGAGAAAGTACCTCCTTGGTGGTTCAAGTAGGCAATAGTCGTAGTATTATCAATATACACTTAAACCATTTGGCCCTGGAGGATGGGTAAAAATGCCTTAAAGGCCAGAAAAACAGCCAGGAGCTCCAAGAAGTTAATGTGGAGTTCCTTTTGCTGGGGATTCCACAAAGCTTGCGAGTTCAGAGACCCACAGTGAGCACCCCAGCCACATCTGTAGTAACCACAGTAGTAGATGTGACCACATGGCCACATCTGTAGTAACCAACACCATGGGGTCCAACAACTGAAAGGATCCCTTGCGTTAGGGAGTCAGGCCAAGACCACCACAGTATATCACATAAGATATTATCCAGCACTACTAACTACTTGTTTTGGCTGTCTAGAGTCGGCCGGAAGACAGACAGCAGCCAGAGTTGTAGACTCCTCATAGTGAGGTGCACATTTCCCACTGTCATCATACAAGAAGCCATCAGGCCCAACAACCACTGGATGGAGCGGACTTGTTGTCTGGGAGCAGACTAGAAGGTGGCCACAATGGAGGAGATAGCCTGGATGCATTCTGCAGGTAAGTACGCACCTTTTTCATCTGCATCCAGCACCGCCCCAATATACTGTAGAGTCCTTTGAGAAGTGATTTTTTCAGGTTGACAACAAGTCCTAGATCAGCCAAAAGAGAGAGTAAGTTCAAGTTGGACTGCAGAATAAGCTTGTCCCTTGCTGTAAAAAGCAAGTCATCCAAATAGGGAAAAACAGATACGCCTTGAATATGCAAATAAGCAATGACAGCCGCCATACACTTTGTAAAGACCCTAGGGGCGGTACAAAGTCCAAAAGGGAGAACTTTATACTGGTAAGCTTGAGTGCCCAAACAGAAGTGTAAGAACTGGTGGTGCTGCGGATGTATAGATATGTGGAAATAAGCATCTCTGAGGTCTAAAGACGCAAACCACTCCTCCTCCCACAAGAGAGGATTGACTGAAGAGAGATCATATGAAACTTTGCAGTTTGGGCAAACTTGTTCAGCTCTCAAGTCCAGGATGGGAGAAGGCCACCATCATGCTTGGCAACCTGGAAGTATCTTGAGTAGAACTCAGCATACATGGATGAAGATGGCAGTAGTTCTATGGCATCCTTTTGGAGAAGAGAAGCTACCTCTTCTTCAAGGATAGGAGTTGAGTGGGTGTATTTTATGCTCACGTGGGCAGGGATGGAGTCAAATTCAACGGCATAGCTGTCGTGCACTATGCATAACACCCAGGTGTCTGATGTAATATGACACCAGGAAGGTAGGTATGGAGTGAGGGGGATGTCAACTAACAGGAGAGGTAAAGACACTCCCAGGTCAGAGATCTCAAAAGGGCTGCTTAGGCTGAACTTGGGCCTTCGATTTTTGCTAGACTTTATGACGCTGGTGGAAAGGGCACCTGGAATATTGTCTAGATCCCCTTCAGTAAGAAGATCTTCCTTGCAAGGGAGGAGGCTGCTACCGTTGTTTAAATGGAGGCCAATACCTTTGGTGGTATGAGGATGACTGCTGGGATTGAGCAAAGGTCTTGGCTGTAAACAGAGACTTTTTCAGGTGTTCCATTATCTCTGTACTTAGAGAACAAGCCCTCCCCACTGAAGGGAAGGCTTTCTATCTTTTATTTCATACCTGGCTCCAGTGGTGTCAAACAAAGCCAGGCGTGGCGCCCCAACACCATGGACCCAGCCAGCACCTTCGACTCAGTTTCCATGAGATGCTTGGCTGTGCTCAGTTGTTGCTGAGTTAAGTCTGCTGACTTTGAAAGGGTCGACAAAAACCTTCCCTTAAAGGGCTCAGGCAGAGAGGCTGCCTCCTCCTTCATATTGTCCCATAGGGACTGTTGATATTTGGCCATACCAGCCATGTAATTAGCGACTTTAAATGAGAGGAAACCTGACGAGTAGAACCTCCTGGCTATGGAGTCCAGCTTCCTCCCTTCCTTGTCTACTGGTGCTGAGTGCTTTTGTGAAGATCTGAAATGAAGCACACAATCAACCACCAGGGAGTTCTGAGCCGGATGCTTAAAGAGGAAAGGGCAAGAAGCCTCCTGAATACGATACAAATTCTCAAGTTTTTTGCATGGCTGTGTCACTTGGGCCGACCAGGCGGTTTTAGCAGCAGCCACCAATGACGTCAACATCGGAAGCCCCGTAGGGAACGCCACAGAGGATCTGGAAAGGTAACTATACACCAGGCCTGTTACTGTGTCCTCCAGTAGAGGAATCTCAAGGCCCAAAGCTCTAACCATTTCTTGTATCTGTGCATGATAGAACTTGGTGTCTTCTGAAGGGGAGTCTGAAGGCCTGCTGCCCCACATTATCATCTGGTGAAGTGCTCAGAGGGACCTCTGAGACATCAGATTCCAGGTACGAGATGTAGGGCGATTCTCCATCTGAATCAAGATCCTGAGGAAGAGGATCAAAGGGGTTCGGAAGCAATGGTATAGCTGGTGATCCTGGAACCAAAGGTGGATACAAAGGTTCTGGCAGCCTAGGCAGCACAGGAGGCACTGGTCAGGAAGGCACATAGCAGCACTTACATTTATATACCGCTTTTTTATAGCCGGAGCTCTCTAAGCGGTTTACAATGATTTAGCATATTGCCCCCAACATTCTGGGTACTCATTTTACCGACCTCGGAAGGATGGAAGGCTGAGTCAACCTTGAGCCCCTGGTCAGGATCGAACTTGTAACCTTCTGGTTACAGGGCGGCAGTTTTACCACTGCGCCACCAGGGGCTCTCATGTAGGGTATCCGGAGGTGGCGCAACAGCAAAACTGGGGTTGGTGACAGTGCTCTAGGCAACAGTGTAGCAGGCTCCAAAGGAACAACAGTTACCTTAAATGGGTTAGAAAGAACACGCTCCAAATCCGGAACGGGTTCCCGAAGGCGCATCGTCTTCCATAGTCTGTACTCTTCAAAATCATAGGGGAGCGCCAGAGAACCCGGAAGAGGGTGAGTATGAGAACACTCTCTGTGCCTGAGGTGAGGTAAGTCAAATGCCCCTGGAGAGCTACCATAATCCAAAGGACCACATTGAGCCTGCAAAGCCAAGAAGTGGTAGCATTCTTTAAAGGGTAACACTGTACCACCCTGAGTCAAATTAGGAAGGGCGGTATAAAAATTCAATCAATCAATCAATCAATCAATCAATCAATCAATCAATCAAGGGGTAAAGTTGGAAAGGCCACCAGTAGGAGTTCTACGGACTGGTAAAGGAGAGTCAGACTCTTCCACATCAAGGCCTTGTGAAAACGTAAATCCTTTGAAGGTGGAACGAGATGGAGTCGAACTCGTCAATCCTAGGAGTTTCTCCAGTTCCTGGTGCAGCAAATTCTGAAGAGCCAGTGATTCCAATGAAGGTGTAATCGGGACTTCTGTCAGGCGCTGTGGAGATTGCACTGCTGTTACATCATGGGAGATTACAATTGGAGACACTGGCACCGAGCGAATCGGTGACAAATCATGGGAAAATGTTGATAAAAACTGAATCGGCATCAGCACCGGCTCCAACGGCACCACCTGTGTCCCCAATGAGGTCGGCGTTTTGGAGCCAAAAACATAGGCAACACCAACGCCCAGCACTCCAGCATCGAAGGTCGGTGTCGGCATCGACTTGCTGTTGTGTCTCGACACTGAAGGGGTCGGTGCTGGAAGAGGCGAATAAGAGGCTCCCAGCTGCGTGGATGCCAGGGAAGGAGTCTTTGCTTGTGCTGAGGGAAAACTCTTTGATGATGATCCCAATGCCAAAGGGGACTCAAGCGATACAGGTTTGGGCCTAGTCAACGACTCCAACGAGCCATGCTTCTTCTCTTTCTTCTTGCGGGGCTCCAACACCACTGAACGATCCTGCTCATGTTTATGCTTGTATTTTTTGTGCCCCCTGTCCAATGGCTTTTTAAAGAGCAGAAGGTTTCAAGTTCCCTCCCTGGCTTCTCCAAGATAAGACTGAGAGATTCCTGCCTGCAACCTTGGAGAAGCCACTGCCAGTCTGTGTAGATAATACTGAGCTAGATAGACCAATGGTCTGACTCAGTATATGGCAGCTTCCTATATTTTTAAGGGAGCAGAGTTGGTCTTGTGGTAGCAAGCATGACTTGTCCCCTTAGCTAAGCAGGGTCTGCCCTGGTTGCATATGAATGGGAGACTTGATATGTGAGCACTGTAAGCTATTCCCCTCGGGGGATGGAGCTGCCCTGGGAAGAGCAGAAGGTTCCAGGGATACCTCCCTGGCATCACCAAGATAGGGCTGAGAGAGATTCCTGCCTGCAACCTTGGAGAAGTCGCGGCCAGTCTGTGTAGACAATACTAAGCTAGATGGACGAATGGTCTGAATCAGTATATGGCAGCTTCCTATGTTCCCAAAAGAGTCTGTCAACGTTGAAGCGGTGGTCACTACTTAGTCATTTCTTCTTTTGAAAGGAAAGACACACCTTACACACACTTGTATTATGAGAGTCTTCCAGGCAAATGAGGCAATCAGCATGTCCATCAGATTAGGGCATCATGCCTTTACAAGTAGAACAGTGCTTGAAGCTTTTAGAGGTAGACATAGCCAGAATCCAAAAACGCTCCAAGGTCAATCCAAAAATCAGAAATAGGAACAAATCAGAAGGGGCAAGCAAGCAGAGCCCAGAAAAATGGTCCGAGTCAAATCCAGTGAGTTAGAAACAGTCCAGATAGCAAATAGAGAAAGTCAGAAGAAACAGCCAAAGTCAAAACCAAGAATCAGTCAGAAAAAACAGTCTCTAAATCTCTTACAGGATCCAAGGGATAGAAGTAGATTCCTCCTGAGGCAGCACGAACAGCAGACGAGAAGGAACTGAAGAGGAAGGAACTCTACTGCTGGTACTATAGACACCCTTTAAGGCTTTGATATCACTATGCTTTAAAGGGCCAGCACCCGCCTAAACGGAGCTAAAGATTCTTCCGTGGCTTTCTGCAAAGGCGCAAAAGACATAAGAACAGACCTGCTGGATCAGGCCAAAGGCCCATCTAGTCCAGCATCCTGTTTCACACAGTGGCCCACCAGATGCCGCTGGAAGCCTACAGGCAGGAGATGAGGGCATGCCCTTTCTCCTGCTATTACTCCCCTGCAATTGGTACTCAGAGGCATCCTGCCTTTAAGGCTGGAGGTGGCCTATAGCCCTCTGACTAGTAGCTGTTGTTAGATCTTTCTTCCATGAAGTTATCCAAACCCCTCTTAAAGCCATCCAGGTTGTTGGCTGTCACCACATCTCGTGGCAGAGAATTCCACAAGTTAATTATGCGTTGTGTGAAAAAGTACCTCCGTTTGCTGGTCCTAAATTGTTGGTCCCTAGCAATCAATTTCATGGGATGACCCCTGGTTCTAATGTTATGTGAGAGGGAGAATAATTTCTCTCCACCCACTTTATCCACACCATGCATGATTTTATAGATCTCTATCATGTCTCCCCGCAGTCATTTTTTTTCTAAACTAAATAGCCCCAGGTGTTGTAGCCTTGCCTCATAAGAAAGGTGCTCTAGGCCCCTAATCATCTTGGTTGCCCTCTTCTGCACCTTTTCCAGTTCTACAATGTCCTTTTTTAGATTTGGTGACCAGACTTGGATGCAGTATTCCAGGTATGGCCAAACCAGTTTTGTATAAGGGCATTATAATATTAGCAGTTTTATTTTCAACCCCCTTCCTAATGATCTCTGGCATGGAATTGGCCTTTTTCACTCACAAGTCCCAGTTGTGAGTGACCATGAACCCCTACAGAGATCTTGTATTTTCTCAGTACTCAGTCCTAGTATATCTGCAGAAAAATACAATTTTCCTTTTCTTCCAAATTAGCATGAATTTTTCCACTGCAATATGCAACTTCTACAGGCTCCTATTCATGTGTAACTTCTACAGGCACCTATTCGTGCCTGTGACATCCAAGGTAATAAGAACACCACCCACCTCTACGTCTGTTCCATTAAGTTAATTTCTGGTTCATTAAAGAATCATGTCCCAATTTGTGGGGATTTTAAAGCATTTTTTTGGTAGTTCTTTAAAAGTCAGTCAATGCCCTACCTTGTATACAACTTAAGCACTATTTGCAGACCTCCCACCACCACCTGCCTTTAGAGTGCCAGGAAGTCTACCATTATAATGTTAGTTCAGAAAATCTCACTGCAAGCATCACACACTTAAGAGTTCTACATGTCTGTGTCTGCTAACTTGGCAAAGAGGCACCTTTTAATGTGGTGATTCTCTTTATTTAGCAAGGGGAGAGTAACTAGCCCTCTCCACCCCCCAGCACAGTACCTTCAGTGACTGCTGCTGGTGTCTATATTTCTTTTAGGTTGTGAGCCCTTTGGGGACAGGGATCCATCTTATTTGTTTGTTGTTTCTCTGTGTAAACCACCCTGAGCCATTTTTGAAAGGACGGTATAGAAATCTAATTAATAATAATAATAAAAATCCAAAACTGAGAGTAGAATTTTGCTTCCAGAAAACCTGATCCCACTTGCAAATATACTGTCAATCTGCTGAATGCAAAATATTTATAAACTGAAGTATTTCAATCAGAACCAATTATGCAGAGGGCATACAAGCTTCTTGTAAAATAAGTATTTATGTATTCAGAATGCATAATGTACAGATTGAAAGTCACAGAAAAGTCTCCTGTCACAAAGGCATGAAGGAGCAGTCAACATACCAATATCACTAAGAAGAGAAAGTATTTGGCTCTCCTTAAGTCCACAGCAATTTTCAGGTTTGTTTAACAGCTACAGGAAAGAATAGAAAATTAAAATCTGAATATACAAATATTAATAAGATGTTTCCTACTCCACAATTAAGAACGCACATGTCTAAGGTCTAAATCTTTATGAGCAAGCAACTGCTTGGAGAACACAAATGCTATTTGAAGGAGATCTCTGTTGACAATCATTATCTCATTAAGCTTAATTAAATCCAGTATTTTCTTATTTTTGAACAATCCCACCAACAATGAGCACATATGTCCTTAATCAAACCCCTTCAGCAGCCCCTGACAGATAAAATACATTTCTCTTTAACCTAGGAGAAGTCAGATACTATTTACAAAATCATAATATAGTGTTTTTCCATGAAGTTAGAAAAAACTAAACATGAAGAGAGCTGTTTACATGACCAGACATAACCCATCTTCCAGTATCCTGGTCCACCTATCCATTAATTTGGAGCACAGCTCATCTTTTTCCAGTAAGATACAATGAATGGCTCAAATGAGTCCTTTGATGCCACTCAATGTTTTCCAGAGTGTTTCAGATAGAGAACTATGGTTATATTGTGACTGGTCATGATCTGATAGCAATACTTAGAAAGCAACATTTAGAGCATAGCCTCTAAAACAGTCATTTTAAATCTCTCTTATGACAAATATGTGGACAAACATTTTGCACTCTTTAACTTAACTAGAACTATTTAATATGGGGAAAGCTAGTACAATAAGACAATAGAACATCAGAATAGAATTCAAGAGGTTTCTTTGGTGCTCCTCCTAATAAGAACAGCCCTGCTGGATCAGGCCCAAGGCCTATCTAGTCCATCAACCTGTTTCCCACAGTGGTCCACCAGATGCCTCAAAGAAGTCCACAGGCAAGACATGAGGGCATGCCCTCTCTCCTGTCATTGCTCCTCTGCAACTGGTATTTAGAGGCATCTTGCTTCCAAGGCTGGAGATGATGGCCTATAGTCAACAGATGAGTAGCCATTGATAGACTTGTCCTCCATGAATTTGTCTTTTAAAGCCCTTTTAAAGCCACCCAAGCTATTAGCCATCACTGCATCCTGTGGCAGGTGTGCTTATCCTTTGGATATAAAGTGATACTTTTACTGAAAGCTTGAGATGTACAGTCTGGATCAGGCTGCACAATTCAAAAGCATGGAAGCAAAACAGACATAACTTCCAAACTGAAAAGCTTAGAAATCCTAAAAACATTTTGGGATTCTTTTTTTAATGCCAGAATGATGTTTTAGAACAGGGGTTCTCAACCTTGGGTCTCCAGATGTTGTTGGCCTTCAACTCCCATAATCCCCAACCAAAGGCCACTGGGGCTGTGGATTATGGGAGTTGAAGTCCAACAACATCTGAGGACCCAACGTTGAGAATCCCTGTTTTAGAAAGTGTCTTAAATAAAGTATAAGAAACAGGCATACCTATCTTCTCTACTGGCAGCTGGGCCTTGGGTTTGAGAGATCAACAGCAGATAGCCAGAGGCACTGGACTGACAGCAAAGCTATGGCCTGCTGCTGTTCTCAGGATATGGGTTAAAACCCATCTCTTCTTTATCCACAAGGCAAGGGTGCGTGTATTCTTCCCCTGAAGTATCTTAAGCATGGGTGGCAAACCCCTAAAAGGTGCCTTTGGAATCCATTATAAAAAGGCGGCGGGGGGGGGGGGGGAGACCAAAGCAACCACAAGATGTGTGTTCTTAGTGTAAAACAGCAATATGTGCTCACACTTGACATATTTTGAGAAATATGGCTCTCTCAAAGGCGACGGTACAATAAATTAAACACAGTAGAAACCATATATTCATTTAAAAAAATACTAAATCATTCAAAATATTCTGTATAATATTCAGAGCATACCAACCTAAACTGCAATGCCTTTTTAAAAAAAAATACACTATTTAAAGCATTCAAATCATCTTCTTTAAAGATTTTTATGGATCAGAACATCTTAAACCATGTTTAAAAAAACGTGTTTTTCTATTTTTAAAAGTGTCAAAAGGTATCATTCTGTGCATCATTCTAAGGTGAACTTTTAAGAATTTCCATATAGTATATTTAACCCCTGCTAAGTGGGCCAAGAGGCACCTTTTAACATGGTGATTCTCTTTATTTAGCAAGGGGAGAGTAACTTGCCCTATCCACCCCCAGCACACTACCTCCAGTGACTGTTGCAGGTATCTTATGCTTTTTTTTAGATTGTGAGCCCTTTGGGGACAGGGAGCCATCTTATTTATGTATTATTTCTTTGTGTAAACCACCTTGAGCCATTTTTGGAAGGGCGGTATAGAAATCAAACTAATAATAATACCCTACAATGTTATTACAAGAATTTAGAACACAGATAGAAGTACCAAATTTCCTCATCCATTCATAATAATCTGTATTTTTGTAAGAGGAAAATCAGAAAAGAGATCTGAGACTAGCCAATATGATGAAGGTTCATCAATCCCAAAACAACTGTTGCATTAGAATATAACTATATTCAATAATAAATGAACTAAAAGTCATATTCTGAGGGTACAGGACTGAAGAAAATTATACCAGTATTGTTAAACGTACTGTACTTACAAATATTTCTATAGTTTCTGATGTATTCGATTCTTCCATTCTCAGAGATGTCTGGTGAGAATTAGACAATGCTCTTTATAAAGATCCTTACTTAAAGCTTACGTCTGTTCCCAATCATGGCAGAGGCACACCTGGTCTTTTCTGCTCACAACTCTTCTTTGGTTTTCCCTGTCACATCAAGTTTGGCTGCAGCACAATAACTTTATCAAAGCTCCCTAAAGCTAGCATGCCGCACATGTCCCAAATAAGGTTGCCTTAAATGTAATTTGTCTCTGGAAAAGATAAGGAATATCTCACACTGACTGACATCCTATGCACAGAAGCGCAATCAGACCCAATATTCAAATGCAGCTCCACCAGTCATACAGTCAAAGAAATAGGCATTACCTTCCGGAGATCCCCTCCAGAGCAGTATTCCATAGCCAAAAGTGGGACATCATTAACAGGGAAATTTATCTCTTCAGGTACTTCATAGGCTTTAACAACATTGGGATGGTTCAGCCTAAATTAAATGGCAAGAAAGAAATGCTATGTGTTCTGAAAATCATTAATATTACAGCTAACATTTTCCTTCTAGATATTCTGAAAACTGGTTTTTTATCATCAATGTTTTGGTTTTTTATCAATGTTTTTGTTAAAACTGGAATAAACCAAATCAAACTGAGACTAACCAGTCTGTAACAATTTGAAGACAGAATAATGCAGGGAGCAAGGGCAGGCTCTTTCAACTGCCCATGCAGTTAGGCTGAAAGAAGTGCACGCAGAGCAGAAAAAATGAATAACAAGGTCTGCTGAGGCCACAAACAACAACCTGAGGCAATCAAATAAATAAGTAAATGGTAGTGTGGCTGAATGAAAGATATCTAAGGTCCCAGTGTTTAGCTATGTAGGGATATAGTTTGATGCAGCACTGCGACTCTGGCACTGCACCTTAGGTATGCTAGTGGCTCATCCCAGCTATTTCTAAAGGGAAACCACAATCAAAGATCAAAGCCAAGATCTCATGTGCCCAAAACTTGTGCTCTTCTATTAGTCTATGGCTCGTTATTCAACACCCTCAGTCCAGGTATACATTACTGGGTCTGTGGTCTGAGCCACTGGGAGATTACAGTACAACGCTCCAAGATGCGTCGTCCTTCTTTCTGCTCCCATGATTGTATGGTGTGGATTCTAGCTATACCTTATTCTACTTTGTACCTCCATTATTATTACTGGCTGGGCATGAAAAAGGTGAGTTTCTTCTAAAATTCCTCATTTCTCCACAGTGGGACTGGAACCTCCACCTACTGCTTCCAATAATTCCTTCTCCTTAGATGGGCATTTTTGCCCCAACAGGATATGAACCCTTCTCCTGGAGTTTCTCCATGTGTGTCTTTTCTCAAGCCAGGGGTAGAACTGGTTGGGCTCTGGACTAAACTGCCTGGGCTTTGCTTCCCTGTATGCAGGGGTGTAGCTATAATTGAGTGGATGAGTTCAAAGAACCCAGGCCCCACAGCTTCTGAGGGCCCCCCACTCAGTTCCACCCCTCCCTATTTTCTTCATTATCACCCTCACTCTGAGGGGGTACCAAGAAGAGAGGCAGAGAGGGGCAAATATGCCCCCCCCCAGCTACACCCCTGCCTGTATGTCTGTCAAAAGGGTTGTTTGAAGGCTGTGTATGTGTGTGGTATAAAGGGATACCCGATCACTGTGCTGGGATTCCCAAAGTGTGACAGTGACTGGGCTCTTGCTGGATGTACCATGGTGGTTCACACTGTTGAAGATGTTTTAATCTTCTTGTTTCTGCCAGGTTGTATTTCCCTATGGCTGTGCATATTCTGGCCCCTTCCACATGTGGATGATGTGGGGTGTCAGTGGCACATCACACTATGATTGGAGAATGTCAGCAGTGTTGCCATGGGCATTGGGTGGGAGGTGTCTCATGGTGTTCTTACATTATTTCATTTAAAGTGTTAACATTGATATTAGTAGACTGATAGCACTGTGGGAACACTGCACTGCAAGTTAGCGAAACAGATAAGGTAACTTCCCAAATTCAAAAACTGAGGGCCAGCTTAAATATGTATGTACACATTTGTTGTTCTCTCTCTCTCTCTACAAAATATACATGTATGGACAATACATGTCCATGCAGTTCTAGATGCACCCCTCAAAAAATTGGCTCCCACAGAGACCAGCTCTTGCCTGTGAGAACTGTTGGGGCAGCCTCTGCTCCACCTTCCCAGGAGTACTAAGAGACCTGTGTGCACTGGGAGGAAGGCAAGAAAAGAGGCATTCAGGCAAGCGAGCTCTTGTCCTGAGCTCCTGAAAAAACCAATAGCCTGAGATAACGTTTTATTCTTATGTAATTTCCTTGTTTTAATATTATAAACGGCTTTGAGTGCCTTTGTTAAGGCAGAAAGGCGGTATAAAAATGCAACAAATCAACAAACTCACAGAGTTTCTCATCCCTTGGTGATTCACATGTGTAAACTAGGCTGATTGTATTTGAGCTAGTATCAAAGATCAATGTAGAATCTGGTCTATGAGTTCCCATTCGCACAAATATAACATAATAACGCATTTCAGTTCCTTATCTCTTAGTATGGTTAGCTAGAATACAATTCTAGCAACAAAATTTGGCAAATGAATAAAGTTTTTAAAAGTGTCAATTTTCAGCAAAAGTAAAGATCACTTCACCTGATAAGTGGCTAAGTTGCAAGAATTCATATAGACAGCAAGGCTATTCACAAGCACATACAAAACCGGGCTAAGGGAGCCCAGCCCGGTTTTGCACGTGCATGTGAGCCGCCAGGATCACACCCAATCCCGGTGGATAGACAGCAGCAAATCTGCCTAATAGCCTCCTTTAAAATGATCCCTCCTTTTACTTCAAATTAATGGAGGTTTGCCACAGTCTTCTTGAACTCTTGGAGAACTGTGGTAGGCAATGTCTTATGTTTACTCCTAGGTGAATGTAGTTCAGGCTGATTTGCCTATAGAGAATTCTGCTTGTGCAACTGATGTTTGAGACTGAAAGTCTGATTCATTCATTTGATCATGTGTCATTCATCACTCATTTATTTGCTCATGTGTCAGCCACGGCTGCTTGCAGCCATGGCTGGCATACTCGGGTGGGGTGGGGGGTCCCAATAATGCACCGCGCACTTGTGTGGTGCATTACTGGAGCTCGAGAGGACGGAGTGACACACAGCAGCCCGTCCCAGCAACCCAACCCCTGGAGCTGCCGGAAGTGCAGCCGACCGTCTGGGTGGACGATCTGCCCACCCAGGGAAGGGAGGCTGATTGTCTGCAGGGAGGGTTAAGCGAAACCCGCTCTCTTCGCAGAGCGCCCCGGAGCTCTTCTCAGTGATCGTGAGAAGAGCTCCAGCATTTTCTTCACTATTAGCCACTTCTAGCAGTTTGTTTTGTATCTGGGTACTGATATCCAAGTACAAAACACAACAAAAGGGACACTAGTATATATAAAATCCCACTTTGAGCAGAAACTCAGTCCTTCCCCACTTGTTGCTCAACATGTATTGTAAAGGGAGAAAGCATTCGTTTATAGAAGCACACACAATTGTATCCAACATCTTGTAAAATGCAGAGACGAAAGTTTGGGGCAGTATACAAATTTGATAAATAAACAAACAAACAAACAAGAGAAAATATGACTTCTGTAAAGCTTACACAAGTACTAGAATCAGACTCTGAAGAAAACAGCACAGATAATTCTGAATTGCCAATTCATCAATTTCTTGACTATCTTTCAATTATAGGCTAGTTGGGGGTGGGGAAGAAGGGAGGGGCCAGCATAGCGTAGTGGTTAGAGTGTTGGACTAAGACTGGGAAGACCCAAGTTCAAATTCCATTCTACCATGAAACTCACTGCGTGACTCTGGGCCAGTCACTTAACTCTCAGCCTAACCTACCTCACAGGGCTGTTGGGAGGATAAGCATAACCATGTACTAAGCTCCAAGCTCCTTGGAGGAAGAGCGGGATACAAGTGTAAAAATAAATAAATAAATAAATAAATAAAATAGAATTAATAAAATAAAATGAATAAAATAAAATGTTGGGGCTCTTCCCAGCACATGCCTATTTCCCCCACTGTGCCTTCCTTCTCCCAGAAGAAAGAAAGCAGAGTGAGCTGGTGCCATGATGCTGCTGTACTCTAGCACCTGCCATATTACCTCACAGCAACAGAAAGAGCCTGCTGAGTCAACTGCCTGCTGTTTCAGTGAAGATGGCAGTTGAAGTGCTTTTATTGCCTGCGCCCAAGGTTCTGGAAACAGGAGCTACTATAAATGTAACAACTGGGAAAGATAAGCAGCAAATGGAGGGAGTCTCCTTTCTTCGCCCCACCCTCTTCATTAACCATGTGCATGCATGCATGTACATGTGTCCTGGGTGGGGGTGAGAGGTATTAAGTGATGTAGGGTGCATCCCTCCCTTTGCTCTCCCAATGTTTCTCTACCAGTAGATCCTTTTCCCAAATCGGAGCAAGGTACATGGAAATGGCTCCCAGATGAGAATAGAGGGATAAAAGTCTTCCACCCAGGCAAACTGACATGTTATAAGAACATAAGAACAGCCCTGCTGCTTCAGGTTCAAAGCCTATCAGTCCAGCAACCTGCTTCACACAGTGGCCCACCAGATGCTTCTGGGAATCCCACAGGCAAGAGCTAAGGGCATACCCACTCTCCTAATGTTGCTTCCCATCAACTGGTATTTAGAGGCATCTTGCCTCTGAGGCTGGAGGTGGCCTACAGCCCTCAGACTAGTAGCCATTGATAGACCTGTCCTCCATGAGTTTTCTAAACCTCTCTTAATGCCATCCAAGCCGCTGGCAGTCACCACGTCCTGTGGAAGAGAATTCTAAAAGTTGATAATGCGTTTTCTGAAAGGTACTTCCTCTTGTTGGTCCTAAATTTTTTGGCAATCAATTTCATCAGATGACTCCTGGTTCTAGTGTTGAGAAGTAGAGAAAAACTTCTCTCTCTCCATACCATGCACGATTCCATAGACCTCTATCATGTCTCGCCTCAATTTAGTTTTTTCTAAACTAAGAAGTCCCAGGTCTTGTAGCCTTATCTCATAAGGTACGTACTCTAGGCCCCTGTTCATCTTGGCTGCCCTCTTCTACACCTTCTCCAGTTCTAACTGTACACAGTATTGCATTATATTAGCAGTTTTATTTCAATCCCCTTCCTAATTATTCCAAGTATGGAACCAGCCTTTTTCACAGCTGAGTCAACACATTGCTGAGTCAACACTTTTTCACATTGAGTCGACACTTCCAATGAGCTGTCCACCATGACCCCAAGATCCCTTTCCTGGTCAGTCACCAACAGCTCAGACCCCTACAGTGTACAGTTAGCGGGGTTTGCCCCAGTATGCATTACTATACACTTTCTAACATTGAACTGCATTTGCCATTTTGTTGCCCACTCATGCAGTTTGGAGAATCCTTTTGGAGCTCCTCGCAATCTCTTTTTGTTTTCACTCTAAATAATTTGCTGTTATCTACAAATTTGGCCACTTTGCTGCTTTCCCCAACTTCTAGATCATTTATGAATTAAAAAGCAAATCACAGATCCCTGGGGGACCCCATTTCTTACTTCCCTCCATTATGAAAACTCTCCAACTCTTAGACCTAACCTCTGTTTCCTGTCCTTCAACCAGTTATCAAGTTATCAATCCACACATGAACCTGTCCCCTTATCCCATGACTGCTAGGTTTTCTCAAGAGTCTTTGATGAGAAACTTTGTTGAAAGCTTTTTGAAAATCCAAGTATACTATGTCAACTGGATCACCTTTATCCGCACATCTGTTGACACTCTCAAATATTTCCAAAAAGTTGGTGAGGCAAGATTTACCTTTGCAGAAGCCATGCTGTTTCTCCTTCAGCAGGGCCTGTTCTTCTATATGTTTAACAATTTTATCCTTCAGAATGTTTTCCATTAATTCACCTGCAACAGATGTTAACCTAACCGGCCTGCAATTTCCCAGATCCCCCTGAATCTCTTTTTGAAAATCGGTGTTACATTGGCTACTTTCCAGTCCTCCGGGCACAGCGCCTTATTGTAGGGATAAGTTATATATTTTTGCAAGGAGGTCAGCAAACTCACATTTGAGTTCTTTAAGGACTCTCAAGTGGATGCCATTTGGCCCTGAAGATTTGTTAATTTTTCCAGTCAGTTTAGTGTCATCTCTCGTCATCTTTATCTGGCTCAGTTCTTTAGTCTCTGTCCCTGAGAAGCTTGGTTCAGGCTCGGGTATACGCTCAGTATTCTCTGCCATGAAGACAAATGCAAAGAACTCGTTTAGCTTCTCTGCAATCTGCATATCCTCCTTAATAACCCCTTTCACTCCCTTCTCCTCTAATGGACGAACCACCGGGAGGTTTCGTGCTTCTGATGTATTTAAAGAAGTTTTTGTCATTTTCCTTGATGCTTTTAGCTAGATGTTCCTCAAACTCTTTTTTCACCTCTCGTAGTGACTCCTTACATTTCTTTTGCCGGACTCTGTGTTCCTTTCTGTTCTCTTAATTTGGGCAGGCCTTCCAATTTCTGTCGTCTTCCCCTTTATAACTTCCTTGATTTTACTTGTTAACCACGCTGGCATCCTCCCAGATTTGGTGGTGCCTTTCCTCCTTTTTTGTATGCCTTCTAACTGGGCTTCTATTATTGTGGATTTAAATAGACTCCATGCATTCCAGAGCGAAGTGACTCTCCTGATTTTCCCTTTCAATTTTCTTTTCACCAAACTCCTCATTTCAGAGAAATTTCCTCTACTGAAAGTCAAAGTACCTGTATTATTATTATTATTATTATTATTATTATTATTATTATCATCATCATCATCATCATCATTTATAGCCCACTGTTCTTCCAAGGAGCCCAGAGCAGTGTACTACATACTTAGGTTTCTCCTCACAACAACCCTGTGAAGTAGGTTAGGCTGAGAGAGAAGTGACTGGCCCAGAGTCACCCAGCTAGTATCATGGCTGAATGGGGATTTGAACTTGGGTCTCCCCAGTCCTAGTCCAGCACTCTAACCACTATACCACGCTGGCTCTTTAAAGGTTACAGGCAGGAGTCTCTCTTGGAGATGCCAGAGAGGGAATCTGGGACCTGATGCTCTACCCAGAGCAGCCCCACCTTACAGGGCTCACATGTAGTCACCCATCCAAAAGCAATCCAGGGCAGACTCTGCTTAGCAAAGGGGACAAGCCATGCTTACTACCACAAGACCTCCTAAGTCTTGAAGTCTTAGACTTCAAATTACATGTATGCTGAATTTGATCACACTATGGTCACTATTCCCTAAAGGTTCCACAACACTGACAGCTCGCACCAGGTACTGGGCACCATTCAGGATTAAGTCCAAGGTCACCTTCTCTCTGGTTGGTTCCATGACCAACTGCTCTAAGGCAGAGTCATTCAGCATATCTAGAAATCTGGCCTCTTTGCCATTACTTAAATGTGAATTTACCTAGTCTATGTGTGGGTAATTGAAGTCACCAATTATTACAGCTCTGTCTCTCTTTGATGTCTCCCTGATTTCCTTCTGCAACTCCCAGTCACTGTCAGTGTTTTGATCAGTAATCTTTTGCCTTTCAAAATTCTGTCAAAGCTCAAAGTTAGCAATGAAGCATACCATACCATACTCTGTCTACATTGCTCTGATTCACATAATGTCAATGTCTTTTAGCACCCCTATATCTATATCGATCTAAATAAATCTAAGGTGGATGCCATGCCACATGATCAGTAATGATAATGTACAAGGTTACAAATTGTGCTCACTTACAACTTGACCTCCATACACCCACATGGACAACATGGACCATGCAACCACATAAAGAACATGGGACATCTTTGCTAGCACCACTCCCCATCTTGAGTTGGGCCTCAAAGATCAAGAAAAGCATGGGTGCATGGAGGGCGAGCACAAGTCTAACAGTTGTAAGTGAGCACAATTTGTAACATTGCACATCATCATTTCAGATCACATGGCATGTCTGTTAAGGTGTGCCTTAGGTTCTAATTTCCTGGTGTTGTGAAGCTTGAACTAAAATGAGATAGCATTAACTCTGGTCTTAAACTAGTTCTTTGACCATCAAAATCGAGTTGAGGCCCAGTCTAATCTGACTGTCAAGCCAGGTGATCCGGCTTGCAAGCTGGCAAGGATTCCCCCTTACAAGTCAAGGGCTTTACAGAAAGTAAATGGGGGAAGGGAGCAGTGTTCCCTCTAACAGGGATTCCCAGATGTTGTTGACTACAACTACCATAATCCCTAGCCAGCGGCCACTGCAGCTGGGGATGCTGGGAGTTGTAGTGAACAACATCTGGGAATTCCTGTTAGAGGGAATACTTGGGGCGGCGGGAGCTAGCCTTTATTTTTTAAAATGTGGCAGCGGCAGGGACCGCAGAGGCAGCCACGGCAGCGGCTCCTCCAAACCTTTGAGTGACAGGCCGGGTCAGCTATGGGCCTCTGTGCACACTCTAATGGCAGCCTCATGTGCACAGAGGTCCAGTCCGTCACTTGGAAGGAGACATTTTAAAAGGTAAAAACTACCCTTTTCCTCACACCCTAGTGGTGTGCATGGTTCGATCCGGAGGCCATTGACAAGGCCTCCGGACCGGTCCAGAATTCCCCTGGTTCAGTTCGGAAGGGCGGGGGATAGTTTCGCTTTAAGTGTGGTGGTGGCAGTACTCCCCCCCCCCCCCCGCCGCTCTTCCCCCTCCGGCGCTGGCAGTTTTCAAAACGTTCTTGGGGCGGCAGAGTTTCTCCCTGCCGCCCCTGCCCCCGTCGTTGTCCCTGCTAGCTTCAAAGTAGGCAGAGCTTGTGGCGCTCATGTGCCCTTTGCGGCACGCGCGCTCGTCTCCACTGCTGGCGCGCGCACGCCACATACATCATGTGGCGCGCACCAGCGGCAAAGACAAGCGCACGCGCCGCAAAGGGCATATGCACGCCACAAGTCTGCCTACTTTGAAGCTAGCAGGGACAACGATGGGGGCAGGGGCGGCAGGGAGGAACTCTGCCGCCCCAAGAACGTTTTGAAAACCGCCAGTGCCGGAGGGGGAAGAGCGGCAGGGGGGGAGTAAGTACTACCACCACCCCCTTAAAGAGAAACTACCCCCCGTGCCGGACCGTGGGAAATTTGAACCATGCACACCACTATCACACCCCTCTGCCCTCGCATTTGCTTTCTGCAAAGCCCTTTACTTGTAAAGGAGAATCCTTGCTGGATTCCCCTTTACAAGTATACCCTTTGAGCCAGCTCATGAGTGGGGTTTTCAAGCCGGGCTTGGCTCAACTTGAACACGGACTGGCTTTACTCTTTATGGGCTGGGGCCGATTCGAATGCAAGCCTTCAAGCCAGGCCAGCTCTAACTCAAGCCTGGCTTGAATCTGAGTCAGCTCGCACACCCCTACCCCTAAGTAACATTCAGTGCCGATTCTAAAAAGACAAGTGAACTGCATGATATTGTATATATTTCTTAAAACAGTTGTAGTAATACTGTAGCATTACAGTAGTGTCTTACAATCATCATTGTGACATACTACAGTATGTACAACAGTATCTGTGTAGGCACACGGAGGACACTGGGTGTGCCTACACAGATTGCCTGTGGTAGCAAACATGAATTGTCCCCTTTGCTAAGCAGGGTCTGCCCTAGTTTGCATTTGAATGGGAGACTACATGTGTGAGCACTGTAAGATATTCACCTCAGGAGATGGGGCCGCTCTGGAACAACACCTGCATGCAGAAGGTTCCATTCCCTCCCTGGCATCTCCAAGATATGGCTGGGAGCGACTCCTGCCTGCAACCTTGGAGAAGCCACTGCCAGTCTGTGCAGATAATACAGAGCTAGATGCTAGTCTAACAAGATAGAAGGCAGCTTCCTATATTCCCTGCTAATTGAGCAAAGAGGCACCTTTTAAAGTAGTGATTCTCTAAGATTTAGCTGGGGGAGAGCAACTGGCCCTATCCAGCCCCAGCACATCATCCCTCCCGTGGCTGTTGCTGGTGTCTGCCTTATGTTTCTTTTTAGGATTGTGAGCCCTTTAGTGACAGGGAGACATCTTATTTATGTATTTTTTATTTTTCTATGAGAAAATTCTTGCTTTGAGAACTTTGTTGAAGAGCGGTATATAAATATCAGTAGTAGTAGTAGTATATTCCTGGGAAGTGTAGTCCCTCCCAGTACTTTCTCCCAGAATTCTGTGGGAAAGGTGCTGGGAAGGGCTAAATATCCCAGCACTCAATGTGCACTTTTGTAGAGGACACTGGGACTTTGACAGGGCTCTGTTGCTCTTAAAGTCCTGTCTTCCCTGTGCTCTGCCTGGCAGACATGAGAGGATGAGGGAAGCGGGGAGAAAAGGGATGCTGTAAGGCTTACTGTACAGGCTTACTCAGAAGTAAGCTCTTATGACCAGAGAGGGACTCGAAGTAATACAGTTGTCCCTCGCCAACCGCAAGGGTTCCATTCATGGAAACCCCCACGGTTGGCGGAATCGCAGTAGACAAGCCATTGGTTTCAATGGCAAACAGGGGGTTAGAGGAATCATGGTCGTGAAGCAACCAAAAACAAGGTAAAAAATTGAAAGAATCCCCCCTTAACCTCCAAAATGACCACGAACCCCCCCAAATCACCCTCTGACACCCAGAAATGACCCCCCAACCCAATTTAAAAAAAACAACTCGCCAAACTGCAGATACTTGAGTAGGGCAGTCACAATTTGGCAAGGGCAGGCACAATTTCCCAATTGCAGATATTCAAATCCGTGATTGGGAAAACCACGATAGGCAAGGGACAACTGTATATCCTTTATCTTTTCACTTGTACACATCTACACAGCTAACGTGTGTCTGTGTGCATGTCTGTGTCTACGAACTATCCACCTGGCTTTTCCCATGCCCTCCTTTCCCTGAGAATTCACATTCTATCACTAACAGAATAGTTATTGCACTAAGAATAGAATCCACTCGCTGTCTCACAGAGTACTTGAACAGTTGCTCAAAACTTCACCAAACCTCTAAAAGGCACTCTTCCTAGAGAAGCCTGAACAGAGTACACAAGACATTTTCACCCAATTTGAAATAAATATATTATATACCCAGATAAGTTTGGGCAAAGGGGGATCAATCTGTCAATTTTTGACTTCTGTAGCTGTGGAAACTTTTATCACATTGCTTTGAAATTCCAGACATTTGTAGACTTTATGGAATACATCACGCACACCAAGTTTCAAGTTATTAATTCAGAAATTGTGATATTTATAAGCAATAGAATTTTGAAGTTTATACTGACAGAACCTTCCCCCCCTCCTACTCACCTTAACTTAAGGGGTACTCCTGTGCCCCTTACATTTTAAGAAAAACTTTGTAAAAACAATAATTTTCAAAACACTCAAGAGAAAACTTACTTCTTCATAATCTGAATCTCATGACCCCACCGTTCTTTGTTTTTCGCACTTAGCTCCAGGCGGCAAGACTTGATTGCTATCTTAGTACCCAAGTCCTATAATGCAGGGGCAGTGGTGGGAAGCACAAAAGAGCATTAATATGCAACTGCACATTCCACAATTAGAAGCATAATTCAAGTTACTTCTCAGGGCTACTCAGAGGTACAGGGAGCTTGGACCCCTCAGATATGCCAGGTAGGGATGTGCATGAACTGGTTCAACAGTCCTTTTACAGACTACCAAACTGGTTTGGAGGTCCGGCGTTCGGGCTGGTTTGGCAACAGGGGGTTACTTTTAGGGAGCAGGAAGACTGCCCTTACCCACCCAATTTCCCCTGCCAGTGCTGTTGCCAAAATCACTGGCATTTTCCTTAATCTTGTTTTGGCAGTTGTACTTGGGGAGATATAAGGGAAAGCATTCATGGAATACTGTACATAACTGCTCACTAAAAAGCAAATTGCTCTTTTGCCCTTACTCTGCTACAGAGACTCTGGGATAAACTTTAAAATACTTATTTCTAAGTTTCTATAAATATATTTCCATTTGTAAAGCATTTATTAATAAGTTTAAAGAACTCAAAGCCCACTTAGTTTCTTCTTCATGCTCTGGCTGGCCCACACTGAACAACCACCCACCTACCCTCAAGATCACAAAGTTGCTCAGAACCGTCATCTGAAGTGGCTACCACTCACTCGCATCCGTCCAGGCCAGCCAGACCCACCACAGAAAGACGTTGCCAAAACCTTCTGTGCCGAGTTGCTCTCTCATCTCCCACGGGTCGCAGCTGGTAGCGCCGGGCTAGCCGAAGCTGACCCTGCACGGAGTATCTGTGTGGTCATGCACTGAGCCTGTGGCATTCCGCCCCCCCAATCACTCACTTGCTCTCACTGCCCCCAGAACTCTCTTGCTCGCTCTCACCGCCCCCACAACTCTCTTAGGCACCCCACAACTCTCACCACCCCCCACAATGCTCTGCCCCCCACAATTCTCTCACTCGCTCTTGCAGCACCCCCAACACTCTCGCTTGCTCTCGCCGCCCCAATGCTCTTGCCCACGCTTGCTGCCTCCCCAACGCTCTCGCCCCCCATGCTCTCACCCACACTTGCCACCTCACCAACGCTCTCGCCGCCCCTGCAACGCGCTCGCGTGCTCGCTCCGCCCCCCGCAACACGCTCGCTCGCTCTCGCCCCCCCGCAACACGCTCGCTCTCGCCGCCCCCGCAACACGCTCGCTCGCTCTCACCACCACCCCACAACGTGCTCGCTCGCTCTCGCCCCCCCCCACAACGCGCTCACTTGCTCCACAGTTCTCCCTCTCTCTTTCTCTGATCTCCATCTTTCTATCTCTGTCTCGCAGTCCTTGCTTCCCCCTGCCGCTGCCAGGGACTTTCGCCCACTCGCCTGACAACCTCTGAGCTCCCTGATCCCTGCCGCTTCATGGAGCAGGTTGGAGCAGTTCAGCCAACCGTCTACCACCCGCAGCCCCCAGAGCTAACTGTCCAGCTCCCAAAGCCGCCTCTAGCCTCTGAGTTCCCTGCCGCTTCATGGCCCTGAGCCAACTGTCAAACTGCTTTCCAGCAGCCCCAAACTCTCTCCCCCTCTGTCAGCCAATCACCTCCTCTCCTTCTGTCAGCCAATTGCCTCCTTTCTTCCGCGTCCCCATGCATGGCCCGTCTTGGAGAATTAATAATATAGATATAGATGCCAGGTGCTTTAGAGACGGGGGAACGAGTAGGGAAAGAAACATGTGGGGCAAGAAAGGGGGGGGGGGGTAATTCTTAACTTGCATTGGGGGGAGGGGGCTCCAGCAAGGTGGGTGGGGGGGCTTCCAAAGGCCTTTAAGTCCAGGCTCCAAAATTACCTAGATGCAGCTCAGACTCAAAGCCCACTTAGTTTCTTCTTCATGCTCCGGCTGGCCCACACTGAACCACCACCCACCTACCCTCAAGGTCACAAAGCTGCTTTCCACCCCTTCGGCTTGCGCCGTCCTGCTTCCTTGCTCGGAACCGTCACCTGAAGTGGCTACCACTCGCCCGCCTCCCTCCAGGCCAGCCAGACCCACCCGATGCTGGTACAGAGAGACGTTGCCAAAACCGCCTGTGCCGAGTCGTTCTCTCATCTCCCACGGGTCGCAGCTGGTAGCGCCGGGCTGCCCGCCTCGCAAGGCCAGAGCGGCGCCCACCGGCAGCCTCTCCATCCCCCCTATCTTTCCACGGCCTGCACCGCCTCCGACCCAACTATCTCCCTCCTCCTCTCTTACAGCGGCAGACAAACTCTCGCGAGAGACTCGCACACTCATTTCCTCCCTTCTCGCGTCCTCACGGGCGGAGGAGAGAGTCTTTGGTGAGAGTGTGTTCTGTCTCGGAGACAAAGGTCGTGTTTACACTCCCGCCCGCGCGATGCTGTAGCCCTCCCAAATTATTTATCTCCTTTCAGTCTTTTCAAACACAGGACCTACCTTGAATTACAACCTGCGATGGAACCCATTTTCTTTCCCTTTTTTTGCCATATGTATCCATATGCCAACTATACCATTTCCCCCTTTTTAAGAACCAGTGGCGGCTGCTGGCGGCTGGGACTGCGCGGAGTGGAGGGTATTTTGTGGGCTGAGACTCATCCCCATGCTGGTATGAGAAAGAAGGCTCGCGTCTAAGTTCTGCCTGTGTGTTCATGCCCTGCCATGTCACCTGCCTGCTATACACTTCTTGGAATTACAAACGGGTAGGTGGACCAAAGAAGCAAGCCGGTGCCGCTTCTTCGCCTGCCTGTGCTTGGAGGGTAAATGTAGAGCTCCCGAGCAACCATTCATCCCCGCCCCGTGCAGTTGTGCAAACACTAACATGCAGATAGATAGACAGATCCCGAGGTCACACACTCAGCCGCTGCTTCCAAGGGCTGCAGGGAAGGCAGAGCGGGTCTGCCTTTCCTGGCACACAAGCAGCAGCCATGCTTCTCGCTGCAGCGCTGCACGCCCACACACGAGCAGTGGCAGTGCGAAGGCAAGAGACGGGAGTGACACTGGCAGGACTTCCTCCTCCCGGATCCCAAGAGGCCCTGTGCCACGAGCACAGCTGCGGCTGCCCCCCGCGCGCGACACTGCCGGGAATCGCGGTGGGCTAGGGTGAAGTTTCAGCGGAGGCTAGTACGGTCTGGAACAGCCAGGAGCCCTGAGCTCCCAGCAGAAGGACAGCAGCCCCTTGGGGTAACCGCCTAGGTGTGCATGTCGTGAGAACCTCACCGTGTTTAGAGGCTTAAGCTCCCCCCACACACACACACACATACACAACATGCACTCCAGACAAATTAGCCATGCCGTGGTGACCTCTTCCTGATAGTCAAAGCCCTTATAACAATTAGACTGTGGCAATTTCCTTGGGGGCATGAGCAAACTACTAGAGGGGTGCAGAATGAACCAACCTGGTTTGACCAGTTTGGACTCGAACCAGTGGTGCTCTTACCCCTGGACTCTTCAGGGTCGAAGTCCAGGACCTCCACACCCCTGGGTCCCCCAAATCTTTAGTCTGCCCTGGGTCGTGTAGTTGCTGCAGGCAGCGGAGTGGGATTATGACCAATGCCAGGTGCTTTAGAGGAACGAGTAGGGAAAGAAATATATGGTGCAAGAATGGGGGTGGGGGGGTGGGGGTAATTCTTAACTTGCATTGGGGGGGAAGGGACTCCAGCAAGGGGGGGGGCTTCCAAAGGCCTTTAAGTCCAGGCTCCAAAATTACCTAGGTGCACCTCTGACTCAAACCAAACCAGACCTCCCAAAAGGGGTGCTGGTCCAGGTTCTAGCTTAACCAGTTGTAATGAACCAATTCAGAACTAGTTTGGGGGCATGCTTGTAAAGGGTGATCTGGTGAAGGGGGTAACCCCCACCTAAAAAAAAAAAATCCTAATAGAGGCAGGTGAGAGGGCACCTGTAATCTGAGGGCATGGTGGTGGCATGGCTCCGGACCAGGCCCTGGCACTCCAGCTCTTGCCTTTGCCATGGCGCTGCACACACATGCATGCACACACACACCCAAAGGCTATATACAAGAAGGCAAGAGTATGTCATTGTTTGCACAACTGCACAGGGTGGAGGAGAATGAATGGTTGTTTGGGAGCTCTACCTGTCCTGTCCTGTCCCATGCATTATGGAGCAAGTCAGCTTCAAAAGCAGGGAATTCACACATCCCATTTTTGGAGCTGACGCAGCAAGTCAGTCATAGCACACTAGCCAGTGTCCCATGGCACACTGGTTGGGAAACAATGTGACACAGGACACCCTTATTATTAGATCCAGTTAGATTGGGCCCTACAGGGCAATTTTCCCCATCAGACCTGATCCAGTGAAATAATGTCCAGTTGGCTACACAACAAATTGGTTCTGATTATTGGACAGATTAACTGCGCAGACTATTAAATAGTTCCTGGAAGTATAAAAACATGTATGTTAATGTAAGGTGATATATACAAAAAAATCATTATTCTGTATTGGCAGGAATTAATGGGTGTGTGTATAAGTTGAACAAGCGAATGTAATAGGATGAGTAAACAAATAGTTCTGCCTAGGGTTAGAAATATTAAGGAGGTATTAGCAGGAGCATGGTGACAACTTAAGGGAGCCTCATGAAATTGCAGCAGTTTGACAGGAAGACTATTAATGATTGACCCAATCACTTAACACTGATCAAACTGTTTTCATGTCTAAGCCAGACAATGACACAGAAGTTTCTTTTCTTCAGAAGTACAACACAAGTGGAATGGAATGTTCCTTCCCCCTGGTGGAAGATCTGTGTTTGATGAAGCAACAGCTGGACTAGGACTGGGGAGACCCGAATTCAAATCCCCATTCAGCCATGATACTTGCTGGGTGACTCTGGGCCAGTCACTTCTCTCTCAGCCTAACCTACTTCACAGGGTTGTTGCGAGGAGAAACTTATGTATGTAGCACAGCGCTCTGGGCTCCTTGGAGGAAGAGCGGGATATAAAAATGTAAAAATGTAGATCTAAGTAAGGGGTTTAGAAATGGCCAGATCCTGTCATTGGTTTCAGTAACCTTTACCATTCCTCAGTAACCAAGCTACATGAACTGAACTGCAGCATACCAACTTTCCAAATGTAGTGTCTCAAAGTTAATGTTTACAAAATGTTAAAAGAATATTTAACTAATGTTCATAAGTAAATGTACATGCCTCAGTACTTACCTGTTTTTCTTTCAGTTAATGATTTACCATGATGGCTAGCAAGCAACACTACAAAATGATTCCATTACCTGTATGTTGCTTTGTTATGATTAAATTAACAGATGCAGGAAAACTAATGAGTTCAAAACTTCCATCACTGAATATAGTATTTTGGGGTTGGGAATCAGTGGGTGATTCAATCAAGATTGTGCACTGGGTTAAATTTTTATATAATTGCAATAACTGCAGAAAGGGATTTCCAGAAGCTGTGGTCCTGTTATCAACGCATTTTGAACATTTCAGACACCAACTACAATATTTAAGATAATTTTTAAACAATATGGCCTTATGGTGGTAGTTCTCTTGCCTGTGGGTATATATAATATCAACTCAGTTGGAAGACTACTCTGTGAAGAGCAGACAGCTGAGGAGGTGAGCAAGCTTTTCTAAACATCTAGCCTTTTCCCCTTCAAACTAACCAACAGGAAGAGGGGAGATTTTCAGGGGCTGGTTTCTCTTTAAGGGGCAAGTCTTTGTGTGTGTGTGTGTGTGTGTGAGAGAGAGAGAGAGAGAGAGAGAGAGAGAGAGAGAGAGAGAGAGAGAGAGTGATTTGCCAGGGCTAGAATTGGCCAGGGCTAGCAAACTCCAGTGTTTTAGTTTGTCCCTGCCTGGAGGGGGTGGAGTCAGCTAGGGCTGGGGGAGGCCACACATTCCTTTGACCCACATCCTGTGTCTCAGTTGGAAGACTACTCTCTACATAAGAGGTGAAGGCCCAAGAGCATAGCCAACAGGGATAGCAAACAGGACATAGGAGTTTTGCAGGAGCTTAGCGGGAAGTGTGTGGGGGAGCCTGGAACAAGCCCCTGTGATCACAAGCAGCCTGGTGGAGAAGAGAATGTAAGTACAAATCCCTCCCTCATATTCTTGGGAAAGGCTGTTTGGACAGTTAAATAGCTGACCATTACAGCTGAGACCTATGCTTCTAATAAACTATCTCTAAATACTGTAACTAGCCAACAAAAGCAGTATGAGGATAGAAAGTCAGCAGGGGAAGGGGCACTTCCCAGTGTATTGCACAGAGTGCCACATGCATGCTTATTTGCCCCATGGGCAGAAGTCGTTATTATTATTATTATTATTATTATTATTATTATTATTATTACTATTATTATTACTACATTTATATCCCTCTCTTCCTCCAAGGATCCCAGAGCGGTGTACTACAGACTTAAGTTTTTCTTTCACAACAACCCTCAGAAGTAGGCTAGGCAGAGAGAGAAGTGACTGGCCCAGAGTCACCCAGCTAGTATCATGACTGAATGGGGATTTGAACTTGGGTCTCCCGGTCCTAGTCCAAGACTCTAACCACTACACCACCCTGGCTCATAGTCATGGGTGTGTGTTCGGTGCAAGGAGCTCCTGGCTCTCAGGGAACAAATTTGTTCCCTTGAGACCAAGGTGGCGGATCTGGAGGAGCTCAGAGAGACAGAGAGGCATGTGGACAAGACCTGGAGGAGCTTCAGAGAGGCATGTGGACAAGACAGAGAGGCATGTGGACAAGACAGAGAGGCATGTGATAGAGGCATCCCACTCCAGGGCTGGTAGCTCCTCCGTTGTCGGAGAATGAAGGTCTTGGGCAAGGAGGACATCAGTCTGAGGAAGCGGGAAATGCTCCTTTAGAAGGGACCCCTTCCATGGATGATGAGCCCATATCCTCTCGCACATGAGATACTCCTCGGGGGGGTGGAGGCCTCCTTGTAGTGGGTGATTCAATCATTAGAGATATAGAGAGATGGGTTTGTGACCCGCGTGTTGTCTGCACGGTGACTTGCCTGCCTGGTGCAAAGGTTGTGGACATCATGCAGCATCTAGATAGGCTCTTAGGCAATGCTGGGGAGGAGACAGCTGTCATGGTGCACGTCAGCACCAGCAATGTGGGGAAATGTAGTTGGGAGGTCCTGGAAGCCGAATTTAGGCTGATAGTTAGTGTATTGAAGTCCAGGACCCCCAAGGTAGCATTCTCAGAAATGCTACCTGTTCCACGCGCAGGTACAGTGAGACAGGCAGAGCTGAGGGGTTACAATGTGTGGATGAGACGTTGGTGCCGAGAGGAAGGGTTCAGATTTGTTAGGCACTGGGATACATTTTGGGGCAAGCAAGGCCTGTACAAAAGGGACGGGCTGCACTTGAACCAAGATAGAACCAGACTGCTGGCGCTTAAAATCAAAAAGGTTGCAGAGCAGCTTTTAAAATGATGCCTGTGGAACAGCCGATGGGAGCTGGGCAATATCCCGTTTGGCAAAAGCCATCCTTTAAAGTGTGAGGCTGCAAAGGATTCAGATAAAACAGAAGGGGACAGAGCAGAACCACATAAAGAGCAGACGGGAGCCTGTGCCAGCTGGTCAAAGAGTCAAAAGAAAGATGGCATACATCAGGTGAGAGATTCAGCGTATAGGTGCTTATATGCCAATGCCAGAAGGCTCCGGGCCAAGATTGGTGAGCTGGAATGCTTGGTAGGGGTGTGCATGGTCCGGTGGGCGCCCGGTCCGGCACGGGGGGATTGTTTCTTTAAGCGGGGGGGTGGTAGTACTTACCCCCCCCCGCGCTGCTCTTCCCCCTCTGGCGCTCGTCCTTTGTAACATCTTCTTGGGGCGGCAGAGTTCCTCCCTGCCGCCCCTGACCCCATCGTTGATTGTAAAGGCTTTCACGAGACGAGCGCTAGCGGCGCGCACGTGCCCTCCTTGGCGCGTGCAATCGTCTCTGACACGCGCGCCGCATACGTCACAGCACGCGCGTGGCAACGTCAGAGACGAGCGCGCGCGCCGAGGAGGGTGCATGCGTGCCGCTAGCGCTCATCTCGTTAAAGCCTTTACAATCAACAACGGGGGCAGGGGCGGCAGGTAGGAATCCCAAGAAGATTTTACAAAGGACGAGCGCTGGAGGGGGAAGAGCGGCAGGTGGGGGAGTACTACCATTCCCCCGCTTAAAGAAACAGCCCCCCCCCCGTGCTGGACCGCCGGACCGGTCCGGCGGTCTTTTCTATTGTGCCGGACCAAAACCGTGTACACTCCTAGTGCTTGGTTGCTAACGCAGAAATAGATCTAGTGGGCAGAACAGAAACATGGTGGAACTGTGAGTACCAGTGGGACACTGTTATCCCTGTATATAAACAACTCTATTGTTGTTAGCTGCCCAGAGACGTAAGTTTGGGTGGGGTATAAATTTAATAAATGAAGGAAGGAAGGACGGACGGACGGACAGGGAGGGGCGCCTTGGAGGTGGAGTAGCACTGTATGTTAAAGAAGGGATAGACTCTAACAAGCTAGAAAACCTAGGTGGACTGGAGTCCTCCACAGAAACCCTGTGGGTGACAATACAAGGCCTGAAAGGGAACGTGCTACAGGGGATGTGCTATTGCCCTCCGGATCAAAACGCTGGCAGTGACTGGGAGTTGCAGGAGGGAATCAGGGAGGTGTCAAGGAGAGGCAGGACTGTAATAATGGGTGACTTCAATTACCCACACAGACTGGGTAAATTCATAGTCAGGTCATGACAAAGAGCTCAGATTTCTAGATATGCTGAATGACTGTGCCCTACAACAGTTGATCTTGGAACCAACCAGAGAGAAGGCTACCTTGGACTTAATTCTGAGTGGCACCCAGGACCTGGTGCGTGATGTCAGTGTCATCGACCCTTTAGGGAACAGTGACCATAGTGCCATCAAATTCAGCATACATGTGGGGAGAGAATCACCAAGGAAGTCTAACACAGACATTTTGAATTTCAGAACTTTTCCAAAATGAGGAGTATGGTGAAAAGAAAGCTGAAAGGCAAAATCAGGAGAGTCACTTTGCTCCAGAATGCATAGAGTTTACTCAAAACCACAATACTAGTAGCCCAGTTAGATTATATACCCAAAAGGAGGAAAGGTACCACTAAGTCCAGGAGGATGCCAGCATGGCTAACAGGTACCGTCAAGGAAACCATAAAAGGGAAGAAGACTTCCTTCCAAAATTGGAAGGCCTGTCCAAATAAAGAGAACAGAAAGGAACACAAACTCTGGCAAAAGAAATGCAAGGTGACAATAAGGGAGGCAAAAAGAGAGTTTGAGGAACATTTAACCAAAAGTATCAAAGGGAATTAAAAAAACCTTCTTTAAATACATCAGAAGCAGGAAACTTGCCAGGGAGGCGGTTGGACCATTAGATAATGATGGAGTGAAAGGGATTATTAAGGAGGATATGGAGGTTGCAGAGAAGCTCAATGAGTTCTTTTTGTCCGTCTTCATGGCAGAGGATACTGAGCATATACCTGTTCCTGAATCAGGCTTTTTAGGGATGGAGGCTAAAGAACTGAGTCAGATAGAAGTGACGAGATGGTGTTCTAAACTGTCTGGAAAAACTGAAAACTAACAAATGACCAGGACCGGGTGGCATCAATCCAACAGTCCTCAAATAACTCAAATGTGAAATTGCTGACCTCCTTGCTAAAATATATAACTTATCCCTGAAATCGGGCTCTGTATCAGAGGACTGGAGAGTAACAAACATAACACTGATTTTCAAAAGGGATCCAGGGGTGATCCGGGAAATTACAGGCCAGTTAGCTTAACGTCCATTCCAAGCAAACCGATGGAAAGCATCCTCAGAGATAAAATTGTAAAGCACATAGAACACAGGCTCTGCTGGGAGAGAACCAGCATGGTTCTGCAAGGGTAAAATCTTGCCTCACAAACCTTTTGGAGTTATTTGAAAGTGTCAGCAAGTGTGTGGATAAAGGTAATCCAGTTGACATAGTATTTTGGAAGTCCATTACTGGACTTCCAAAAAGCTTTTGACAAAGTTCCTTATCAAAGACTCCTGAGGAAACTTAGCAGTCCTGGGATAAGGGGACAAGTACATATGTGGATTGCTAACTGGTTGAAGGACAGGAAACACAGGGTAAGTATAAATGGAGAGTTTTCACAATGGAGGGAAGTAAGAAGTGGGGTCCCCCAGGGATCTGTACTGGGACCGGTGCTTTTTAACTTATTCATAAATTATCTAGAAGCAGGGGTAAGCAGTGAGGTGGCAAATTTGCAGATGATACCAAACTCTTCTGGGTCGTGAAATCCAAAACGGATTGTGAGCAGCTCCAAAAGGATCTCTCCAAACTGGAGGAGTGGGCAACAAAGTGGCAAATGCTGTTCCATGTTGGCAAGTGTAACGTGATGCACATTGGGACAAAAAATCCCAACTTCAAGTATACACTGATGGGATCTGAGTTGTTGGTGACTGACCAGGAGAGGGATCTTGGGGTCATGGTGGACAGCTTGTTGACACTTTCAATGTGCGGCAGCTGTGAAAAAGGCCAGTTCCATGCTAGGGATCATTAGGAAGGGGATTGAAAATAAAACGGCTAATATTATAATGCCCTTGTACAAAACTATGGTGCGACCACACTTGGAGTACTGCGTACAATTCTGGTCACCACATCTAAAAAAGGACATTGTAGAACTGGAAAAGGTGCAGAAGAGGGCAACCAAGATGATCAGGGGCCTAGAACACCTTTCTTATGAGGCAAGGCTACAACACCTGGGGCTTTTTAGTTTAGAAAAAAGACAACTGCGGGGATCTTTTTGACATGATAAAGGTCTATAAAATCATGCATGGTGTGGAGAAAGTGGAGAGAGAGAAATTCTTCTCTCTCACACATAACACTAGAACCAGGGGTCATCCCATGAAATTGATTGCCGGGAAATCTAGGACCAACAAATGGAAGTACTTTTTCACACAACACAAAATCCACTTATGGAATTCTCTGCCACAAGATGTGGTGACAGCCCACAACCTGGATGGCTTTAAGAAGGGTTTGGATAACTTCATGGAGGAGAGGTCTATCAACGGCTACTAGTCAGAGGGCTGTGGGCCACCTCCAGCCTCAAAGGCAGGATGCCTCTGAGTACCAGTGGCAGGGGAGTAACAGCAGGAGAGAGGGCATGCCCTCAACTCCTGCCTGTGGCTTCCAGTGGTATCTGGTGGGCCACTGTGCAAAACAGGATGCTGGACTAGATGGGCCTTGGGCCTGATCCAGCAGGGCTCTTCTTATGTAAGCAACAGTTGCTCAAGGGTACAGAAAATGGAAAAAGGAGTAACACTGGTGATTCCATTGTCCATAGAATTTCCTTCTGAAAAGCATTTTTTTGTTTTCCCCGAGTGACAATTGGCCATAGAAAAAAATAGATTTTAGATCCAGGATTTTAGGTTAATTATAGCCCTATACATGCATTGAACGTAACATGTGAATATGATTCTTGATATGTATGTATGTCCCCCAAGGAAAAGGTAATAGCAAAAGCAGGAGTCCCCTGGAAATTCCCCTGGAAATTCCCTGGAAATTCCCTGGAAATTTCCCCTGGAAATTCGGGTCATTCCACAGAAAAATCCAATGTATCCATTTAATTTCAATGGGATTTCCTTGAGAACATTTTGGATGTCAGCCACTGTGTCCTCTCGATGGACCCTGCATTTTGAGAAGGATGTTGATAAACTGGTGCAGCTTCAGAGGAGGGCAGCAAAGATGGTGATGAGTCTGGAAACCAAGTCCTTTGAGGAATGGTTGAAGGAGCTGGGTAGCAGAAGACTAGGTAGAAGGGCTGTCACATAGGAAGAGAACTCAACTAGTTCCTTGTAGCTTGCTCCTGAGGGCAGGTCTACAATCGATGGGCTGATATTACAAGGAACCAGATTTAACTTACATATTAGGAGGAATTTTCTAACTGTGAAAACTGTTTGGCTATAAAACAGTCTGGATCCTGCAATGGTGGGCTCTCCTCCATTTGAGGTTTTCAGACAGAGGCTGGAGAGTAATCTCTCAGGAATGCTGTAGCACTGATTTACTGCACTGAACAGGGGTTTGGACTAGAAGACCTTCAAGGTCTCTTCGCTCTCTAAAATTCTGTGATTCTATAATTATTTCAGTGCACTCCAGAAATGTATTTGAGCATATCTAGTAGCATCACGAACTGCTTAATCCAGGAATGCACACATTTAGGCTTAGCTCACTAACCAGCCATTATTTTTGGTTGCCCCCAATTCCCTCACATCCTTTTCTGGCACACAGACAGGGCTCAGGGGAGAAATGGCTTTTCTGTCATTTGCAGTGGGATATGAAGATGGTAAAAAAAAAAACACCAAAAACAGTGGGAGCCTTCTCCTGCTGCTCAAAAATGATTCCTACTGTTAAGAAATCTTCTTTAAAATGGCAGTGGAAAGTAGACCTCTGGTGAAGACAGTCCTGCTCACCAGAGGGGTAGGGGTACTTGCCATTGGCAAGCTTACAAGTGGCTTTGCAGATGTCGTTTTGTTGGGTGGGTGTTTTTTTTGGTAGACTTAACTATCTGTTCTAGGATCTTGCCAGGTATTGACATCAAGCTGACAGGTCTATAGTTTCACAACTGCTCATTCATCCCCTTGAAGACAGGGACAAGATTTGCTCATCTTCAGTCTTCCGGCACCTCACCTGTACACCAATATTACAGACAGGGGTCACATGTGCAATTTCCTTCTGTATCTGGAGATGTAATTCATCTGGACCAGGAGCCTTAAACTCATTTAGAAATCATGTGTTCTCTTACTATCTTTTTACCTATCTTGAGGTGCACTTCCTTCCTGCCTTCTTTTGTGCATCTATTGCACAGCTCAGCCACAGTTGCCTCATGAGAAAAGACAGGTGCAATATAGGCCTTAAGCGCCTCTGTCTTCTCTCTGTTACCCACTACCATTGCCCTCTTCTCTAAGCAACAGACATACTGCTTCCTTGACCTTGCTTGTTTCAGACCATTCATTCTATTCATTCTATTCATTCATTCAGCACACTTCTGTACCACCCAAAACTCATGTGTCTGGGCAGTTTACAACAAACAAAAAGCTAAAACATGAGTTAAAATAAATGACAAAAAACCACACACACCTTAATTCAGTAGTAAAAACAAAATGAATGACATAGTCTATCTATATAATTATCCTGGGTGTGGCTTGGAATGTGCGTCCCAGCGCCCAGCTGATTGGCTGAGTGGTGGACAGGCCTGATTGGCTGAGGCACACCCAGGAGGATTGGTCACCGTGGCAGCGGCAGGCCTGGCCGCAGAGGCCAGAGGCAGTGGCGGGCCCAGCCCAGCTCTGGAGGAAAGGCCAGGCTGGGGGGGGGAGAAAGGGGGGGCAGAAGTGGCCGTGGGGAGGAGTGGAGACTGGGGCAGAAAGTGGGGAGAAGAGGTAACCGTCAGCCCCAAAGAGTGCACAGATGCTCTGTGCGGGGTCAGCTAGTAAGAGTTAACACATTACAACAATTTAAAATTTTAAAACACTTAAAAATGATAAAACTGTTAAAACAATATTTAATTAAAAGCTTGGGTGAATAGGTGCGTCTTTAAAGACTTTTAAAAAGTTGTCAGAGATGGGGAGGCTCTTATTTCAACAGGGAGCGTGTTCCAAAGCTTTGGGGCAGCAGCAGAGAAGGCCCGTCCTCGAGTAGCCACCAAACGAACTGGTGGCAACTGCAGATGGACCTCTCCTGATGATCTTAATGGGTGGTGGGGTTCATAACGAAGATGTTCTCTTAAATACCCAGGACCCAAGCCCTTTAGGGCTTTATACGTTAAAACAAGAACCTTGTATTTTGCCCAGAAACTTATCAGCAGCCAGTGTAGATCTTTCAGTACAGGAGTAACATGGTCTCTCCGAGATGACCCAGAGACCAGCCTGGCTGCTGCATTCTGAACCAGCTGTAGTTTCCGGACTACACACAAGAGCAGCCCAACATACAGTGCATTACAGTAATCTCGTCTGGAGGTTACCAGCGTATGTACCAATGTTCAGAGTGGTATCTCAAGAAATGGACGCAGCTGGCATATCAGCCAAAGCTGATAGAAGGCGCTTCTAGCCACCACCTCAACCTGGGACACCATCCCCAAACTGCGTACCTGTTCTTACTGAGGAAGTGTGACTCCATGCAGAACAGGCAGACCAAACTCATCTCCTGAGTTTCAACCCCACACAATGAGTACATTCGTCTTATCTGGATTCAGTCTCAGTTTGTTATCCCTCATCCAGCCGTTACCTCCTCCAGACAGGCATTTAGGGAGGCTATGCTCCCTCCTGATGATGTTGACATGGACAAGTAGATTTGGGTGTCATCAGCATACTGATAGCACCCTGCACCAAATCTCCTAATAAACTCTCCCAGAAGTTTCATGTAGATGTTAAACAACATCGGAGACAATACAGAGCCCTGAGGGACACCATACAAAAGTTCAGATTTTGAAGAACAGTCTCCAAGGGACACATCTGGAACCTGCCCAAGAGGTAGGAGCAGAACCATTGCAAAGCAGTGCCTCCCACTCTCAACCCCCTCAGATGCTCCAGAAGGATACTATGGTTGATAGTATCGAAAGCCACCAAGAGGTCCAAAAGGAACAACAGA
This sequence comes from Hemicordylus capensis, assembly GCF_027244095.1. NCBI lineage: Eukaryota > Metazoa > Chordata > Lepidosauria > Squamata > Cordylidae > Hemicordylus > Hemicordylus capensis. The sequence goes on along the minus strand of NC_069659.1, from coordinate 194,011,532 downwards.
GAAACACTTCCTCTGTCCATTCCCAATTGGAGATCATCCATCAGGTCAACCAAGGCAGTCTCCATCCCATAGCCTGCCCAAAAACCAGTTGGAAATGGGTCTAGATCAGGGCTGCTCAACTTTTGCCCTCCTGCAGATGTTGGCCTACAACTCCCATAATCCCTGGCTATTAGCCATTGTAGCTGGGGATTATGGGAGTTGTAGTCCCAAAACAGCTGGGGGGCCTAAGTTGAGCAGGCCTGGTCTAGATAATCAGTTTCCTCCAAGACTGTCTGGAGCTGGGAGGCCACCACCCTCTCAATTACCTTGCCCAGTCACGGAAAGTTGGAAACAGGTCTGTAGTTGCTCAACTCTGAGGAATCCAAGGTAGGCTTCTTCAAAAGTGGTCCAATAATAGTCTCCTTAAGACAAGGAGGCATCCTGCCTTCCCTCAAAGATGCATTTATAATCTCTACCAGGCCTTCTACAACAACCCCCCTGCCAGATAGTATAAGTCATGTCGGGCAAGGGTCAAGAGAACAGGTGGTAGGTCTCACCGTTCCGATCAGCTTGTCCACATCCTCAGGAGCCACAAACTAGAACTGATTCAACTTAACCACACAAAAGGAGTTGCTGGACACCTCCACATCAGACACTGAAGTAATTGTGGAGATGGAATCTAAGTCAGCCCAAATACAAGAGATTTTTTCCACAAAGAATTCATTAAACACGGCACAGCAGGCAATTGATGGTTCCAGATTCTGATTCAAAGGAGGAGGGGCACATACTAGCCCCCTTACAAACCTAAAGAGCTCTGCCGGACGTGAACTTGCGGATGCAATACGGGCAGAAAAGAATCACTTCTTTGCCGCACGTATTGCTCTGAACACAGGGCCAGTGCTAGGGTTTTTTTCGCCCTAGGCGAGATCACCTTCTGGCGCACCCCCCCCCCCCGGCCAATCATATTTCAAACACAGATGTATTATAGGAAGAATGAAAAGCACAGAATTTGAAATCCCCCCCCCACCAGCGCTCATCGGGGCAGCAGCGTTGCCCCCTTTACTGGATGTAACTGGAAGTACTCGACACGCCTGTGTGCGTTGCACACGCACCCAACGCGCACAGATATGTTGAGTACCTCCAGTTCCATCTGATAAAGGGGGCAACAGGGTGGCATGATGCCAGCCCAACGGACTTTTAGGAAATTGAGCGCGGGGAGGGGAGAGAAGTGCACCCTCCCCTGCCCTTAAAGTTACCCCAGGCCAGTTCCATGCACCTCCCTAATGTGGGGCCCATGGAGCAGACTTGCTGGAGCTAGGCAGCCAGGGGAGCCAATGGGATGAGAGGCAGTAGGGATGGGGGGGGACACTTCTGGGCAGTCTCTCCCTGCAGTGAGCCAGCTGGCTGGGTCCAGGGGGGCTGGGGGGAGGTGGTGGTGTCTTGCCATGGAGCTGGTGGCCCTTTGGCTACTGCCAGCCACCAGGCACTGCCAGGCTCTCCCGGGGCTGTGGCTGCTGGTTTCTACAGCCCTCTTGCCTGATGTCTCTGTGCCACCCACAACCCACAACCCTAACCCTACCCCCCCCACCAGAGAGGGAGCAGCGGCAGCCCGCTGAGTGTGCGGGGCGGGGGGGGCAGCCTTCTTGCCGGCGGTGTCAGCAGCGGCCTCAGCCTCCTCCTTGCAGGCCTCTCCTCCGCGACCGACCAAGCAGGCGCTGCTTTCCGCCCTCCTGCCGCTTGTGCCGGCGGCGTCGCTGTGCGCCCCGCGAGCTCCTCAGCGGGCAACTGCCAGGCTGCTGCTGGGCGGGCGCCACCACCGAGGCCCTCGACTCAGCTGCGGCGGGCTTCCCATGCTGAGAGTCACTCAGCAGAGCCGGCCCGCTGCTGACGGTGGCTCCGGGGCGCCCAGTGGCCGGTCAGGGCTCTGGGGTGAGGGTGGTCGCCCTCCTCCTCCCCAAATCCACAATCCCAGAAAATTAGAATATTACATGGAACCAAGAAGACAAGGATTGAAGAATAGAACAATATCGGACCTCTGAAAAGTATACAGTGTACTGTGCTTGATTGGCCAGCAAACTCGCCTGACCTGACCCCATAGAGAATCTATGGGGCATTGCCAAGAGAAGGATGAGAGACATGAGACCAAACAATGCAGAAGAGCTGAAGGCTGCTAATGAAGCATCCTGTTCTTCCATAACACCTCATCAGTGCCACAGGCTGATAGCATCCATGCCACGCCGCATTGAGGCAGTCATTGCTGCAAAAGGGGCCCAAACCAAGTACTGAATACATATGCATGCTTATACTTTTCAGAGGTCCGATATTGTTCTATTCTACAATCCTTGTCTTCTTGGTTCCATGTAATATTCTAATTTTCTGGGATTGTGGATTTGGGGTTTTCATGAGCTGTACGCCATGATCATCACAATTATAACAAATTAAGGCTTGACTTATCTCGCTTTGCATGTAATGCGTCTGTCTCATATATCAGTTTCACCTTTTAATTTGCATTACTGAAATTAATGGACTTTTGCACAATATTCTAATCTTCCGAGTTTCACCTGTACATACCAGGTTGGTGCCTTCATTCAGAATCAAATCATGGATGGTTTCTGATTTGTTCTGGACAAGTTACATTACAGAGGAGCAAGGTGAGGTTTCAAGGGTGGTTGGCATGCTCACCAAGGTCAAAAAGCTGACAGGACAGCCGGAAGGGGAAACAGCTATTAGATTTCCAAGTCCCCTTCCTCTGTAATGGCCCGCTGACCTGCCAACGTTACTTCTTCTATTCCCCATCACCACTGGAATTGCTGCCCCACAGTCAGTGGACACGCCTCCTGTCTCCCCATCTCCAGGTAAGCCCAGACACATTCTAAAACAATCACACCCAGAAGCCCCACTATTAAATGCCCCCCCACAGATGCCTGGCCCTCACTGTCCCCCGAAGTGGCTCCCCCAAAGGGGCGAACCTGCCAGTGGCGGGCCCGCCACCACTGGCAGCACCCTAAATAGCCCTGAGCAGCAAGCTCTGGCAGATGGAAACCAGGGAACTGCCAAGTCACTCACTGTGGGCCCCAGTCCTGCAAAGCCTCACCACAGTCCAGCAGCCTGTCCTGGGGGGTAGATAGTAAGCGGGGGGGGGGGGCAGAAGCAGGCAGGCAGGCACCCAGTCCCTCACACTGTTCCTCCTCCTCTACTCTCCTGCAGGCTTCTTAAATCCACTTTTTGTTGGTTTTGGCATCCTTCATAAGCTTCGGGTCATTTTGAGCCTTAGCTTTCCTTAACACCATCCTTTCTGATTTTGGCCTCTTCGTCAATACCCACCTGTGAATTTGTCCAGTCTATGTGAGGGTAATTGAAGTCAGCCATTATTACAGCTCTGCCTCTCTGATGCCTTTTGCTTCTCCAACTCCAGGTCACTCTTAGAATTTTGATCCGGAGGGAGATAGCACATGTACAGCTTTATAGTCCAATCCTCTAAATTCTTACTCAGAAATAAGATCAGTGGGGCTTACTCTTAAATAAGTGTACATAAACCTACAGCATTAAACTAGACTGTATGTTGAACACTTAAGGCACTTACTGAGGTGGCTGCATAGGCCTTCAGGTGAAAGTGAAACTACAGATGGAGTTGTACTAAAAGAAAGCTCTAGGTTAAATTTAAAACCTAAAGGCCAAAAGTTCTACCTCATGGCAGATTTATTCTGGGTGCTGGCTGTCAACAAGAGTTGGGTTTGGTCTTTTGTTCTCTCTATTTTCCTTCTTCATTCTAGCCCTCCTCTGCAGGGTAAAACCCGAAGGAAATTCAACATAATCACGAAATCATTTATTAAGAAATCACAAAAACCTTTATTACTCAATGGCTGTGTGTGCATGTGTGCGCGTGCATTCAAAATGTTTATTTTAAAAGTTATCTTGGGTGACGGTTCATTCTTCTTCCTTCAGTGAAGCTTGGAATACAATTCTGCAACACTGACTAAAAAGATGTAAGTTAAAATAAAAATTCTAATTATTAAAATCATGAATTAAGTCAAGTCAGACACACAATTCTTTTGCATTGACTTACAAAGCACCCCCATCAACATTTCCTCTAGCATTTGTGGTTACAGCCCTAAGTCCGTGGCTTTTTTACAATGCAAGAACAGATGATGTATCTTATTGTCTTGCGGATCTGTGATGGCAACAGCTCACATTTGCCACCAATGCAGCCGGACTCACTGGTGGTAACAAATATATGACTCCAGAAGAGCTGAAGCCAAAAGACAACTCTACACTCAACAAACTTCTGGCAAAGCTTATAGAGCCAAAAGTCACTAGCCTGGAAGGAATACAGCATTAAACACACCTTCCTCCACTCACTCAGTTTGGAGCTAGCCAGATAATAGCTCAGGGAAGGACGGCAAAGAAACAGTGTGCGCCATTTGAACAAGGGGAGAGTAACTGGCCCCATCCACCCCCAGCACAGTACTTCCAGTGACTGTTGCTGGTGTGTGTCTTATGTTTCTTTTTAGAATGTGAGCCCTTTGGGGACAGGGAGCCATCTTTGGGGACAGGGAGCCATCTTATTTGTTTGTTATTTCTCTTTGCAAACCGCCCTGAGCCATTTTTGGAAGGGCGGTATAGAAATCGAATTATTATTATTATTATTAAGTGGAAGAGGCAAAGCCCTCTCATCTCAGCTATAGGGAATGTATGCTCCCTACAATTGGCATTGTGGTCTAATTCAATGTAACTTACTGCAGCCAACACAAATGCACACAAAGGTGCAATAGCTATGCAATCAAAGACATCTTCAGTCAGATACATTCCCAACAAGCTGGTTTAATGGGAACTGTAGACAGTAGTTATTTTCTTATAAAACATACCCATCACTGGAATTACACAGCATGAAACCATTCAACATCCTAGCTGGATTCAATGAGATTATATCAGCTTCTGGGCTAATTAAAAGGCAACCCCCCCCCTACATAGCATGGAATTTGTAGTTTAAGGCCTCTTGTGGCAAAGGTGGTGCTGTTTGGAAGAGCTCAGATGTCCTGATTGGATAAATGCAGCCATGAACTCTTCAGATAGCCAACTGACAGCCAGTCATACATTCCCATGATAGCAGGACTCTGTGTGCATCAGTGGTCCGTAAACTTTGCCTCTCTCTTTTCAACAAAGGCACTCATCCCTTCTTTTCGGTCATCCTGAAACATTCAAGCAGAATATATCACAGATAAGATGGAAACATGCTGCTTCTGCAAGTGGAAAGCTTTAGGGGAGTACATATGGGACATTTGTGAAACACCCTGTACCTTTGGAAAGCTTATCTCTCCCCCACAAGAGATGTGTGGTTGGAAGGCAAGATGGCAAATAAGCAGCAGTGGCTTTAGAAGAAGAACAAAGCAGTAACTCCACTGCTATTCTCATACCAAGCAGGACAGCTACTCACCGTAGCAAAGGTGGCATGGAATAGTCTCTTCTCTGTTTTATTCCCTTCAGATAATGTCATCTCAAAGGCTGAAAAATAAAAGTTTTGAGGGTAATGTTTTCAGAGAAGATGCCAGAAGGGCCGGTCATCTCCTCAGGGATGCAGTGAGTTAGGAGGTTCACTCCTTGTCCCTGCCCACATACTTTCTGTATCATCTGCCAGAGTGGGTTAGAGACAGTGCTAAATCAAGAGTATTGTTTCTTCCACACAATTATTCTGGCAGGCATCTATGATAAAGCCTCCAAATTCCAGGACTCATGACAAAGTGTCAGTCAAAACTATAAGCAGGTGGCTGGAGCTATGGAGAACGAATGGATCTCAAACAACAACAACAAAACCAAAACCCAGCAGCAATTGATTTGTAAGGGAAGTCCAAACATTGCGTTACCAGAGTCCCAACAACTCTGGGAATACATTAATTTCTCTGCAGCTGAATGAAAGCATGGTGAAATGGCTGCCCTTTTCCAGTGTTTTAAAAGTTAAGTTTCTTCAACAGGCCAATGCTCATCTATCCAAGCCCCATCTCCTGTAAGGTAGGATCTTCCACACCTCAACCCAGTTAGATATAGCAGGTGATGTGTTAGACACGGACTGGGAAGACCCAAGTTCAAAGCTCTGCTCCACTAGGAAAACTCATTTCAGGCAACTAACTACTTATCACACAGCCTAACCTACCTCACAGGGTTGTTATAAGGATAGCCTCATGACATACTGTCATGAGTCCCTTGTAGGAACAGCAGGATGCAAATATGGAAACCTCATATACATAGTAGTAAGGCTTCAGAAATTGTGACTTACCTTACTAAGGCAACCAACAATCCCTCCCCTCCCCCAAGTCCTCTAGCACATGCAATGAACTTAGGACAAGGGCTGATTTCTTTCACTGCATGCTGGGCTTTGGAGAAAGCAGAAACCACATGAAGTACAGGACCAGCCTCTTCCTTCTCCCAAGTTTTTGCATGTGTTATATGGGTTCAACAGAAGTTAACCCATGTTAGTTTCTTATTCCTGAACAGTGAAATAATCTTCCCTTCTAGAATTCTCTGCAGTTCAGAGAAGGAGTTAGTTGTTAGAAGGCCAGGAGCTGTGTAGCACTGAGTTCCCATTAATATTACAACATTTCTGTATAGCACATAGTTGCCCTAACTGTTCCACTTCCAAAGCTTGAAGTCTATCTTGGCAGCAATTTCTTCCTTCTTGCTTAGTTTCTGACCAGCACCCAAGATGCTTTCATTTCCATCACATCACATGCTTTCAAGCATCTGATACACAGCTGTGGTGGCCAAAAGGAAAGCATGGAAGTATCTGGTTGTTGCCTTGTAGTGAGGCAGAAGAGGGCACATGAGAGGAGCCCCAGTGGAATGCTCTTACTGAAATGACGACTGGTTTGATGTAACACTATCACAGCCATGGCTAAGCTGCAAAAACTCAGCCCAAAAAAACACTGACCAAGAACCTGACTGACGCCTTGCATGCTTCCCTGCAGTTGCTGCATTTATGACATGCCATTCTTTTCATACCCAAGACTTGACTATGAAAGACTTTCATACCTAAGACTTGGGTATGAGAGTACCTAAGACTTACAACAGTAGTTCTCTTGCAAGCACACATTTTGGCAAGCACCTCTTTATGGAACTCCATGGCAAAATGATCACCAACTAGCAGGATAAGCCAGAGAGCACCCAGCATCCCACTCCCAGCACAGCATAGCTTTACCTGCATTCACTGCTTCCTTGGCCATTGCAGTCACCAATTTAGAGTTCCCAGCAATCTTTTCACCGCAGCTGATGGCTTCATCTAGCAACTTATCCACAGGACAGACTTTACTGATGAGGCCTACAGAAGTGTATAAACCCCCAGAAGACACCTAATCAACATACCAGTAAACCTAATGAAGGCTGCTCACATGCAGGCATGCCCCAAGTAATGCCCAGCATTCTTCCTTATAATATAGACTCCAAAATGGCAGCTGAGATATATTGCTAACCTGCCCTACTCTGTAGCCACAAAGTTGGGCCATCTTGGAAGACAGAAAAGGCAGTGATAACTGGGCCCAAGGCTCACAGTACAGAAGGGCAAATGACAACATGAGACTGGATTGCCCGGCAGAGGGAAGCCTAAAACTGTATCCAAAAAGACTCTGTGCCTTACTGAGCACAGAAACCAACAAGGTTTAATGCCCAACAAGGTCTGGATTAGGCATGGGAGGATTGCAGCACACAGCTAGCCAATACTAAAGGTTAACTTTGGTAGGATTGCAGTCTGGCCCTGGTGAGGGCATTACATCAAATAATTCCGCCATTCCAGTCCTATCCCCCTGAACTTCAGCCTCCCTCCTAGTCCAAAAGGAGAGGACTAGAGTTTTACCTGCTAGTTTGGCTTCCTGAGCAGAGATGCGCTCACCAGTGAGGACCATTTCCATTGCCAACGACTTGCCCACAGCCCTGGTCAGTCTCTGTGTTCCTCCAGAACCTGTGTAATTAATATGGAGAGAGCTGAGAGGACTGCTGTACACATGACAAATGCTTGAGCACACAAGAGATCAGTGGGCAAACTAAATGTAATTAAAAGACAAGCAACTGGCTCAGACGGTGGCCTTCATGTGTACACAAGCATTCCTGTCCCTGACACAAGCCCTAGGAGGTGCAGCCAGTGTCTGTCATATAGAAACACCATCCAGTCTTCTCCAGTGGTAGCTTACACCAAGAAGCACAGCCCAAGGCCTCTATTAGGGAACAGTAAGTACAGAGAAGCAGAAGGCACCAAGATTATTTTGTTTGGCTCTCTCAAGCCTGCACTTAGTTCTGAGCAGCTTTGTACCTCAGATCTCAGGACGACAACAACAAAGACTAGAAGAGCAAAGCAGCCAGATTCTCCGAGAAGACAGACTGACCCTCTTGGGGAAAGTGTGGGAAGGATGTGGCTAACATCTGCCCCACTTGGAGGAGAGAATACACAATGACCAAAATTCAGGAAGATAATGTAGAAACCTTCTTTGATTCCAATAATAAGGTGGCCAAGGCATACTGGGCGTTTGCAAGAAAAGACAGACTGTGAACAGTTCAACAGTGTGCTATTTTAATTTTGCAGTCTTTGCTCCAATTAACCCATCACAATCTTTGAGGTGTGGAATGAATGAATATACAGTGCTGAGAAAACGTTTGTGAACACCCTAGGATGGTCTGTATGTTAGCACAATTCTTATTCATGGTCTGTATGTTAGCACAATTCTTATTCAAAACATCATTAGATCCTTAGCTAAAGGCTACAAAAATCTGCCTTATTCAATGGCTGCTTGGTGTAGCCACAAACCTTAGCTGGTCAACCAAAGACATTAAGGCAACAGGAACTGGAATATTAGAGGAATGTGAAAAGGCACTACGGATGGTGGCAGCATAGCAGCTCAGCAGAGACGCTCCGCCCATTTATAGCTATTTTTAGCTGCTTTAAAGCAATTCCCCCCCACCCCGCATGCTGTTTTGCCAGCTGAAAGATTTTATCTGAAAAGGCACCTGCTACACATTTCCACAGTGTCATTACCTGGAATAGTTCCGAGAAGGATCTCTGGTTGCCCAAACTGTGCTTTTTCTCCAGCATAAATGATGTCACACATCATGGCAAGTTCACAGCCACCTCCAAGCTGTTGAACAATTGAAAGATAAAGAAACAAGGCTATATTTAGAATACAGAAGCAGTGACCCATGCTGACCTTACTCCTCTAGAACTAGCATGATGCACCCTTCTCATCTCTACTGTGATGATGCCACAGAAGGACCTCCAAGAAAGGCAGAACAAATTGATCATCTTTGCAAAGGTTTGGGGGTGAGGTGAGGATTAAGGTAGGCAGCATCACTTGAGCCAGAATCCAAGTATACTCTAGTGATGGGCAGCTCTCTCTCCCTCCCTCCCCCCAAACAATTAGGAATGTGCTCAAATCACCCCAGTCTGAGCTATCTCTACCAGTGATAGAAACGAGAGTGCAAAAGGGTTTGAGGGCATCCCTATCTCCCTATCTCAGTGACCTCCTTGCCCTGGTTTCCAGACAGACTCATTGGTGGTCTATGAGAGTAATAAAAATTGATTGACTGACAGACTCATCAGTTCCTGAACACAGATCTACAAGAAGACCCAAACCATTCATCACTGGTTGGCTTCTGAAACTACCCCAACGCACCTTTATTGCTACTGAATAGATTTCTGAACAAAGAAATATACTTAATTGCAGACTAACATATGATGGGGAGAAGAACAGCCAAACTCACAGCATATCCATTGACAGCAGCTATGACTGGCTTTCTAATGGTAGAAACTCTGTTCCAATGAGCAAGGAAATTGCCCCCATAGCACTCTTGAAAAGTCTTGTCCTGCATTTCTTTGATATCTGCTCCAGCTACAAGGGAGAACAGCTTGTCAGCAAGACATGAGGATAGCAAACATAGTCCAGGCTTGGTGCATAAAAGAATATGGATTAAGGAGTTCAGTATTCAGTTCCAATAGATCAGGCCTGCTCTTGCACATGCTGGAGTAGAACAAAACTCCTGCAGAAGAGGGCCTTACAAGGATGCTATGCTCTGGGGAGGCAAGAAACCCTACCCAGATTCAGCAGCATAGAGGCAGAAGGGCAACTCAACATAGACATGGTACATTTCAGCTTTGCTGCTAAGAATCTGCTGTGGAGTTTTGGCAGAACAACATTTATGATGACAGCAGGCATATATAAGGGGACATGGATGGTGGGTAGAAAGAAGAGGGTGTAAAGAAACAGTACAGGCAAACCCCGTTATCTGTGGGGGTTCCATTCTCCACTACAACTGTGGATAACGGGGCATTAAGTCAATGGAATTGTGGGGGGAGGTTCTCAGAGGCTTCAAAACTGTGGGGAAATGGCAAAAATTGGTGGAAATAATGCGAAGTGCCCTACCATACTTCGCGGGTCTGCAACTGCATACTCCCCAAAGGTCCAAAATTGCCATTTTCCCATTATTTTTCATAGGATTTTTTTTTTTTTTTAAACCAAAGGAGCCACAAAATGGCTCCTCTTCACAAAATGTTGGCTGGAAAGGACCTCAGAGATCATTTATGGCCGTCCCAAAACCACAGAAATTAATCCTTTGAAACAATTTGTAACAGTGTATGCCAAGGTCGAGTGTCAAACCTGACCACGGATACACAGAACCATGGGCTTGGGGTCTGTGGATGGCGAGGTTCACCTATATCTGGAAGCTGCAATTTGTTGGATGAGGGCAAACAAACTAAGGCTGAATCCAGGCAGTATGGAGGGGATTCTGCCACAGCTGCCTAAAGTTCAGGAACCATGCAAGCCATTGCTATCTGTGGTATAGTTGCTCCACCATAACAGTCTGGGCATCCTCCTGGATCTGGAGTTGCTGTTGAACAGGCAGGTGGCAAAGTGGTCTGGAATACTTGCTACCCACCACATTTCATAAAACAGCTACATTCTTTTGTTGGGAGCCAAGGCTTTGCAAGTTTTCAGCCTCTAGAATTGTCTAACGTAACACACTCTCTGTGGAGCTACCCTTGAAGAAGCTGCAGCTGCTGCTATCTGTGGGCAGGCCAGCTCCAACCCACTATGTGCCAACTGCACTGGCTGCCAATAGGCCTCCACTGTTGGTCTCCCTTTAAACCCCTTCATGGCTCAAGACCAAATCTTAAAACAGTGCCTCTCCTCATGAGCCCAGTCACCTTTTAAATGGAAATCTTCAAGAGCACTGCTTTAAATACCTTCCAGTTAGAAGGTCGAGTTGTAAACACAGTAAGGACCAGGACTTTCTCAGTTGTTGTCCCAGGTTTGCTGAATGACCTCCCCACAAGAGATTTGTCATTGTTCAAACTTCCTGGCTTTTAGATGCTCCTGCAAGGATCATCTGTTTCAAAGGGCCTTTGGCTAGAAAAGCTGAAGAACATTGTTGAGTGCCTGGCTTGTAGGGATGTGTGAACCAGTTCGAACTTGAACCGGTTCAAATTCTAACCAGGGTGGTTCGATGGTTCGAATTCGAACCTAACCAGCCATCAGGTTTGAGCTGCAGGTTCGAATTCGAACCAAACTGGGGGTGGTTCAATTAGAACCGGTTCAAACTGGTTTGGACCTCCAAAAGTGGGTGGGGTGGTAGCTGGCACCCATGGGTACCTACCTTCTAAACCCCAAAGCAATCGGACATTCGCACAATTTTTTATGAATTTTTGAAATTTATTTTTATTTTATCTCATAGGGTATAATGGGACTCAAAACAGCCCATTATTCCCTATTGTGGAACACCCATGGGTGCCAACAACCACCCAAACCCCGAAGCAATTGGACACTCCTAAGATTTTTTATGAATATTTGAAATATTTTTAATTATTTTCTCATAGGGTATAATGGGACCCGAACCAGCCCATTAACCCCTATTGTGGAGCACCTAGGGGCACAAAAGTGGGGTGGGTGGTAGACACCCAGGGGTGCCTACCACCCACAAAGCCCCAAGGCAATCGGACAGTCCTCTGATTATTGGTGAATTGTAAACATTATTTTGGAATTCCTCATAGGGAATAATGAGGATTGCAGCAAATGTATAGCTTCACGTCGGGGGAAAAGGGGTGTTCTAGAGTGGAGTGTGGTGGGTGGTAGTGCCCAAGGGGGGCCAGGAAGCTATCAGAATTATTTGAAAGGAATTGGGCAAAGGGCTGATCTTTAAGTGATTTTTGAAGTTTGTGTCTTTAAGGTTAGCAATGAGAGTGGATTCATGGTTTGTCATTGAAAATCTTATATGCTACCAAAGAATCTACACTCAGAACACTTCAGAAACAACAAAATCCAGTACCCCATGGGTTAGCAACCTATGGTGGTGGTCAGCACCCTCTGTGCACTACACCACCACTCGCTCTGGGCCACCCCAGCACCCCACAAGTGGCTTTAAGGTTTTTCTCCATAGGGAAGAATGGAGGTTTCAGCAACCCCATAACTGCACTTGGGGGGTGCTGGGGTGGCCCAGAGCGAGGGTGCCAACCACTGCATTTGACTGCATTTTAATCCAACTAATAAAGAATTCTGTCATTTTTGACAAAACTGCTTTTTCCTCAGACATCTGTCCCCTCTCCGCTCTCACCTTTTTCTTACAAAACTAGTTTTGAATTCATGTTTCTAGCATTCTCTCTCTTTGAACATGAATGCTGGGAACCAGATATATTTATGTATTTATATATATATTTTAAAAACCAGAGAGCCCACATTCACATGGGCTCTTCTGACAGTAATGTATCATTTCCCCCACATGGGAATCTGTAGACCATAAAGAGCCCTGATCATTCATTGTTTTTGAAATCCTACCTGCAAAGGCTTTCTCGCTGCCAGTGATGACAATGGCTCCCACATGAGGATCCAGCTCCAAAGAGTCCAAGGCCTGGCTCATTTCAATAATTAGTCCATCACACAGAGCATTCAAGGCCTTGGGGCGATTCAGCTGGATCACACCCACGTTCTGTTTGGCTCCCTTCTTCTCCACCACTATGTACTGGAATTGAGCACCTGCTAAGGATAAATAACTAATAATTCCAAGTGTCTCCCTTTCTAACCCAACCAAAAGCCCCCTGAACTAGTTAGGTACAACCCTATTGTGGGTTTGATTAGGACACTGTGGGGTTAAGAAAAATGCACAAGAGAAACTACACAAAATGCAATTAGTAAAGGTAGCTTTGATGCATTACTTTCTAAGAACTGGGGCAAGGAGAAAACCCATTCAACAGTTCCCACCTACTGACCATACTTCTTGGTATGATGCTCTTCTCCTTCAGATAGACAGATAAACTTTATTACGATTAAACGAGCATTGCTATACAATTTACAATATAAAATAACATGAGGGGTAGTTTCTACAGCACCCATTCCACAGGGGCAAATCCTTAAATTATATGGAATCCCTTTATATCTGCCATCCCTAACAGCCGTTGGAAGGGCGTTTAGGCGGGCAAGAGTAAATGGGCGCCTAAATTTAGGGATAAGAATATTATCTAAATATGCTGCCGGTGAGGAATTAAAAAGTTGTTTCCCCAGATATATACCACTCTTTAGACAGGCTGTATCCACTTGTAATTCTGTATCAGCAATACGCTGCTTGATAACCTACCAGGCCTGATCATGTCTTAATCTAAGAATTTCTCTCCTCATGGGAGAACCCAAATTGAAGAAGTTTATTTTTAAACAAGGTCTTCCACTTATGGTTAAAGTCATCAGTCATTACCAAGGAAGCCAGACCTACACTGGCAAAAACCAGTTTTTACCAAAAATTTATAATACAGGTCCAGTAGCCCAGTTCAACCCTAGCGAGACCTACATCTCATCTGGTGAGAGAATTGGGAATGCAGGGGGGAATTTGAAGAATAGCTCTAATAAATGTAGACTGTACAGCTTTCAGCAGGCCAAAATTACTAGGAGGCCCCAATTGGGCACCATAAAAAAATAAGGGATAAACTTTAGCAACAAATAACTTAATCGCCGCTGGGATAAATGAGGCCCTTCTCCTTCAAGCTCGCTGGAATTTCTGCTTGTCTCCTTGTACTCTGGGTAGCCAAACTTTGCTTCAATCATTGGCTAAGGACAAAAGTGGTGCCAGCATGGTGTAGTGGTTAGAGTGCTGGACTAGGACCGGGGAGACCCGAGTTCAAATTCCCATTCAGCCATGATACTAGCTGGGTGACTCTGGGCCAGTCACTTCTCTCTCAGCCTAACCTACTTCACAGGGTTGCTGTGAAAGAGAAACTCAAGTATGTAGTACACCACTCTAGGCTCCTTGGAGGAAGAGTGGGATATAAATGTAAAATTAATAATAATAATAATAATAATAATAATAATAATAATAATAATATATGAAGATTCCTGCTCTCATTCTTCACCAAAACTGCCTAACACCTGCAGAAAATTCTGTAGTTCTTATTCCCTTTCTCCAATACCTGAAAACAAGAGGTATGATTGATCTTGTTCATATCCTGTTGCTGTGGATCAATTAGCTGTCCAGTCTCTTGTATTCTTCTGCAGATCCTGAAGGATCTAGAGAGGCAGGCATCTTAGCATCAGGCTAAGCATGCCTTTTGGGATGTGAAGGTTAGAATTTAGAAGAAGACTGCAGAACTGGTTCTTCCTTGAGACAGATTTTTGCTTGGCTCTCTTTGTGCAAGATCAATTACTTGAAATCCAGTGTTATTGCTATTTAGTATTTAGAGGGTCTTTAAGAGCCACTTCTCCTCCCTGCCAGTTTACTTGCAGATTGCCACCTCTGTACAGTATTTACTTCTCAACTTCTGCATCCAAAGATCCTCCACAAAGACTCCAAAAGTAGGCACCTAATTCACTTTCTCAGATCTATTCTAGGGTTTTTTCTTGCTGCCAAGTATCTACCATGCTTCAGCAGAGCAATGAAAATGGGGTCCACCATGTCATCATCCTCTTTCAACAAACTGTGATGAGAGTGTTCACATGATAATGCCTCTTTTATTAAACATTAACCTGGATATTCCTGCTTTTCTAGCTGTGATGGACTTCATTGCCACCAGCTGGAACCTGTTTGGGTGTGCTGAGGACCCAAATCCTATCGTTTAAGAAAACAAATTAAAATCCCGCAGAATGGCACCATCTTAGCTTCTATTCAGTATTAATGTCTGTGCTGCAGAAGCAGTACACATTTTAAAAATCAGAATTGGGAATTCTGATTCTTGTCTGAGTTTTATATTTGCCGATTGTATTTGCTGATTCTAGTATCCTAAGTGTATGGCATTGTGCCCATCCTTCCACGAAATCCAGCTACCCCAGAGGAGTCTCGAGACCAGATTTTGACAATGGTGAAAGGGGCCCACCCAGTTTTAAGGTGGTAAACCTGTGTCTAGGTCCTTCTGCTAAAGATTGCCAATGCATATTCAGATGATTGTACTGAGAATTCAAAGCCTGGCCACAGAAAACTAACATGTCAGGTAGAACGCTAGGCTAGAATTCTTTTCCCTGCACATATTGTTTTTTCGTCCATTGAGTTTCTTGGGGGCTGGAGTGTCACAATCAGTCATGTCCTCTTAACAGATAGGATTTAAGTTCTCCCATAGGCACTAGGCAGCAAAATCCATTCGAAGAGTTTCTGCCAAGAGTTGCCCCTGACTAGCTTACTCAAAGACGGCTGGGGGCAGGGGGAGCATGGGTGGGCAGGCACCTCCCAGACAAGCAGCTTCTCCTCCCGCCCCCCAATCTGTTTCAGAACTCTAATATGTGGGACACAACCCCCCCCTATAAATGCACTTTCTGTGCCCCCCGCCCCAATTCTCCCCCCCCCCCCCGAGCCGCTACCGAGCTTACTCCAGCTGCTGCCAGATGGTGCCCGTTAGACCCCGTTCTGTTCGTGGGGAACATTTTTGCTTGCCCGCACTTGGCCGAGGCCCGGCCATGCCTGCCTCTCTCCCAACCCCGCCGTACTCTCAGTCTCACCTCCTGCAAGAAAGCGACGCGGGGGCAACGAGACAACTGCCGCCTTTGCTGAGACCGGACGGATCAGCCTACGAAGGAGGCAGGTGACGGCAGCAGCCATGTCAGCGGTGAGATGAAGACTTTTCTCCGCCCTCCGTTAGCTTCCACCATAGACTTCTACCTAAAAAGCAACACTCAGACGTACATACACGGCCCAACTTCCGGGTAGCTCTGAACGTAGGGCGCTTCAGTCGGAGGAGGAGAAAAAGCACAATGCCCTTCCTAGGCAGCCAAGAGAGCGCGAGGTTTCTGCCTGCAGTAGAGCACACTGGGTTTGGGCTGACAGGGAGTCTGCGCATTGTGCGCAATTTAACTAGGTTGGCCTTCGCTGCAATCTGAAACATGCTTTGTATGGGGGACTGTGGTGTGAACCGGAAATCCAAACCAGCCCCTGACAGAAAGTGACCATGACCAGATTTACGATGAAAATGTGGCCTCAGTTCTGCAGCAGAGGACCACCACTTGCAACGACCACTAAGGCTCGCTCAATCAAACTACACATGGTCTGGAATGCAGTCGAGAGGCTGCGAGGTTGTACAGACGAAAATCGCCCTCCCCTTTGCTTTTCTATCTGTGGACGGCAAAACGAGAGCTTCCATGGGTGGCTGGGTGTTGATCGGAAAAATAGACCACAGGGAAAGGTTAATCACTTCCCGCCCCTGCCACACACCCGCATGCCGCTGTTTGTACTTGCATTAGCAACGCAATTCTTTTAAACGCAAACAAATCATGTTTCTCATACAAAACTTGATTTCGAAAGAACATGAACTCTTTCCTGCGATCTTTTGTTTGGAGTGGGAGCAGGTTGCTGCCCAATCATAGCTGAAATCCTAGACACACACACACACCCGCAGGACCTGTCATTTCTGTCCTGGGGAGAGAGAAAAATGATGGGAAAGGAAGGGGAGCAATCTGTGACAAGACTTTTTAATCAATCTGTGAAAAGATTTGTTTTTTTAAAAATTGTGGATTCACACGTGCTGTGTGTTGCAGGAAGAAAAGCGTTGGCTATAGACATACACACGTAGACAAATGTGTTGGTACCCCTCCACAAAAAAGAAGAACCCACAATTGTCTCTGAAATAACTTGAAACTGACAAACGTAATTGGCACCCATCATTGTTTATTCCTCTTTTATTATTATTTATTATTTATATCCCGCTCTTCCTTCAAGGAGCCCAGAGTGGTGTACTACATACTTAAGTTTCTCTTACAACCCTGTGAAGTAGGCTAGGCTGAGAGAGAAGTGACTGCCCAAAGTAACACAGCTAGTCTCATGGCTGAATGGGGATTTGAACTCTGGTCTCCCCGGTCCTAGTCCAGCACTCTAACCACTGCACCACTCTGGCTCTTTTGATTTAACAAAAATCAGACTTTGCTTTAGAGTTTTGATGCAACAGAATATTTCAAATAATACCAATGAAAATGGCATGAACAAAAATGATTGGACCCTTAACCTAATATTTTGTTGTACAACCTTTAGAGGCAATCACTACAAACAAGCGATTCCTGTAGCTCTCAATGAGACTTCTGCACCTGTC
Source organism: Hemicordylus capensis (assembly GCF_027244095.1). Taxonomy (NCBI): domain Eukaryota; kingdom Metazoa; phylum Chordata; class Lepidosauria; order Squamata; family Cordylidae; genus Hemicordylus; species Hemicordylus capensis. The sequence goes on along the minus strand of NC_069659.1, from coordinate 193,994,038 downwards.
AACAGGTAGTTTGGCCCTGAGCAAACTGCTTCAGCTGTGTCAGGTTTAAAGAGTGCCTTCTCCAGACTGCATATTTCAGTTCTTTCCATAGATGGAAAGATTCAAATCAGGGCTCATAGAAGGCCACTTCAGAATAGTCCAATGTTTTATCCTTAGCCATTCTTGGGTGCTTTTAGCTGTGTGTTTTGGGTCCTTATCCCATGGGACGATCCATGACCCGTGACTGAAACAGAACTTTCTGACACTGGGCAGTACGTTTTGCTCCAGAATGCCTTGATAGTCTTGAGATTTCATTGTTCCTTGCACAGACTCAAGGCAACCCGTGCCAGATGCAGCAAAGCAGCCCCAAAACATAACCGAGCCTCCTCCATGTTTCACAGTAGGTATGGTGTTCTTTTATTTGAAAGCTTCATTTTTTCATCTGTGGACATAGAGCTGATGTGACTTGCCAAAAAGCTCCAGTTTTGTCTCATCTGTCCAAAGGACATTCTCCCAGAAGCATTGTGGCTTGTCAATATGCATTTTAGCAAATTCCAGTCTGGCTTTTTTATGACAAAACTGGAGCTTTTTGGCAAGTCCATTTGCACCTTAAAAGTTTATGCGTCCACTATCATGGATCGGGGTGGATGACATCATCACAAACTACGATGTTGAGGTGTCCCTATGTGTCTCTACAACTGTACCCAATTTGGTTCATATTGGTCCAGGCATTGTAAAGTTGATACGGGGGGGGGCATGGGGGTGACACACATGGACGGACACACACATAGAATGCTGGGTCATCTCATAAGCCTACTGGAAAGTAGGCTATAAACAGGTATATTTATGCAGATATGCATTAGTAGAAACATTTCAAAACACAACTTAACAAATTTCTATCCCACATATTTCTTTCCCCACTCCCCCCTCTGTCTCTAAAGCACCCAGCGCAGGTCACAATCATACTCGGTTGCCCAGCACAGAGCAGACCAGTGGTGCACACCATCCACACCATCTAAGACAGACTAAAGGCTGGTTTAGTAAAGAGGGTTTTGGGGCCCCAGGGGGTGTGGATGGCCCCCCACCCCCAAAAGGCAATTGCATTAGGCACAGCTCTCCCCTCCTTTAGTGTTGTTGTTTTTAATCATCCAGTCTAATGAAGAGTTTCAAAGAACTTGAAAGCTTGCTTAAGATGTTCGGTCTTTTTTGTTTGTCTCAATCAATAGCACGACTAGATTGTGGTGTCCATTGTGGTCGTCTTCCCTTCCCCTCTCCGATTTGCTGTGAAAACCTGCGCGTGCACACACGGGCGGCATCGTGCTTGCATCTGCAGCTGGTGGAAGAGCGAGGAGGTGCCGCAGCAACCAGGACCCTTGGCCATTTGCCTTCCCATGGGCAGAACTACGATTGGGCAAGGGGAGACAGTTGTTTGGGGGCCCCACTGCCTTGAGGGGCCCTCCAGAGACATGTCACACGACTCCCCATTGCCCACCCGCCCAGCCCCAAGGCCCCTCACTCAGCCAGTCCCCCTTGCCCTGTTCGCCCTCTCTCCTGCTTGCCCTCCTGGCCGGCAATCTAAGCAGCCTGCAAGCTGCTAGAGCTCCTTCTCTCCCCACCTCTCAGCTGATCGGCGGGTGGGCGAGGGCTTCCAGAGAGGCCTCCGTGCAGGCCTCCCTGAAGCCTGAACTCGAGTGCCAGCAGGCAGCAAGGAAGGAAGGAAGGAGGCAGGCAGACAGAGTGGCCAGCGCTGGCTGCCCTTACCCACCACAGTAATGGAGGTAGAATGTGAATTCCTTCTAGAGGTTAAACACCCGCCCCCCCCCCCCATATATAGGGATCTGCTTGCTTGCTGTAGGGCTTTGATATTGGGGGGAGAGACTGAGAAGTCTCTGAATATTTAATTTGAAACAGATTGGAAAATTTGCTGGCTTTTTTTTTTTTTTAAACCTCTCTAAAAAGTCCTATAAGTGGCTTGTTTCATGGCAGAAAATTACAAAAACTTCTGGAACAAACAATATTATATTCATTCATTCATTCATCCTCTCTAATAAAACGCTTGGTGTCCGTCCGTGGACGGACACCAAGCGTGTGTCCGTGCCTCGCTCGGACCTTCTGGGCATGCGCGGAGCCAGAGGGAGACAAGAACACCCAGCAGCCGGCAGCCATGAGAAGCCGGAGAAGCGGAGGAGGGGGAAACTGAGCGAGGCGGCGGCAGAGCCGCCGCCTCTGCCATGAGCAGCAACGAAGGGGAGAAACTCGGCCCCAGCAGAACCAAAAAAACCGGGGCCAATGGCGGCGGAGAAAACAACAACAAAAGTAAAAAGGGGGGGAAAGGAGCGGGGAATGCTTTGAAAACAGGAGGACCAAAACACTAAACGGAAGACAGGAACGCTGGCCGAGTTGGCAGCGAAGCCAAAAACACTCACCCGCCCTCCCAGCTGTCCAGGATCACCTTCTCCACCCCCCACCATTAAACATTTGCACGTCACCCCCGCGTGTTGGACTCCCACCCAACCAACTGCCCAAACCCACCTTACTCACACCAGCCCATGGTAGTCACAAGGAAAAAAAAAAACATTAAAGAAGAGAGGAGCACACAAAAAGAGCTCCTCCCTGTGCTAAACCACTGCCCAAACTGCCGCTATGAACGAAACGGACGCCTAATGCGTACTTAACGTTCATTGAAACAGTATGGGCAGCAGCATAGCTCAGGGAGGAGTTCTTTTTGAGTGCTCCACACATCCACTTGCTTTTCCTCCGTCAGCAGATTCAGCACACTTCCCAGCCATGGGGAGATTAGAGACGCCGACGAGACACACACCAAAAAAATTACACTAAGCACTACACTAAATCCCAAAACACAAGAAGTAACACGAAGCACCACACACACCCAGAAGACAAAACTACACACACAAAAAACACAGACTAGAGCAGCGGCCAGTGGTGTGCCCCACATCCCCCCCCCCAAAACCAAGAGAGTCCCCCACCCACAGCCAAGGGCGGAGGGTTGGGGGGAACCGTTATTTGCGCTCGCACCCACAGACTGACAGCCTAACGGTCGTCAGCAGTGGACTCCTGCAGTGCCATTAGCACTAAAGCAGCTGAGCAAGATAACCAATAAAACAAGGAAAGACAGATACTCTAATAGCCCTACTCTACAGAACAGCATAGAGCAGGCAAGGCAGAGAAAAAGGCAGTCTTAACACGCTCAGGTGAGCCAAAAGAGAGCATAGACGGACCTCCCCTACATCCCAAATGACTCTGCCAACCAACCCCCCCCCAAAAAACTGTCAAAATAATCAAAATAATAATAAACAAAAACAGCCCATCACCAAGCAGAAATAAATTGATGCTGCTGTGCTGAGTACACCAAACCAATAATAAAAATAAAACTCTGAAGGGAAGACTGCCCTACAGTAAATTACTACAGAAACCAGAAGCCAGAAAAGAATCTTTTTAAAAAAAGCGGGGGGGGGGGCAAGGGAGAGAAAAGAGCCAAGGGAGAGGAAAGCAAACAGGGGCAAAAAGTAAAATAAACAAGGACAAGAGAGCGGAAAGGGGGGGGGGGGATGCAGAAAAGACAGACCAAGAGACAATGAGCAAAAACCAGAAAAAGAAACACAAAAACGAAAAAAAAAAAAAAAACCCAAGGAAGAGAAGGCTAGCGCCCGTTAATATAACGGGCTTAAAAATACTAGTTCATTCATAAATGCACTTATGTTCAAGTTGTTTGCAACCCAGAAGGTCTGAGTGAGAAATGTGAAGCATGTGTGGTGCTTTTATTTTATTTTTCTTTAGAAATGCCAAGCTGGTTGGACATGTCCCAAAATCTCACTCACACTATTTACACTGTATGTCATCAGTCAGTATATTAAGGAGGCCCTGCACATACTGATTTGCCCCCCAGCCCCACACCCCACTAGGGACGACCCTGCTTCTGAGCACCTGCGGAGAGTGGTTTTAATCTCAAAACAGTGAGAGACCACAACAGCCCTACTTCCACATTGGGGAGCCGGGAGAATGACTTTTAGGACAGACTAGGGCATAACTTCAGGCGCTCCTTGAGCCCCGGCATGTCTCACCTCTCTTAAAATTTTACTAAGAAGAGGCAGATTCCTCATTCTCTCCCCCCTCCTTTTTTCTCCCGAGGAATGGTGCTAATTCTTGCTCTTTTCTCTATTTCTCCCCACCTATCTTCCTTGCTTCAGTGGGACTTACTGGTCTCCTACAGGGAGCAAAATACGCTGAGAGCACAAATTCGTTTGGTTTGGTTTACATCCCTGAGCATGTGCAATCCTATATGCACTTACCAGGGAAGGATCTCAGATGCAATGGAGTTTATTTTGAAGTAGACATGCTTTCCTTGCTAGTAAGTCCTTTAGGTTTCAATGAAATGTACTTCCAGCTAAATGTGGTTAGATTTGCTGCCTGAAGTTGCATTACCTGGGACTTTTACATACAGCAGGCTTTACTGCAAGTTTACTGGGAGGCTTTACAGTGAAATGGAAGTTGTCCCAAAGAACCAACGCAAAATAGTGTTGTTGTTGTTTTTACTCTGGATATAAATCAGGCTACACTCTAACGAGCAGTGAAAAACCTGAATTGCATGTGAACTGCTCCCCAACAACTCACAGAGACTTCATGATAAATCTGGCCAACATGTGAATGCAGCACCTCCAGTCCAGAGGAGATGTATGTGAAAGGGCTTTAAAAGCCCCATGTGAAAAACCTCCTGGAAACAAACTTTACTGAATTTGTTGAGAATTCTGAGAAAACATACATAGGCTCACACTGCTTGGTTGAAAGCCTCCTTTGCTAATCTGCAGCGAGCGGCCCATTTTAATAATTAGTGTTTCTAGTGCGTTCTAGGCATTAAAAGTAGCACAAATATGTAGTATTCAATGTATATCACTATATATTGTGAAGTGTGCGTGTGTGTATTCAGCAAAATGTATTTCCAGGCGGCATATTTATTTTAAAATATCAGACTTAAATCCTTGGGGGCCTGGGGTGTGCAGATGCCCTGGACTTTTTTTGGGGGGGCATTTAAAAATCTTGTCTCTGGGCCCACTCCAACCTTGTTACACCCCTGCACCTTCCCAATCCAAAGTGTATTTTGATTAATGCACTTGTAATTAATTATATTCTTGTAATTAATTATATCATTGGTTACTACCGTTATTATTCCATCTGAAATAATGATATAAGTATAGAATAGCCACATAACCGATACATGGTCCTTAGATGACATTTTTAGGAGCGATGCCGTGCAACGTGCCTTTTCTCAACCTGAGGCTTCGTCAGTACCCAACCAAGGAAGGGGGATGAGCTGGGAAAACAGGCACGGGGGAGGGGGCGGCGCTGAGCTAGCAGGCGAGCTTTGCCAGGCACATCCGCGCACCGCCCTGCGGCTGACAGCGGGAGAAGCTCTCCGGATCGCTCCCGCGCGTAGCTCCCCCGTCGCCGCCCGACCAGGGAGGCCGTCGGTGCCGCCCGCTAGCAGGTACGCTCCTGGCAAGGAGGGCCGGGCGGGGGGGACCTCCGATTTCGGCCTGTCTACAGGCGTCTCTGACCGCAATTAGAAGGGTTGGAAAAGCGGCCGGCGGGTGGGAAAGAGACGGGCATCGGAGACTCGAGCCACTGCCCCCCAGCCCGCTCCTCCACACTGAAGCCCCTGCCTTAATGTGCTTTTGCGTTCAAGCGGCCGCTGCAGCAAGACTCAAAGGGTAGCCCTGCGGCCTCGGAGAGCTGCTTGGCTCCTTCCCGGGAGGATGGCGGGGGGTGGGGGGTGGGCACAGCAGGCAGCTAGGAGACGATCTGGGGAGGAGGAGTAGGCAGCAGTGGCTCTCCCTGAGCCAGCCTTAGTTTGCTAGTCTGAGCCCACTGCCCAGCCGCACCTCACACGGGGGCTGGGGGGAGCAGCGCGCGTGCTGCGGAGGGCACGTGGCTCCGTCCTCCTGTCAGAGTCGCTTGTCAGACGATGCCGGCGTTCCCTTTTGCCCTGTTGCCCACTGACTAGCGTCCTTTGCCCCTCATGCCCGGGCTTGCCTTGCCCTGCACCGCGCAAGCGGGGGAGCGAGAGGCGCATTTCCCGTGGTGGACTTGGATGATCTTCTGGCTCATCACTTCGCGTGGGCGATGTATCCGATCTCTCTCACTGGATGAAGCAGATTTGGGATAACCCTTGAATCCCGGTGTGGAGGTTTTGTTCAGGGCCGTGCTGTTGCTAGGAGGGAGCGGGGCTGGGGACGATGCAGCATGTGCAAGGCCTCCTTGACATTTTAATACACTTATACATTATATGTAAACGCACACAAGCACACACATTTTGTTGCACCCGTGGGCAAACCATTAGGAGAAGAACTGATTGCAGCACACCAACAGCTTTGGCTGCAGATCTTTATCCCCGTGTCTTGACTCTAATAATGGTCTGCAGCACATTCTTGGCATCCGCTGCTCTTGTCTCATCCTCTGGGGGAGAAAGTCGCATTCTAAGAGCGAACTTTGTAACCCATTTAGGAACCACTATGGCTGCTCTGGGGAAGTGGGTCTGGAATTTAAGAATTTAAGGATAATTCTTTGTTAATCTATAGTCTGCATGTATGTTTTCCTGAGGATAGCTAAAAATAATTTGACATTTTAGCAGGTATATCTAGCAACTAGGATTTAAGGGTGTGTTAAGATGGTGGCAAGTGAGCAAGCTGAGGCTTTGACATAAGCAGTAAACAGCAGTTTTCAAGTTACACCTGAACTATATCAGTGTAAAAATAGGCCAGTTGCTTCTAAAGGGCTTTTTAAATTTTTCTTGTGCGTTCCTGCATTTAACTATATGAAGAGTGGCAGCTGAGTGTCCATTATTTTGGCCACCTAGCACTTTTTATGTTTTTCTTTCCAAGTTCATCCTGCTATTTTTCTTCTGGCGTAGAACACTGTGGGTTGGTTTATGGCCTCTCCCACTGCCTCCCCCCACCCTCAGGAATGGGAAAGGTACACTAATTTTTGTAATTTAATACTGTTGTTGTGCACTTCCACAATACTGCCCCACAACATGGTGTGGAGGTACGTGATCCTTCAAAATGGAAGTTGTTCAAATTTTCACTTTGCTATGCACATACATCCAGGTTTTGAATTACCTGAATTACCTGTGTAGGATTTGTCAGAAGTACCTAACTACTACCTGTAGGGAGCAAGGGAGGAAGAGACTGGTGTCTTGTGCAATGAGTAGGTGCACAAGAGGAGGAAGAAATGTGTTGCAACTCCTCTTTTCCCTTGGCTCCTACGTGGGTGATTGGTCTTCCCAACTAGTCATGACTGGTGGAAGGGTTTCATGTTTGAAGTGTGGTATGACAATCCAGAAGTTTCACTTGAGGCACAAATGACCAGGCTCAAACTATCATACTTCGGACATATTATGCAAAGACCTAGCTCCCTTGAGAAGTCCATAATGCTGGGAAAAGTTGAAGGAAAAAGAAGTGAACAACCAGGAGCAAGGTGGATGGACTCAATTACGACAGCAATGAAAGGCCTCAAAGGCCAAGTTGAAGACAGATCATCCTGGAGAGAATCTATCTGTGTGGTTGCCAAGAGTTGACACTGACTTGACAGCACTTAATCACACTCAGTCAATCAATCAATGACAAGAGGTGAACTGATAATTTCTGAATGATCAGGATCTTCAGTCAGCCCCAGCTGGGGAAACAGACATCTACCATGTGGCCGTCCATCACCATGATTAAATGTGTGGCTGTGACCATTTGGTGGCTAGTCAATGTCTCCTGTCACTGGGTTGAAGGACACCAGTACCAAGTAGAGTGATCTTTGGTTGGCAGAATCATTCTGGAGGTGGGTTTTGCCACAGCACTTATATCTTTCTGAAATGGACAATATTCCTCAGAGATTATAGATTTTTGTTTGTTTGTTTTTTGCTTCTTTCAACTATGATCAGTGTATCAAAACTGCTTATTGCAAATTAGCACAGGGTGGTAATTGTAGGCTTTCCACCCTGTCCTTCAGCAAGATTAACAGGTTACTTAGCTGTAACTTTGGTTCTTCTAGAGGCCACCTGTACTTTTACACTAATGGGCTATGCGCCTGTGCAGAGACCTCTTCAGAACCTAACAAGCTCAATTCTCCTGCTTTAGGTGGGAACCCTGCCCCCAACCGCTATATGCGGCTGCGCCACTCCTCATCCCCTCAGTCATGGAGTCCGCCTTCAGGAGACCCCATGGGGAGGACAGGAGGGCATGTAAAAGTACAGATGACCACTAGAAGAACCAAAGTTACAGGTGAGTAACCTGTTGTTCTTCGACGTGGTCTCTGTCTTTTAAACCAATGGGTGCATAACAAGCTAGCACCCAAGGAAGAGGGAAGAAACAGAGGCAATATGTAACCTGCCAGAACCATTTATTCAGAAACAAGTACATTAACTGAAGATAGACTGGAAGACACTCCTGCCAAACACAGCATCATTCTGTGCCCTGGCATCAATAGCATAATGGTGGATAAACAAATGGGGTGAAGCCCAAGTAGCCGCCTGACAAATAGTGTCCAAAGGAACTGCACAATCAAAAGCAACAGCAGCTGCCACGGACCTGACCAAGTGGGCCTTAACGGTAGCAGGTAACTGCTTATGGGCCAATTTATAACAAAGCTCAATTGTCGAAACTATCCATCTGGACATAGATTGAGCAGGAACTTGGAGGCCCTTACGAGGCCCTTCGTAGAGAACAAATAGAGAAGGAGTCTTCCTCTATTCCACAGACCTTTGGACGTAGAAGGACAATGCCTTTCTAATGTCCAGGCGATGTAACCTATGCTCAATGTCAGAGGAAGGGTCCTGGAAAAATACAGGCAGAGTTAGTGGCATAGAACGATGGAACATAGACACCGCCTTAGGGAGGAATTGCTCATCCGGCCTAAGTACCACCTTGTCTTTGTGAAATTTTAGGTAAGGTGGATCAACTCTCAGTGCCCGCAATTCACTCACCCTCCTAGCAGAGGCAATGGACACCAAAAAGGCCACCTTCCAGGTAAGAAGACGGGGAGCAACGGAAGCCAAAGGCTCAAATGGGGGCCTCATCAACCTGGCCAACACCACAGACAGATCCCAGGTCAGTGACACCACAGGGTCATCAGGAAAAAAAAACATGGGAAAGATCCTACAAGAAACTTTTAACTCCTGGATCCTTAAACCAGAAAGCCCGGGTTGCCGGGAAATGTGCCACAATAGCAGCCAAAGGTATCGTAAGGGACGACAGCTTTAGACCAGACTCCTTAAGTGAAAGCAAATAATTACAAATTTTTTTACAGAAGGGTTACATACATGAAACCCATGTAGGCTAGCAAAAGACCTGAAGCGAGTCCACTTATGATCATAGGCTTTCCTAGTGGACTGTTTCCTGGCAGCAACCAAAATGTCCCTTAGTCTTGGTGGGAAGTCATCAGGATCTTCCAAGTCATCAGGATCTTCCAAGCCATCAGGTTTAGGTCTCGAATGTTTGGGTGGAGCACCCGACCACTCTCCCATGACAGCAGGTTCGGCTGGGCAGGGAGTTGTAACCAAGCTACTGCCAGCCTCCTAAGGGCAGGAAACCAAGGCCTCCTGGGCCACCAAGGTGGTATCAGGATGGCCTTTGCCTGCTCCAACCTCAGTTTGTTTACCACCCTCAGAAGGAGTGGAAACAGAGGGAATAGGTACAACAGAGGGCCTGTCCAAGACAGGACAAAGGCATCCCCCAATAAGCCCTCGCCCTCCCCCCTTTGGAGCAATAGAAGGCACACCAAGCATTGTCCCTGGATGCAAATAGGTCCAGAACCGGGACACCCCACTCTGTGAAAATGTTTGTGAGAACATCCTGGTCCAAGGTCCACTCATGTGAGACTGACACCATCCAGCTCAATGTGTCCGCCTGGACATTCATGGTCCCTTGAATGTACACCGCTTGAGGCGACACCGCATGCGCCATGCACTAGTGCCAAAGATCCGTCAACAGGAACAGGAGGCTCCTTGAAGACATGCCGCCCTGTTGGTTGACGTAGGCTTTCACCATTGTATTGTCCATTTGGACCGTCACCGAATAACTTGCAATCACTGGCAGAAACCCCTTGAGTTTGTTGAAAATGGCCAGCAACTCCAAGTAGTTGATGTGCCAAGTCCATTCCCTGGGGGACCAGTGTCTGCTCAGGCGAAACCCATCCAGGTGTGCACCCCAACCGAGTTCCAATGCATCGGTGGTAATCACTCGAGACTGGGGTATCCTGAAGGGAGTACCCACAGTCAGATGACAGCTCTCTGCCCACCAGGCTGCAGTTTCCTGAACTCATTGCGGGGGTGTTCGTTCCAAATGGGCTGGGTCTCAAAGGGCATTGAAGACATCTAAGAACCAGCTCTGGATTATCCACATCCGAAGGCACACCAGAGGTAGCATGTAAGTGGTGGCTGCCATGTGCCCCGACAAGTGCTGCACCGAATGTGTAGCCTGGGGACGCTGCGGTTTAGCCTCGATAGGGTATGAACGCGTGCTTCTGGTAAAAAGATCATCTCCGAGGTCATGTCGAAGATCAATCCAATGAATTGAATTTTGCGGGTCAGTTCCATTTGGGATTTCGTAAAGTTGATCTGGAAACCCAAGCCTTGGAAGGTGTCTGCGACCATCTTGAGGGCATCCAGAACTGCCTGCCTGGTGTTTGCCAGGATCAGCCAATCATCCAAGTATGGCAGTACTTGTAGGCCATGTTCTTGTATGAAAGCCATCACTGGGGCTAGACACTTTGTAAAAGTCCTGGGAGCCGTTGTGAGCTCAAATGGCAGGGCTTTGAACTGGTAGGGAGTCCCCCTGATCAGGAAGCGCCAATGTTGGGAGCGAATACACATGCTAATATGTGTTCTTTAGGTCTAGTGATACCACCATCCACATGTTCCTTTCTAAGATGGCCATGATGGTACCATCCGGAATCGTTTGCATAACAGATATCAGTTCAGAGCCCTGAGATCTAAAATGGGATGCCGACCTCCGTCCGGTTTCAGTACTATGAAGTACCGAGAATAAAAACCGGGACTCCTCGGATTGATGACCCGTTCTATCACATCTTTGGATAGTAGAGCGGAAACCTCTTGGTCCAGTTGCAGAGTGTACGGAGTTGTCACGATCCCGGACACGGGTAGTTCCCTGCATAACTCGAGGGAGTAGCCCAAGCATATGATTTTAAGGACCCACTGGTCCATGGTCACCTCATCCCATTTTGCTGAAAATGGGGCCAGGCGAGTCTGAAAACTCCCTGAGTCATTGCTTCTTTGGAAAGGGGCCAGGCCGTTGTTTCTGGAAAGCTTGTTTGCTAGGTTGAGGGTTCGATTTGTATCTGGACTGGAACTTGTTGTCACGAAGATCACTGCCGAGGGGAAGCCTTCTGCTGATAAGGCAACCATTGGGCAGATTTTTGTTGTTTAGAAGCTGGAGAGAGATAGGACATGGACCTCACCGTGCTGTACAGCTTCTGGACTTTCTGAAGCGTATCATGAGTCTGTTCAGCGAATAGGCTAGAACCCTCAAAGGGGAGATCTTCCACCCTAGCGTGCCTCGTAAGTCAGTCCAGAGGAACACAGCCAGGCATGATGCCTGAGGGCTACAGATGTGGCCATCACTGTGGCCACATACTCCACCGAGTACCTGGCTGAGTATAGTTCTTGCTTGGCAACTTGTATTGCTTCTTGCAGGAATGCCTTGGCAGGATCACGCTTATCCTGCAGCAGTAGATCCAGAAAGGGGGCTACTTTCTCCCACAGCAACTGATTATACCTGGTATTGTAGGCCTGATAATTAGCCACCCTCAAGTGGAGAGCCGATGCCGAATAGAGCCTCCTCCCAAAGGATTCCACCCTCCTTGTCGCGTGGAGCTGACTGGCTGTGACCCCTAGTCTTCTGTAGGGATGCCTCTACCATGATGGGATTAGGGGTGGGATGATTATTTAAGAACGCGTTATCATCCTGCAATTGCATCCTATAAAAGTTCTCCAAGCAGATCACCCCAACAAGGCTGAGTTAAGGGGTAAAGCGGTCGGTACCTTGGCGTCTGCATCGATAAGACTAAACAAAGGGTCCAATTCCCCTTTCTGTTGTGTACTGAGGCTGATGCCCAAGGCTGAGGCCATTCTCACTACGTACGCAGAATATAGTTTGATATCTTCTGATGGAGAAACAGGTTTAGAGTCCAACTATATATCCAGGGGAGAGGAGCCCCAGGACACACCTTCAGATTCTGGAGAGCTAGAAGCGCTGTCATCTTCTGATTCAAGTGGTACCAAAGAAGCTTGTGCTACTGCCTCCAAGAACGTAGGGGATTCGAAATTGTTACCCTTATCCACCAGTATCGAGGAGGGATCCATGCTGGCAGCACCTGGGTAGAGAGTGAGGCTTCCTACATATCAGGAAGGTGATTTGTGCTTTTCCGGATGATCCCGAGGGGAGCAATGAGGAGATCATGAGCGCAGCCTCCCTTCAGAGTAAGAGGGGGGCGTGCGGTAGCCCTGAACAGATCTGGAGCCCCCATATGCCGGATCCTCCAAGTAGCAAGGGACATAACGAAGATTCACATAGTCTGAGTAGTCAGAGTAGTCAGAAGAATAATCTCCATAACATCGATTGTAAGGTCCAAAGTCCCGACGCCAAATGCTGTATGAAGGCACCACCTCATCCAAAGGAGAACGATGTTCTGAACCACGGTACCAATCCGGGTATAAAGATTCATGGTGGTCCCAGTCCTGATCCTGCCTGTAAACAGAGGATCGTTTTTTTGAGCCCCAACAAGAGTCGCGATCCCCTGGCGAGAGATGTTCTTGATGTCGACGAGGTGGTGATCAAGGCAACCACGAGGCATCTTCCGCAGGTTTGGGGGGCAAGTAGGCCTCCTCCCCCAATGAACCGTAGCCAGGTTCATCAGCTGCTACTGAATGTTCTCTACGCGGGTGCGCCCACTCGGGTTCCATCGACTCTTCAGCCAATGGTGAGTCCAATCTAGGCTTCTTAGCCACTGGTCTTACCGATGCAGATGCTGCCATGTTCTTCATCCTTTTCGGGATTGGGGGCAAGTGTTGCCCCTCCGGCAAGTCTTGAGGCAACTCCAGCTTCTTCTTTTCTTCGGTTTTGACACCAAGCGGGTTGCCAAAGGATCAGGACCAGATGGTAGAGGGCGCCGTGTTAAGTCCTCTGAGTGCACCAAAGTGCTTGAAGTCATTGAAGGAATAATGACGGGGGGCGTTGATACCGATATCAAGACCAGAGTATTGACGTTCACTGAAGCGGATTCAGGAAGGTCAGGCTGTACCAATGAAGCCATTTTAACTGACCGCTTCAGCAATAAGGCCTCCGACGAATGGAGAGCCAGATCCCACAGGGCTGCATGCAGGTGAGAAGCCCTATTCTTGCGAGCCTGCTTCGACAATGTGGGAATCCCCCAAAGAAAGAAGACACTCAGTATGAGTATTGGGGGAAGGGATCTTAGATCCACTGCGAACACATTTTTTGAAGTTCGCGGTGCCCAGCATAAATGCCGTAGGCCAGCTAGCCACCAAGCTCCGTCTCCGCCGGGATAGGAGCTCCAAAGGAGGGGGAAACCCACAAAACACCAAGAGAAGAATGCTACTATGCAGAGAAATTAAAGTAAGAAGAGAGAAGAAAGCAGGAAAGAAAACAACAAGGGGATAGAGCACAATCCTACCCGTTGCCAAGCTGCAGACTTCATTATGTTGACTGAAGCACAGATGATGAAAGACTGAGGAGATAAGCAGTGGCGCAGCCAAATATAGCGGCTGGGGGCGGGGTTCCCGCTTAAAGCAGGAAAATTGAGCTTGTTAGGTTCCGACGAGTTCTCTGTGCAGGCGCATAGCCCATTGGTGTAAAAGACAGAGACCACGTCGAAGAAGCTCCTTGACATTAACAGTGGCCAATTCATTGGTGAATAGCTCCTCCAAACTGTGTTGTTGCTTGTCCTGCCGAGTTTCCAGCCACTGAATATCAAGCTTATGGAAATAGACCTCAATGTCATACTGATCTCCCCTCTTATAGTTTAACTGATCATAGAAGTGAGTTTCTTTCATGGTCAAATCCAGAATTGTGCAGCACTTCATGTTTATATTCAAGTGACACAGTTTTGGTCTTGGACTAGCACTCTACCACAATACACTGGTGACCATGTGCAATTATTTCCCTCACAATGTATGCAAACAACTCCAAATTCCTGTGACTACTGTAGAACTGGTCCTGAACTTTCTGCTTGTCTCAGATATTGAGGAGACATGCATTTATTTCGCATGAAAACAGTGCTGCCCAGATTAGAAGCAACATGCAAGTCTCATGTTGCTTTTGGCCCATTTTCCCAACTGAGATTACTCAAACAGATGGGTACTGAAGCACAGCTTCTGGCTGGCTCACTCCATCCTTTGTTGAGTCCCAGAATGGCTTATGGGTGCTGCAAACCAAAAATGCTCTGATAAGCCCCATAAAGGTAAAGTGTGCCATCGAGTCAGTGTCAACTCCTGGTGACCAGAGCCCTGTGGTTGTCTTTGGTAGAATACAGGAGGGGCAAGGGAGGCTCTTCACTTAGGGCAAAGTGGGTGGCGCCTTCCCAAAATTTCAATGCCACCATTTTTGATAACTCACTGCCTCCCTGTGTGTGGCTGCCCTCTACACTTCCCTGCCTGCAGCTTGCCTGCCCAGCAATGTTTACATAGAGTAGGCACCAGTAGCAGGCTCCTGTTGAAAAGACTGAACAGTGTTCCCCGTTCATTTAAATATTAATAAGGCAGCAACCAATGAAAAGGCCCTCCTTTGTTTTCATAAAGTGGGCAGAAATTGAAATGACCTTGAAATGACCTGATAGGAGGCATCATGTGGATTGACGATCCTATCAGCCAACCAGAGTGGCGAGCCATCTATTTTGAGAGAGGCAAGACCAAAAGAGCAGGAATTGCCATTTTGTTTAGCACTGCAGTGCTTGTAGGAATGGTTCCTCCTGCATTGTGTCGAGGAATGGACTTGAAAATAAGATGTTCAGTTCAGCAAAGAAACAAACTCCATTGTTACTATAAGACTGGACAACATTTGAGTGGTGGTGAGTATATTTCTTGTACCCTTGAAATTTGTCTGGCCTGAATGAATGTGCTTCAACTTGTTTGTATTTGAGAGTTTTTCTTATGTTCAGAAACCAAGCTACCCCTCAAAGCAGTTGCTGTGTTTGCAATATGTTCCTAAAGTAAATATCAATTGCATGTGCCCTTTTCAAAACCTCCTTCTATCTCTATGAATAAATATGACAGCTTTGCTTTCCCCCTCCCCACTCAAAATGAATCATTTCCATCTACTTAAAATGGTGGATGGCTAGCTTTGCTTTGTAGTTTTTATAACTGCAAATACAGTATTTAATATTTAGCAACTGTTGGTCTTGAGGATTCCTACTTTTCCTTATTAATTTGTAGTAAATCTTTCAGCCTGTTAGCCCAAATTTGATAGTTCCCTTCTGAAGACTAGAGAAATGTTTTCCCTCTTTGAGTTGCATATTGTTCTCTCCTGCCTTCTTAACAGTTCTGTTCTGTTTATTCAGACATCATTAAGGTCTTCTGCATTTGTATTAAAAAGGGATCACCCATCTATTTTGTCTACCTTCCACAGTAGATCTTGAATTGATGAAGACTTGTTAAAGAGAGATGGAGAGTAATTTGGCTAGTGAATGAGAATGGTTATGTGGTGGGTTGTGCTATGGTGATCATATTTTAAAAGGGAATGGACCACACCTTTAAACTAGTTTGAAACAGCTTTCATCATTTTGGGCCTCCCGACCCTCCAAAAAAACAATGGGAACTGCAATGTTGTGCAAATGCTGAGAAGCCTTTATTAGAACCCTTTCATCAAAGAACTGCAGCTCCCAGTGCCTGAGTGGTGAGGGACCATGATGATTAAGCAAGTTTGAATCTGGCTTAAAATGTGTGTGTAGACATGCCCTTAAGAGTTAGGGAAACTGCACCTGTAGAACATTGGTTTTTATCAAAGACCTTAAAGGAACTGGCATTCCTCTTCTTTTTGGAACAGCGCTTCTCCTCCAGTTTGTGCAAATAATGTATTTGTGTGTTTTGTCCTTAGTAGAGATGTGCACGGTCCGGACCAGTCCGGACCGGCACTGATGGGGGGCCCTTTCTTTTAGGGCGGGAGGGCTTTCTTACCCCTCCCGCCTCTTCACCCCCTCCAGCGCCCGTATTTAACTGAAGAACGGGGCGCTGGAAACCAGCCGCCCCCGCCCCCCGCCGCCCCCCCGAGCAGATTTACATACAAAAGTACCCATACCCCTGCCGCCGCCGCTGCCCGCCCGCCTGAGTCCTTACCCAAAGCTTCAGGAGGAAACGAGAGGAGCTACCGAACAGAGCTCCTCTTGTTAGGAAGGCCTCCAACAGACTGAAGGCGCTTTGCGCGCGTGCGCATGCGCGTGCTTCAAAGGACGCCGATCGCCGGAGGCCCGGTCTACCCGCCGGGAAAAGGCCGGGTAGACCGGGCCTCCGATCTCAGGAGGCCCGGTCTACCCGGCCTTTTCCCAGTGGGTAGACCGGGCCTCCGGCAATCGGCGTCCTTTGCAGCATGCGCGCGCGCAAAGCGCCTTCAGTCTGCTGGAGGCCTTCCTAACGAGAGGAGCTCTGTTTGGTAGATCCTCTCGTTTCCTCCTGAAGCTTTGGGTAAGGACTCGGGTGGGCGGGCGGGCAGCTGGGAGGGAGGGAGGGCTGGCTGGCGGATGGACGACGGCGGCGGCAGGGGTATGGGGACTTTTGTATGTAAATCTGCTCGGGGGGGCGGCGGGGGCGGCTGGTTTCCAGCGCCCCGTTCTTCAGTTAAATACGGGCGCTGGAGGGGGCGAAGAGGCGGGAGGGGTAAGAAAGCCCTCCCGCCCTAAAAGTTATACCCCCCACCCGGACCTGAATCAGCCAGGGCCGAACCGGTCCGGCAGTTTGGCCATTCCTTAGAATGGCCACCGGACCGGTTCGGACTCACCCCTAGTCCTTAGACTTGTTTTATTGCAGGAGCTGGTTGTTATTGTGAAGGGCATGGGAATTAGATGTGTAAAATTCTTTTGAACAAAATTGCTCTTCTAGTAAATTATAAATTTAGTTAATCTCTGTTAAAAAATCTCAGTAGCATTTGTTCTTCT